>NC_138887.1:121001719-121521719 GCF_965194825.1 Balaenoptera physalus | reverse complement strand
TTCTTGCCAGCAGATTTGGCTGTGAGGCCCTGCATCCTGGTGATCTGCTAACGACACTGACTGACAGCACTACCGACCAACGCTAACTACGCTAACTAACAATGCTAACTGTACTAACAGGGCTAAGTATGCTGTCTCTACTAACAACGCTAACTACGCTAACTGTACCAACAGCGCTAACTAGTACTAACTACACTAACGATGCTAATCAAGTATTAACTATACCAACAATACTCACTATGCTAACTGTAGAAAGAACAATGACACAAATAAAAAAGAGGAGAGAAAAGAGAAACGAAAATCAACAAAATGGCACAAACAAGGAAAACGCAAGCTAACTGTAGGTCCAAGGCCGTCAGGTCACCAAAAGCAGCTTCCTGGGCTCTAAGGACCAAAAACCTGGGCCCACCTTTCTCTTTCATAGGGCTTTGTGAAGTACATCACAATGGTGCACTCTGAGGTCAGAGCAAGAAATGGACCCATCACCGCTGGGGATACACCACAGTGGTTTTCTCACTTTTCGAGTTCAAGGCCCCTTTACACTTAGGAAAAAGGATCCCAAAGAAAGTTTTCTTTACATGTGTTATTAGATATTGGTATTCACTTTGTTATAAATAAAAATCTGCAGGATACTTCAGTGGCCTTTTTATTTCTAGTTTGAAAATGTGTAATAATTTTAGAGACCTCATAATGTCTACACTTGAAATGTTCAATTCCTTTTCCTTAAATTCTGGTCTCAAAATAACGTTACAACTTAACTGACTTCACGATACTATACAAAATATTCTGTTGCATAAGACATGATACGGTACATTATGAAAGTCTATGAAGCTGAGAGAAGGTTTGCCAGGAAGGTCATTGAGCAGATTTCTCATCAGGAGCCTCGGAGGCCAGATGGCATGACTCAATGGACTTGAAGTGTTGAAGGAAAGAAACCGTCAACCAAGAATCCTATATCTAGCAAAACTTTCCTTCGAAAATGAGGGAGAAATCAAGACATTCCCAGTTAATCAAGAGTTGAGAGAGTTCTTAACCACCAGACCCGCCTGCCACAGGGAGTTCTTCAGGTTGCTTGCAGTCAAGGACCCTGGACAAGTAGCTCAAAGCCTTAGGAAGAAATAAAGACCTCTGGTAAAAGTAGACAGACGGGCGACGAGAAAAGCTAGTACTGTTGTAACTTTGGTTTGTAGCTCCACTTTTTGTCTTCTATTTGATTTAAGAGACTAATATATAATAAAACACACACATACAAATCAAAAAAAAAAAAAAGATCACCTCTTCACCTAGAAAAGTTACTTCACCCCCACTTTAGCCTAACTTTGGGAATTCCCATCAACAACATTCTTCTTTCCACTGTAGGAAGCAACGCTGCCAGAAGCTATGGCAAGCAGAGCCTCTTCTAAAATGCCTTTGATGATTGCAGCAACATGGATGCAACTAGAGATTATTAAGTGAAGTAAGTCAGAAAGAGAAAGACAAATACCATGTGATACCACTGACATGTGGAATCTAAAGTATGGCACAAATGAACCTATCTATGAAACAGCAACAGACTCACAGACATAGAGAACAGACTTGTGGTTGCCAAGGAGGAGGGGGGTGGGAGAGGCAAGGGCTGGGAGTGTGGCATTAGCAGATGTAAACTATTATATATAGGAGGGATAAACAACAAGGTCCTACTCTACAGCACAGGGAACTGGAGTCAATATCCTGTGATAAACTGTAATGGAAAAGAATATAAAAAAAGAATGTCTATATGTGTATAACTGAGTCACTTTGCCATACAGCAGATTGGCACAAGATTGTAAATCAACTATACGTCAATAAAAACAAAAAAATAAAATAAAAAATGCCTCTGATGACGTACACAGCCCCTGCTCCTGCTGACTACCTCTCTGCAGCACCCGACATTGTGAAACCCCGCCCCCAGCTGAGGTCACTCCAGTCCTGTGTCTCCTTCCTTTGTCCTCTGTCTCCCACCAGTGTTTCTCTAACAGAAACACAAAGAACTGCTGTGTTTTCACTCAGTCTCACTGTTCACGTTCCCACGCTTGATTTGGGCATCAGACCTGCAAGAGTTCAAAACTTACTGGGTGGTAGAACTGCCATTTCTCTGCCTGTCTCTCATTATAAAGAACTTCTCTGAAATTCTGAATTCACTGGTCTGGTCATCCATTCACCAGCAAGTATCTAGGTACTGGGGTTAAGCGCTAGGAATGAGATACCGTCGTTGGTAAAGAAACAACAAACCCCAAATGGAGTCACTTGTGCTAAGTCCCACGTCAGCAAACCAAGACTTAACAGCTAACCTAACTGCAGTTTCAGCCTCTCTCAGGAATGGGATCTTTCACCAACAGATCTGGAATTACCTGGTCAGCACTAGAGGGGCGACCGCCCCCCCCCCCCACCTTCCCCCAAAAGGAAGGTGACCCTGCCTGAAACAATCCACTCTTAGCTGGAAACTTCCCTCTTCTGCCCCCTCCTGCCTGTAAAGTTCCTGCATTTTTTACAGCTCCGCAGAGCTCCTTTCTACTTGCTCAATGGGATGCTGCCCGATTCATAAGTCACTGAATAAAGCCAATTCGATCTTCACATTTACTCAGTTAGAATTTTATGTTTTTTTTTTTTTTAAATGCCATGTTATTTTTTTTTTTTTAAAGAATTTCACTTTATTTATTTATTTATTTATTTATTTATTGGCTGTGTTGGGTCTTCGTTTCTGTGCGAGGGCTTTCTCCAGCTGCGGCGAGCGGGGGCCACTCTTCATCGCGATGCGCGGGCCTCTCACCATCGCGGCCTCTCGTCTTGCGGAGCACAGGCTCCAGACGCGCAGGCTCAGTAGTTGTGGCTCACGGGCCTAGTTGCTCCGCGGCATGTGGGATCTTCCCAGACCAGGGCTCGAACCCGTGTCCCCTGCATTGGCAGGCAGACTCCCAACCACTGCGCCACCAGGGAAGCCCAGAATTTTATGTTTTTAATACAGTGATGAGCAAAACAAATAAAAAGAGAGGCATCAAACTCTTCGGAGAGTGTATCCCATTATCCCTCACACTCTGGGAAGCCTGGGTCAGCAGAAATGGAGGAGAGCCAGTGACAAGAAAAAGCCTCTTGAAAACCAAATCAGAGGTCCTGAAGTACTACAGACTTACTTGTACAAGTGGGTGGGAACAAGCAGAGAGTAGCAGTTGTTTATTACTGTACACTGTAATCGAGGGAAACATTTGGAGTTCAAGAATAGAGATTTAAAGATGAGATGCTAAAATTCATAACAACTTGTCCAAAACAGGCCAGAAAACCTTAAGTTTTCGCCTTGTTTAAAAGAAGTCCTAAGTGAAGGGAAAACCAAATATTATGAAAAATTTTGGAGACATCTCACACACCAACCTTCCCTTTATTTGAATTACTTCATTATCATTACTTTAGAGTTATGTACACTCATAAAAGTTCCTTTATGCTGAGTTGAGAAGTCCATTTTATCATCATGTGTATCGTGCTTACATTTTAAAATCAGAAACAACTTCCCCAAGATAAAACTGATTCTTCATCTCTTTTGGTTTTACTCTTCCAAAATAGATTAGGTGACTTGGGGTATTATTTTTACCCTATGTTGATTTGCCTACCTTGTAAAGGAGCAAGGAACTTTTCCTTCAACCCTTATTTTCCTAGTGATTTCTTTAAAATGAAAGGTAAATATGTGTTTGTGGGCATATAAGTGTGTGTGTGTACAATCATTCTTATATAGAGATTTATTATCTCTCAATTTGTTTTGTACAAGAGGTTTGTCTCAGAAAATCAGTGTCTTCTTGCTTTACTATTGTGCTATTGTGATTTATCATAAGAAATACATTTGGTCTTTGTCCCCTTTTCCCCTGCACAGAGCTCCTAAAACCCTTGGAATTTCCTCAGTGAGGAGATCAACAAAAATGCCTTTGTTATGTTAACAAGGTGACTTTTGGAACACACCTAAGGGTGCGGACTGATTGCCAGGAAAACCAACCGCGAATACAAGGTTGGAACTTTCAGTCCCACCCCCAGGTTTCCAGGAAAGGGGGAGAGGCTGGAGGTTGAAACAATAACCAATGGCCAATGATTTAATCAACTGCACCTATGTCACAAAGCCTCCATTAAAACCCAAAAGGGACTGGGTTCAAAGAGCTTTCAGACTGGTGAACACATGAGGTGCTCGGGGTGTGGTACCCCAAAGGGGGCGTGGAAGCTCCATGCCCCTTCCCACGACCTTGCTCTATGCATCTCTTCCGTCTGGGTGTTCATCTACGATCATAACCTTTTATAATAAATCGGTAAATGTAAATAAGCTGTTTTCCTGAGCTCCGTGAGCCACTCCAGCAAATTAACTGAAACCAAAAAGAGGGTCATAACTCTAACTTATAACCAATAAGTCCAGGTGACAACCTAGACTTGGGATTGGCATCTGAAATGGAGGGCAGTCTGGTGGGACTGAGCCCTAAACCTGTGGATCTGATGTCATCTCCAGGTAGATAGTGTCAGAATTGAGTTAAATGGTAGGGCACCGAGACAGCGTTGCAGAATTGTTTGCTGTGGGGAAAAGAAAACCACACGTGTTTAGTGACCGGAAGTGTCCAAAGTAAAGTGTTCTGTGTGAGGAGTGAAAAAAGAAATCTCACAGGTGGGTTTTTTTCCAACTCAATCATTCTTCCCTTAAGCCCTGAGGGCATCACAAAAGACCAACAGGATAAAAAGTTACAGTTAAGCCAACCCTGCCTTCAGTCTTTGGTGCACACAAAAGGATCCACAGGGGTAGGCAGTATAACATAGTGGGTAAGAACAAGGACTCTGGGACCATGTGACTCGGGTTTGAATCCCAACTCTCTCCCTCTCCTTCTCCGTCTCCCTCTCCCTCTTTGACTTTGGACAAGTTATTTAGCCTCAGTTTCCTCCCCTGGAAAATGGAGATAATAAAAGTACATTCTGCAGAGGGTTGTTGTAAGGCTTAAATTTCATGATATGTATAAAGTGTCTGGACAGGGCCTAGCCCATAGCTATAAATATTTGAAGTTATTATTACTTTCAATCAGTTCCCTGCGGTCACAAGTGACACGCAGTTATCCGGTGACTTAGTGAACGGATGGTTGACTTAACTAGAGCTACTCAAGAACTCAGCTCTCAACACTGTGTCAGTGATTCATAAAGGAGCGTCTGCTCAAGTTCCTCCCTGGGCCCCACGATTGAACTCACACCCCAGGGCATCCGAAAGGACACGGGAGAGGATTAGAAAACAACTCCTTCCATCATTTGCATCTCCAGACTTACAACTAAGAGTTCTAAAATAAACAAATGGAGTAGATTGGGAAATGATGCATCAACTGCTGCTTCTGGTGACATGAATAGTGGGAGCTATCACAAATCTGCCCATGACCTTCCTGCCTCGGTCATCCATGGGGTTCCCATGGGCTCACTTTATTATGACGCCTCATGCTGGGCAGCTTGCAACACAGATGTTTCAAAACAAAGTTCCAGATTCTCCCAGCCACCCCTTGCTTTTTCTGGCTCTGGCCAGAGACAGTGGATGAGGACACACTCTCAGGCTGCCCAGCGTGGGAGGACCTTCCAGTGCTGGACACACCCAGGGGGCAGCTGCTTCCCTCTGGGGCTCCAATCCTGCTGCTGCTGGAGGTGGATGTCCCAGTGCCACACTGGGGGGCTGGGCTGGGGGTGGCAGTCCTCGCCTCCAGGCTGGGTGGGGGACAGGCAGACTCACCGGTCTTCTGCCCTGCCTGCTGGTCTTCCTGCAGCGGCACACTTTTTCTGTGGTAGAGCCACCTGGTTTGCAGGGAGGACTCCACAGGGCTTGGAGAAGGCTCAAGTTCACTGCCACAGAGGTCCCCGCAAGAGAAGGGCTTCAGAGTTATGATGGAGACCTCCACCTTGGGTTTCTTGGAGCTCACACGGCCTGTCCCAGTGTCCTGGATCTGGTCGCAAGTCAAGCCCGGAGTCCTCACCATTGTCACCTCCCGGTCCTTTTCACAGGGTGGCTGGTGTGGCTCCTTCTGGCCCATGTTGACCCATGGATGCCCCATGAGGTCAGGTAAGGTGCCTCTGTCACTGGGGTTGAGGGCAATCATTTTTTGTAACAGATCCCTTATCTTCAAAGACAGATAAGGTGGGATGGGGTATTGCCCCTGTAGGACTTGCTTCCGCAGCTCCTGGAAGTCTTTTCCCACAAAGGGCCGGGACCCAGTTACCATGGTGTACAGCACCACTCCCAGGCTCCACACGTCCACCGCAGGGCCGCTGGAGCTCTGCCCCAGGAGGAGTTCCGGGGCAGCATAAGGGGCTGTGCCGCAGATCGTGTCCAGTGGGAAAATGTCATCACACTTGTTGCTGAGGCCAAAGTCTGTAAGTTTGATATTCATCTTGGAATCAAAGAGGAGGCTCGGTGGCTTCAGGTCCCGGTGCACGATGCCCCTCTGGTGGCAGTGCTGCAGGGCGGAGACCAGCTGCTGGAACGGGCGTCGGGCCTCCGCCTCTGTCATACGGCCATGGATCTTCAAATAGCGGTACATGTTCCCCCCACTGAGGTACTCCATGACCACGAAAAAGGTCTCCTCTGTGTCAATCACCCCCAGCAGTTTTACAATATTGGGGTGATTCAGAGCCTTCAGACTGCACAATTCCCGGAAAAGTGCCTGGACACTTGAGAAGCTCTGACGCCTTTTCTTTATGACCTTCACAGCCACCCGTGTCCCGGTCAGAATGTGCCAGGCCAACTTCACTTTACCGAAGGTGCCTTCACCGATGGTGCAGAGGATCTGGAAGTCATCAATATGAGCCTTCTTGCCAGCAGATTTGGCTGTGAGGCCCTGCATCCTGGTGATCTGCTAACGACACTGACTGACAGCACTACCGACCAACGCTAACTACGCTAACTAACAATGCTAACTGTACTAACAGGGCTAAGTATGCTGTCTCTACTAACAACGCTAACTACGCTAACTGTACCAACAGCGCTAACTAGTACTAACTACACTAACGATGCTAATCAAGTATTAACTATACCAACAATACTCACTATGCTAACTGTAGAAAGAACAATGACACAAATAAAAAAGAGGAGAGAAAAGAGAAACGAAAATCAACAAAATGGCACAAACAAGGAAAACGCAAGCTAACTGTAGGTCCAAGGCCGTCAGGTCACCAAAAGCAGCTTCCTGGGCTCTAAGGACCAAAAACCTGGGCCCACCTTTCTCTTTCATAGGGCTTTGTGAAGTACATCACAATGGTGCACTCTGAGGTCAGAGCAAGAAATGGACCCATCACCGCTGGGGATACACCACAGTGGTTTTCTCACTTTTCGAGTTCAAGGCCCCTTTACACTTAGGAAAAAGGATCCCAAAGAAAGTTTTCTTTACATGTGTTATTAGATATTGGTATTCACTTTGTTATAAATAAAAATCTGCAGGATACTTCAGTGGCCTTTTTATTTCTAGTTTGAAAATGTGTAATAATTTTAGAGACCTCATAATGTCTACACTTGAAATGTTCAATTCCTTTTCCTTAAATTCTGGTCTCAAAATAACGTTACAACTTAACTGACTTCACGATACTATACAAAATATTCTGTTGCATAAGACATGATACGGTACATTATGAAAGTCTATGAAGCTGAGAGAAGGTTTGCCAGGAAGGTCATTGAGCAGATTTCTCATCAGGAGCCTCGGAGGCCAGATGGCATGACTCAATGGACTTGAAGTGTTGAAGGAAAGAAACCGTCAACCAAGAATCCTATATCTAGCAAAACTTTCCTTCGAAAATGAGGGAGAAATCAAGACATTCCCAGTTAATCAAGAGTTGAGAGAGTTCTTAACCACCAGACCCGCCTGCCACAGGGAGTTCTTCAGGTTGCTTGCAGTCAAGGACCCTGGACAAGTAGCTCAAAGCCTTAGGAAGAAATAAAGACCTCTGGTAAAAGTAGACAGACGGGCGACGAGAAAAGCTAGTACTGTTGTAACTTTGGTTTGTAGCTCCACTTTTTGTCTTCTATTTGATTTAAGAGACTAATATATAATAAAACACACACATACAAATCAAAAAAAAAAAAAAGATCACCTCTTCACCTAGAAAAGTTACTTCACCCCCACTTTAGCCTAACTTTGGGAATTCCCATCAACAACATTCTTCTTTCCACTGTAGGAAGCAACGCTGCCAGAAGCTATGGCAAGCAGAGCCTCTTCTAAAATGCCTTTGATGATTGCAGCAACATGGATGCAACTAGAGATTATTAAGTGAAGTAAGTCAGAAAGAGAAAGACAAATACCATGTGATACCACTGACATGTGGAATCTAAAGTATGGCACAAATGAACCTATCTATGAAACAGCAACAGACTCACAGACATAGAGAACAGACTTGTGGTTGCCAAGGAGGAGGGGGGTGGGAGAGGCAAGGGCTGGGAGTGTGGCATTAGCAGATGTAAACTATTATATATAGGAGGGATAAACAACAAGGTCCTACTCTACAGCACAGGGAACTGGAGTCAATATCCTGTGATAAACTGTAATGGAAAAGAATATAAAAAAAGAATGTCTATATGTGTATAACTGAGTCACTTTGCCATACAGCAGATTGGCACAAGATTGTAAATCAACTATACGTCAATAAAAACAAAAAAATAAAATAAAAAATGCCTCTGATGACGTACACAGCCCCTGCTCCTGCTGACTACCTCTCTGCAGCACCCGACATTGTGAAACCCCGCCCCCAGCTGAGGTCACTCCAGTCCTGTGTCTCCTTCCTTTGTCCTCTGTCTCCCACCAGTGTTTCTCTAACAGAAACACAAAGAACTGCTGTGTTTTCACTCAGTCTCACTGTTCACGTTCCCACGCTTGATTTGGGCATCAGACCTGCAAGAGTTCAAAACTTACTGGGTGGTAGAACTGCCATTTCTCTGCCTGTCTCTCATTATAAAGAACTTCTCTGAAATTCTGAATTCACTGGTCTGGTCATCCATTCACCAGCAAGTATCTAGGTACTGGGGTTAAGCGCTAGGAATGAGATACCGTCGTTGGTAAAGAAACAACAAACCCCAAATGGAGTCACTTGTGCTAAGTCCCACGTCAGCAAACCAAGACTTAACAGCTAACCTAACTGCAGTTTCAGCCTCTCTCAGGAATGGGACCTTTCACCAACAGATCTGGAATTACCTGGTCAGCACTAGAGGGGCGACCCCCCCCCACCTTCCCCCAAAAGGAAGGTGACCCTGCCTGAAACAATCCACTCTTAGCTGGAAACTTCCCTCTTCTGCCCCCTCCTGCCTGTAAAGTTCCTGCATTTTTTACAGCTCCGCAGAGCTCCTTTCTACTTGCTCAATGGGATGCTGCCCGATTCATAAGTCACTGAATAAAGCCAATTCGATCTTCACATTTACTCAGTTAGAATTTTATGTTTTTTTTTTTTTATATGACATTATTTTTTTTTTTAAAGAATTTCACTTTATTTATTTATTTATTTATTTATTTATTGGCTGTGTTGGGTCTTCGTTTCTGTGCGAGGGCTTTCTCCAGCTGCGGCGAGCGGGGGCCACTCTTCATCGCGATGCGCGGGCCTCTCACCATCGCGGCCTCTCGTCTTGCGGAGCACAGGCTCCAGACGCGCAGGCTCAGTAGTTGTGGCTCACGGGCCTAGTTGCTCCGCGGCATGTGGGATCTTCCCAGACCAGGGCTCGAACCCGCGTCCCCTGCATTGGCAGGCAGACTCCCAACCACTGCGCCACCAGGGAAGCCCAGAATTTTATGTTTTTAATACAGTGATGAGCAAAACAAATAAAAAGAGAGGCATCAAACTCTTCGGAGAGTGTATCCCATTATCCCTCACACTTGGGAAGCCTGGGTCAGCAGAAATGGAGGAGAGCCAGTGACAAGAAAAAGCCTCTTGAAAACCAAATCAGAGGTCCTGAAGTACTACAGACTTACTTGTACAAGTGGGTGGGAACAAGCAGAGAGTAGCAGTTGTTTATTACTGTACACTGTAATCGAGGGAAACATTTGGAGTTCAAGAATAGAGATTTAAAGATGAGATGCTAAAATTCATAACAACTTGTCCAAAACAGGCCAGAAAACCTTAAGTTTTCGCCTTGTTTAAAAGAAGTCCTAAGTGAAGGGAAAACCAAATATTATGAAAAATTTTGGAGACATCTCACACACCAACCTTCCCTTTATTTGAATTACTTCATTATCATTACTTTAGAGTTATGTACACTCATAAAAGTTCCTTTATGCTGAGTTGAGAAGTCCATTTTATCATCATGTGTATCGTGCTTACATTTTAAAATCAGAAACAACTTCCCCAAGATAAAACTGATTCTTCATCTCTTTTGGTTTTACTCTTCCAAAATAGATTAGGTGACTTGGGGTATTATTTTTACCCTATGTTGATTTGCCTACCTTGTAAAGGAGCAAGGAACTTTTCCTTCAACCCTTATTTTCCTAGTGATTTCTTTAAAATGAAAGGTAAATATGTGTTTGTGGGCATATAAGTGTGTGTGTGTACAATCATTCTTATATAGAGATTTATTATCTCTCAATTTGTTTTGTACAAGAGGTTTGTCTCAGAAAATCAGTGTCTTCTTGCTTTACTATTGTGCTATTGTGATTTATCATAAGAAATACATTTGGTCTTTGTCCCCTTTTCCCGCACAGAGCTCCTAAAACCCTTGGAATTTCCTCAGTGAGGAGATCAACAAAAATGCCTTTGTTATGTTAACAAGGTGACTTTTGGAACACACCTAAGGGTGCGGACTGATTGCCAGGAAAACCAACCGCGAATACAAGGTTGGAACTTTCAGTCCCACCCCCAGGTTTCCAGGAAAGGGGGAGAGGCTGGAGGTTGAAACAATAACCAATGGCCAATGATTTAATCAACTGCACCTATGTCACAAAGCCTCCATTAAAACCCAAAAGGACTGGGTTCAAAGAGCTTTCAGACTGGTGAACACATGAGGTGCTCGGGGTGTGGTACCCCAAAGGGGGCGTGGAAGCTCCATGCCCCTTCCCACGACCTTGCTCTATGCATCTCTTCCGTCTGGGTGTTCATCTACGATCATAACCTTTTATAATAAATCGGTAAATGTAAATAAGCTGTTTTCTTGAGCTCCGTGAGCCACTCCAGCAAATTAACTGAAACCAAAGAGAGGGTCATAACTCTAACTTATAACCAATAAGTCCAGGTGACAACCTAGACTTGGGATTGGCATCTGAAATGGAGGGCAGTCTGGTGGGACTGAGCCCTAAACCTGTGGATCTGATGTCATCTCCAGGTAGATAGTGTCAGAATTGAGTTAAATGGTAGGGCACCGAGACAGCGTTGCAGAATTGTTTGCTGTGGGGAAAAAAAAACCACACGTGTTTAGTGACCAGAAGTGTCCAAAGTAAAGTGTTCTGTGTGAGGAGTGAAAAAAGAAATCTCACAGGTGGGTTTTTATCCAACTCAATTATTCTTCCCTTAAGCCCTGAGGGCATCACAAAAGACCAACAGGATAAAAAGTTACAGTTAAGCCAACCCTGCCTTCAGTCTTTGGTGCACACAAAAGGATCCACAGGGGTAGGTAGTATAACATAGTGGGTAAGAACAAGGACTCTGGGACCATGTGACTCGGGTTTGAATCCCAACTCTCTCCCTCTCCTTCTCCGTCTCCCTCTCCCTCTTTGACTTTGGACAAGTTATTTAGCCTCAGTTTCCTCCCCTGGAAAATGGAGATAATAAAAGTACCTTCTGCAGAGGGTTGTTGTAAGGCTTAAATTTCATGATATGTATAAAGTGTCTGGACAGGGCCTAGCCCATAGCTATAAATATTTGAAGTTATTATTACTTTCAATCAGTTCCCTGCGGTCACAAGTGACACGCAGTTATCCGGTGACTTAGTGAACGGATGGTTGACTTAACTAGAGCTACTCAAGAACTCAGCTCTCAACACTGTGTCAGTGATTCATAAAGGAGCGTCTGCTCAAGTTCCTCCCTGGGCCCCACGATTGAACTCACACCCCAGGGCATCCGAAAGGACACGGGAGAGGATTAGAAAACAACTCCTTCCATCATTTGCATCTCCAGACTTACAACTAAGAGTTCTAAAATAAACAAATGGAGTAGATTGGGAAATGATGCATCAACTGCTGCTTCTGGTGACATGAATAGTGGGAGCTATCACAAATCTGCCCATGACCTTCCTGCCTCGGTCATCCATGGGGTTCCCATGGGCTCACTTTATTATGACGCCTCATGCTGGGCAGCTTGCAACACAGATGTTTCAAAACAAAGTTCCAGATTCTCCCAGCCACCCCTTGCTTTTTCTGGCTCTGGCCAGAGACAGTGGATGAGGACACACTCTCAGGCTGCCCAGCGTGGGAGGACCTTCCAGTGCTGGACACACCCAGGGGGCAGCTGCTTCCCTCTGGGGCTCCAATCCTGCTGCTGCTGGAGGTGGATGTCCCAGTGCCACACTGGGGGGCTGGGCTGGGGGTGGCAGTCCTCGCCTCCAGGCTGGGTGGGGGACAGGCAGACTCACCGGTCTTCTGCCCTGCCTGCTGGTCTTCCTGCAGCGGCACACTTTTTCTGTGGTAGAGCCACCTGGTTTGCAGGGAGGACTCCACAGGGCTTGGAGAAGGCTCAAGTTCACTGCCACAGAGGTCCCCGCAAGAGAAGGGCTTCAGAGTTATGATGGAGACCTCCACCTTGGGTTTCTTGGAGCTCACACGGCCTGTCCCAGTGTCCTGGATCTGGTCGCAAGTCAAGCCCAGAGTCCTCACCATTGTCACCTCCCGGTCCTTTTCACAGGGTGGCTGGTGTGGCTCCTTCTGGCCCATGTTGACCCATGGATGCCCCAGGAGGTCAGGTAAGGTGCCTCTGTCACTGGGGTTGAGGGCAATCATTTTTTGTAACAGATCCCTTATCTTCAAAGACAGATAAGGTGGGATGGGGTATTGCCCCTGTAGGACTTGCTTCCGCAGCT
Source organism: Balaenoptera physalus (assembly GCF_965194825.1). Taxonomy (NCBI): domain Eukaryota; kingdom Metazoa; phylum Chordata; class Mammalia; order Artiodactyla; family Balaenopteridae; genus Balaenoptera; species Balaenoptera physalus. The sequence continues at coordinate 121,508,737 of NC_138887.1, read as the reverse complement.
CCTGGAAGTCTTTTCCCACAAAGGGCCGGGACCCAGTTACCATGGTGTACAGCACCACTCCCAGGCTCCACACGTCCACCGCAGGGCCGCTGGAGCTCTGCCCCAGGAGGAGTTCCGGGGCAGCATAAGGGGCTGTGCCGCAGATCGTGTCCAGTGGGAAAATGTCATCACACTTGTTGCTGAGGCCAAAGTCTGTAAGTTTGATATTCATCTTGGAATCAAAGAGGAGGCTCGGTGGCTTCAGGTCCCGGTGCACGATGCCCCTCTGGTGGCAGTGCTGCAGGGCGGAGACCAGCTGCTGGAACGGGCGTCGGGCCTCCGCCTCTGTCATACGGCCATGGATCTTCAAATAGCGGTACATGTTCCCCCCACTGAGGTACTCCATCACCACGAAAAAGGTCTCCTCTGTGTCAATCACCCCCAGCAGTTTTACAATATTGGGGTGATTCAGAGCCTTCAGACTGCACAATTCCCGGAAAAGTGCCTGGACACTTGAGAAGCTCTGACGCCTTTTCTTTATGACCTTCACAGCCACCCGTGTCCCGGTCAGAATGTGCCAGGCCAACTTCACTTTACCGAAGGTGCCTTCACCGATGGTGCAGAGGATCTGGAAGTCATCAATATGAGCCTTCTTGCCAGCAGATTTGGCTGTGAGGCCCTGCATCCTGGTGATCTGCTAACGACACTGACTGACAGCACTACCGACCAACGCTAACTACGCTAACTAACAATGCTAACTGTACGAACAGGGCTAAGTATGCTGTCTCTACTAACAACGCTAACTACGCTAACTGTACCAACAGCGCTAACTAGTACTAACTACACTAACGATGCTAATCAAGTATTAACTATACCAACAATACTCACTATGCTAACTGTAGAAAGAACAATGACACAAATAAAAAAGAGGAGAGAAAAGAGAAACGAAAATCAACAAAATGGCACAAACAAGGAAAACGCAAGCTAACTGTAGGTCCAAGGCCGTCAGGTCACCAAAAGCAGCTTCCTGGGCTCTAAGGACCAAAAACCTGGGCCCACCTTTCTCTTTCATAGGGCTTTGTGAAGTACATCACAATGGTGCACTCTGAGGTCAGAGCAAGAAATGGACCCATCACCGCTGGGGATACACCACAGTGGTTTTCTCACTTTTCGAGTTCAAGGCCCCTTTACACTTAGGAAAAAGGATCCCAAAGAAAGTTTTCTTTACATGTGTTATTAGATATTGGTATTCACTTTGTTATAAATAAAAATCTGCAGGATACTTCAGTGGCCTTTTTATTTCTAGTTTGAAAATGTGTAATAATTTTAGAGACCTCATAATGTCTACACTTGAAATGTTCAATTCCTTTTCCTTAAATTCTGGTCTCAAAATAACGTTACAACTTAACTGACTTCACGATACTATACAAAATATTCTGTTGCATAAGACATGATACGGTACATTATGAAAGTCTATGAAGCTGAGAGAAGGTTTGCCAGGAAGGTCATTGAGCAGATTTCTCATCAGGAGCCTCGGAGGCCAGATGGCATGACTCAATGGACTTGAAGTGTTGAAGGAAAGAAACCGTCAACCAAGAATCCTATATCTAGCAAAACTTTCCTTCGAAAATGAGGGAGAAATCAAGACATTCCCAGTTAATCAAGAGTTGAGAGAGTTCTTAACCACCAGACCCGCCTGCCACAGGGAGTTCTTCAGGTTGCTTGCAGTCAAGGACCCTGGACAAGTAGCTCAAAGCCTTAGGAAGAAATAAAGACCTCTGGTAAAAGTAGACAGACGGGCGACGAGAAAAGCTAGTACTGTTGTAACTTTGGTTTGTAGCTCCACTTTTTGTCTTCTATTTGATTTAAGAGACTAATATATAATAAAACACACACATACAAATCAAAAAAAAAAAAAAGATCACCTCTTCACCTAGAAAAGTTACTTCACCCCCACTTTAGCCTAACTTTGGGAATTCCCATCAACAACATTCTTCTTTCCACTGTAGGAAGCAACGCTGCCAGAAGCTATGGCAAGCAGAGCCTCTTCTAAAATGCCTTTGATGATTGCAGCAACATGGATGCAACTAGAGATTATTAAGTGAAGTAAGTCAGAAAGAGAAAGACAAATACCATGTGATACCACTGACATGTGGAATCTAAAGTATGGCACAAATGAACCTATCTATGAAACAGCAACAGACTCACAGACATAGAGAACAGACTTGTGGTTGCCAAGGAGGAGGGGGGTGGGAGAGGCAAGGGCTGGGAGTGTGGCATTAGCAGATGTAAATTATTATATATAGGAGGGATAAACAACAAGGTCCTACTCTACAGCACAGGGAACTAGAGTCAATATCCTGTGATAAACTGTAATGGAAAGGAATATAAAAAAAGAATGTCTATATGTGTATAACTGAGTCACTTTGCCATACAGCAGATTGGCACAAGATTGTAAATCAACTATACGTCAATAAAAACAAAAAAATAAAATAAAAAATGCCTCTGATGACGTACAGAGCCCCCGCTCCTGCTGACTACCACTCTGCAGCACCCGACACTGTGAAACCCCGCCCCCAGCTGAGGTCACTCCAGTCCTGTATCTCCTTCCGTTGTCCTCTGTCTCCCACCAGTGTTTCTCTAACAGAAACACAAAGAACTGCTGTGTTTTCACTCAGTCTCACTGTTCACGTTCCCACGCTTGATTTGGGCATCAGACCTGCAAGAGTTCAAAACTTACTGGGTGGTAGAACTGCCATTTCTCTGCCTGTCTCTCATTATAAAGAACTTCTCTGAAATTCTGAATTCACTGGTCTGGTCATCCATTCACCAGCAAGTATCTAGGTACTGGGGTTAAGCGCTAGGAATGAGATACCGTCGTTGGTAAAGAAACAACAAACCCCAAATGGAGTCACTTGTGCTAAGTCCCACGTCAGCAAACCAAGACTTAACAGCTAACCTAACTGCAGTTTCAGCCTCTCTCAGGAATGGGACCTTTCACCAACAGATCTGGAATTACCTGGTCAGCACTAGAGGGGCGACCGCCCCCCCCCCACCTTCCCCCAAAAGGAAGGTGACCCTGCCTGAAACAATCCACTCTTAGCTGGAAACTTCCCTCTTCTGCCCCCTCCTGCCTGTAAAGTTCCTGCATTTTTTACAGCTCCGCAGAGCTCCTTTCTACTTGCTCAATGGGATGCTGCCCGATTCATAAGTCACTGAATAAAGCCAATTCGATCTTCACATTTACTCAGTTAGAATTTTATGTTTTTTTTTTTTTTAAATGCCATGTTATTTTTTTTTTTTTAAAGAATTTCACTTTATTTATTTATTTATTTATTTATTTATTGGCTGTGTTGGGTCTTCGTTTCTGTGCGAGGGCTTTCTCCAGCTGCGGCGAGCGGGGGCCACTCTTCATCGCGATGCGCGGGCCTCTCACCATCGCGGCCTCTCGTCTTGCGGAGCACAGGCTCCAGACGCGCAGGCTCAGTAGTTGTGGCTCACGGGCCTAGTTGCTCCGCGGCATGTGGGATCTTCCCAGACCAGGGCTCGAACCCGCGTCCCCTGCATTGGCAGGCAGACTCCCAACCACTGCGCCACCAGGGAAGCCCAGAATTTTATGTTTTTAATACAGTGATGAGCAAAACAAATAAAAAGAGAGGCATCAAACTCTTCGGAGAGTGTATCCCATTATCCCTCACACTCTGGGAAGCCTGGGTCAGCAGAAATGGAGGAGAGCCAGTGACAAGAAAAAGCCTCTTGAAAACCAAATCAGAGGTCCTGAAGTACTACAGACTTACTTGTACAAGTGGGTGGGAACAAGCAGAGAGTAGCAGTTGTTTATTACTGTACACTGTAATCGAGGGAAACATTTGGAGTTCAAGAATAGAGATTTAAAGATGAGATGCTAAAATTCATAACAACTTGTCCAAAACAGGCCAGAAAACCTTAAGTTTTCGCCTTGTTTAAAAGAAGTCCTAAGTGAAGGGAAAACCAAATATTATGAAAAATTTTGGAGACATCTCACACACCAACCTTCCCTTTATTTGAATTACTTCATTATCATTACTTTAGAGTTATGTACACTCATAAAAGTTCCTTTATGCTGAGTTGAGAAGTCCATTTTATCATCATGTGTATCGTGCTTACATTTTAAAATCAGAAACAACTTCCCCAAGATAAAACTGATTCTTCATCTCTTTTGGTTTTACTCTTCCAAAATAGATTAGGTGACTTGGGGTATTATTTTTACCCTATGTTGATTTGCCTACCTTGTAAAGGAGCAAGGAACTTTTCCTTCAACCCTTATTTTCCTAGTGATTTCTTTAAAATGAAAGGTAAATATGTGTTTGTGGGCATATAAGTGTGTGTGTGTACAATCATTCTTATATAGAGATTTATTATCTCTCAATTTGTTTTGTACAAGAGGTTTGTCTCAGAAAATCAGTGTCTTCTTGCTTTACTATTGTGCTATTGTGATTTATCATAAGAAATACATTTGGTCTTTGTCCCCTTTTCCCCTGCACAGAGCTCCTAAAACCCTTGGAATTTCCTCAGTGAGGAGATCAACAAAAATGCCTTTGTTATGTTAACAAGGTGACTTTTGGAACACACCTAAGGGTGCGGACTGATTGCCAGGAAAACCAACCGCGAATACAAGGTTGGAACTTTCAGTCCCACCCCCAGGTTTCCAGGAAAGGGGGAGAGGCTGGAGGTTGAAACAATAACCAATGGCCAATGATTTAATCAACTGCACCTATGTCACAAAGCCTCCATTAAAACCCAAAAGGGACTGGGTTCAAAGAGCTTTCAGACTGGTGAACACATGAGGTGCTCGGGGTGTGGTACCCCAAAGGGGGCGTGGAAGCTCCATGCCCCTTCCCACGACCTTGCTCTATGCATCTCTTCCGTCTGGGTGTTCATCTACGATCATAACCTTTTATAATAAATCGGTAAATGTAAATAAGCTGTTTTCCTGAGCTCCGTGAGCCACTCCAGCAAATTAACTGAAACCAAAAAGAGGGTCATAACTCTAACTTATAACCAATAAGTCCAGGTGACAACCTAGACTTGGGATTGGCATCTGAAATGGAGGGCAGTCTGGTGGGACTGAGCCCTAAACCTGTGGATCTGATGTCATCTCCAGGTAGATAGTGTCAGAATTGAGTTAAATGGTAGGGCACCGAGACAGCGTTGCAGAATTGTTTGCTGTGGGGAAAAGAAAACCACACGTGTTTAGTGACCGGAAGTGTCCAAAGTAAAGTGTTCTGTGTGAGGAGTGAAAAAAGAAATCTCACAGGTGGGTTTTTTTCCAACTCAATCATTCTTCCCTTAAGCCCTGAGGGCATCACAAAAGACCAACAGGATAAAAAGTTACAGTTAAGCCAACCCTGCCTTCAGTCTTTGGTGCACACAAAAGGATCCACAGGGGTAGGCAGTATAACATAGTGGGTAAGAGCAAGGACTCTGGGACCATGTGACTCGGGTTTGAATCCCAACTCTCTCCCTCTCCTTCTCCGTCTCCCTCTCCCTCTTTGACTTTGGACAAGTTATTTAGCCTCAGTTTCCTCCCCTGGAAAATGGAGATAATAAAAGTACCTTCTGCAGAGGGTTGTTGTAAGGCTTAAATTTCATGATATGTATAAAGTGTCTGGACAGGGCCTAGCCCATAGCTATAAATATTTGAAGTTATTATTACTTTCAATCAGTTCCCTGCGGTCACAAGTGACACGCAGTTATCCGGTGACTTAGTGAACGGATGGTTGACTTAACTAGAGCTACTCAAGAACTCAGCTCTCAACACTGTGTCAGTGATTCATAAAGGAGCGTCTGCTCAAGTTCCTCCCTGGGCCCCACGATTGAACTCACACCCCAGGGCATCCGAAAGGACACGGGAGAGGATTAGAAAACAACTCCTTCCATCATTTGCATCTCCAGACTTACAACTAAGAGTTCTAAAATAAACAAATGGAGTAGATTGGGAAATGATGCATCAACTGCTGCTTCTGGTGACATGAATAGTGGGAGCTATCACAAATCTGCCCATGACCTTCCTGCCTCGGTCATCCATGGGGTTCCCATGGGCTCACTTTATTATGACGCCTCATGCTGGGCAGCTTGCAACACAGATGTTTCAAAACAAAGTTCCAGATTCTCCCAGCCACCCCTTGCTTTTTCTGGCTCTGGCCAGAGACAGTGGATGAGGACACACTCTCAGGCTGCCCAGCGTGGGAGGACCTTCCAGTGCTGGACACACCCAGGGGGCAGCTGCTTCCCTCTGGGGCTCCAATCCTGCTGCTGCTGGAGGTGGATGTCCCAGTGCCACACTGGGGGGCTGGGCTGGGGGTGGCAGTCCTCGCCTCCAGGCTGGGTGGGGGACAGGCAGACTCACCGGTCTTCTGCCCTGCCTGCTGGTCTTCCTGCAGCGGCACACTTTTTCTGTGGTAGAGCCACCTGGTTTGCAGGGAGGACTCCACAGGGCTTGGAGAAGGCTCAAGTTCACTGCCACAGAGGTCCCCGCAAGAGAAGGGCTTCAGAGTTATGATGGAGACCTCCACCTTGGGTTTCTTGGAGCTCACACGGCCTGTCCCAGTGTCCTGGATCTGGTCGCAAGTCAAGCCCGGAGTCCTCACCATTGTCACCTCCCGGTCCTTTTCACAGGGTGGCTGGTGTGGCTCCTTCTGGCCCATGTTGACCCATGGATGCCCCATGAGGTCAGGTAAGGTGCCTCTGTCACTGGGGTTGAGGGCAATCATTTTTTGTAACAGATCCCTTATCTTCAAAGACAGATAAGGTGGGATGGGGTATTGCCCCTGTAGGACTTGCTTCCGCAGCTCCTGGAAGTCTTTTCCCACAAAGGGCCGGGACCCAGTTACCATGGTGTACAGCACCACTCCCAGGCTCCACACGTCCACCGCAGGGCCGCTGGAGCTCTGCCCCAGGAGGAGTTCCGGGGCAGCATAAGGGGCTGTGCCGCAGATCGTGTCCAGTGGGAAAATGTCATCACACTTGTTGCTGAGGCCAAAGTCTGTAAGTTTGATATTCATCTTGGAATCAAAGAGGAGGCTCGGTGGCTTCAGGTCCCGGTGCACGATGCCCCTCTGGTGGCAGTGCTGCAGGGCGGAGACCAGCTGCTGGAACGGGCGTCGGGCCTCCGCCTCTGTCATACGGCCATGGATCTTCAAATAGCGGTACATGTTCCCCCCACTGAGGTACTCCATGACCACGAAAAAGGTCTCCTCTGTGTCAATCACCCCCAGCAGTTTTACAATATTGGGGTGATTCAGAGCCTTCAGACTGCACAATTCCCGGAAAAGTGCCTGGACACTTGAGAAGCTCTGACGCCTTTTCTTTATGACCTTCACAGCCACCCGTGTCCCGGTCAGAATGTGCCAGGCCAACTTCACTTTACCGAAGGTGCCTTCACCGATGGTGCAGAGGATCTGGAAGTCATCAATATGAGCCTTCTTGCCAGCAGATTTGGCTGTGAGGCCCTGCATCCTGGTGATCTGCTAACGACACTGACTGACAGCACTACCGACCAACGCTAACTACGCTAACTAACAATGCTAACTGTACTAACAGGGCTAAGTATGCTGTCTCTACTAACAACGCTAACTACGCTAACTGTACCAACAGCGCTAACTAGTACTAACTACACTAACGATGCTAATCAAGTATTAACTATACCAACAATACTCACTATGCTAACTGTAGAAAGAACAATGACACAAATAAAAAAGAGGAGAGAAAAGAGAAACGAAAATCAACAAAATGGCACAAACAAGGAAAACGCAAGCTAACTGTAGGTCCAAGGCCGTCAGGTCACCAAAAGCAGCTTCCTGGGCTCTAAGGACCAAAAACCTGGGCCCACCTTTCTCTTTCATAGGGCTTTGTGAAGTACATCACAATGGTGCACTCTGAGGTCAGAGCAAGAAATGGACCCATCACCGCTGGGGATACACCACAGTGGTTTTCTCACTTTTCGAGTTCAAGGCCCCTTTACACTTAGGAAAAAGGATCCCAAAGAAAGTTTTCTTTACATGTGTTATTAGATATTGGTATTCACTTTGTTATAAATAAAAATCTGCAGGATACTTCAGTGGCCTTTTTATTTCTAGTTTGAAAATGTGTAATAATTTTAGAGACCTCATAATGTCTACACTTGAAATGTTCAATTCCTTTTCCTTAAATTCTGGTCTCAAAATAACGTTACAACTTAACTGACTTCACGATACTATACAAAATATTCTGTTGCATAAGACATGATACGGTACATTATGAAAGTCTATGAAGCTGAGAGAAGGTTTGCCAGGAAGGTCATTGAGCAGATTTCTCATCAGGAGCCTCGGAGGCCAGATGGCATGACTCAATGGACTTGAAGTGTTGAAGGAAAGAAACCGTCAACCAAGAATCCTATATCTAGCAAAACTTTCCTTCGAAAATGAGGGAGAAATCAAGACATTCCCAGTTAATCAAGAGTTGAGAGAGTTCTTAACCACCAGACCCGCCTGCCACAGGGAGTTCTTCAGGTTGCTTGCAGTCAAGGACCCTGGACAAGTAGCTCAAAGCCTTAGGAAGAAATAAAGACCTCTGGTAAAAGTAGACAGACGGGCGACGAGAAAAGCTAGTACTGTTGTAACTTTGGTTTGTAGCTCCACTTTTTGTCTTCTATTTGATTTAAGAGACTAATATATAATAAAACACACACATACAAATCAAAAAAAAAAAAAAGATCACCTCTTCACCTAGAAAAGTTACTTCACCCCCACTTTAGCCTAACTTTGGGAATTCCCATCAACAACATTCTTCTTTCCACTGTAGGAAGCAACGCTGCCAGAAGCTATGGCAAGCAGAGCCTCTTCTAAAATGCCTTTGATGATTGCAGCAACATGGATGCAACTAGAGATTATTAAGTGAAGTAAGTCAGAAAGAGAAAGACAAATACCATGTGATACCACTGACATGTGGAATCTAAAGTATGGCACAAATGAACCTATCTATGAAACAGCAACAGACTCACAGACATAGAGAACAGACTTGTGGTTGCCAAGGAGGAGGGGGGTGGGAGAGGCAAGGGCTGGGAGTGTGGCATTAGCAGATGTAAACTATTATATATAGGAGGGATAAACAACAAGGTCCTACTCTACAGCACAGGGAACTGGAGTCAATATCCTGTGATAAACTGTAATGGAAAAGAATATAAAAAAAGAATGTCTATATGTGTATAACTGAGTCACTTTGCCATACAGCAGATTGGCACAAGATTGTAAATCAACTATACGTCAATAAAAACAAAAAAATAAAATAAAAAATGCCTCTGATGACGTACACAGCCCCTGCTCCTGCTGACTACCTCTCTGCAGCACCCGACATTGTGAAACCCCGCCCCCAGCTGAGGTCACTCCAGTCCTGTGTCTCCTTCCTTTGTCCTCTGTCTCCCACCAGTGTTTCTCTAACAGAAACACAAAGAACTGCTGTGTTTTCACTCAGTCTCACTGTTCACGTTCCCACGCTTGATTTGGGCATCAGACCTGCAAGAGTTCAAAACTTACTGGGTGGTAGAACTGCCATTTCTCTGCCTGTCTCTCATTATAAAGAACTTCTCTGAAATTCTGAATTCACTGGTCTGGTCATCCATTCACCAGCAAGTATCTAGGTACTGGGGTTAAGCGCTAGGAATGAGATACCGTCGTTGGTAAAGAAACAACAAACCCCAAATGGAGTCACTTGTGCTAAGTCCCACGTCAGCAAACCAAGACTTAACAGCTAACCTAACTGCAGTTTCAGCCTCTCTCAGGAATGGGACCTTTCACCAACAGATCTGGAATTACCTGGTCAGCACTAGAGGGGCGACCCCCCCCCACCTTCCCCCAAAAGGAAGGTGACCCTGCCTGAAACAATCCACTCTTAGCTGGAAACTTCCCTCTTCTGCCCCCTCCTGCCTGTAAAGTTCCTGCATTTTTTACAGCTCCGCAGAGCTCCTTTCTACTTGCTCAATGGGATGCTGCCCGATTCATAAGTCACTGAATAAAGCCAATTCGATCTTCACATTTACTCAGTTAGAATTTTATGTTTTTTTTTTTTTAAATGCCATGTTATTTTTTTTTTTTTAAAGAATTTCACTTTATTTATTTATTTATTTATTTATTTATTGGCTGTGTTGGGTCTTCATTTCTGTGCGAGGGCTTTCTCCAGCTGCGGCGAGCGGGGGCCACTCTTCATCGCGATGCGCGGGCCTCTCACCATCGCGGCCTCTCGTCTTGCGGAGCACAGGCTCCAGACGCGCAGGCTCAGTAGTTGTGGCTCACGGGCCTAGTTGCTCCGCGGCATGTGGGATCTTCCCAGACCAGGGCTCGAACCCGCGTCCCCTGCATTGGCAGGCAGACTCCCAACCACTGCGCCACCAGGGAAGCCCAGAATTTTATGTTTTTAATACAGTGATGAGCAAAACAAATAAAAAGAGAGGCATCAAACTCTTCGGAGAGTGTATCCCATTATCCCTCACACTCTGGGAAGCCTGGGTCAGCAGAAATGGAGGAGAGCCAGTGACAAGAAAAAGCCTCTTGAAAACCAAATCAGAGGTCCTGAAGTACTACAGACTTACTTGTACAAGTGGGTGGGAACAAGCAGAGAGTAGCAGTTGTTTATTACTGTACACTGTAATCGAGGGAAACATTTGGAGTTCAAGAATAGAGATTTAAAGATGAGATGCTAAAATTCATAACAACTTGTCCAAAACAGGCCAGAAAACCTTAAGTTTTCGCCTTGTTTAAAAGAAGTCCTAAGTGAAGGGAAAACCAAATATTATGAAAAATTTTGGAGACATCTCACACACCAACCTTCCCTTTATTTGAATTACTTCATTATCATTACTTTAGAGTTATGTACACTCATAAAAGTTCCTTTATGCTGAGTTGAGAAGTCCATTTTATCATCATGTGTATCGTGCTTACATTTTAAAATCAGAAACAACTTCCCCAAGATAAAACTGATTCTTCATCTCTTTTGGTTTTACTCTTCCAAAATAGATTAGGTGACTTGGGGTATTATTTTTACCCTATGTTGATTTGCCTACCTTGTAAAGGAGCAAGGAACTTTTCCTTCAACCCTTATTTTCCTAGTGATTTCTTTAAAATGAAAGGTAAATATGTGTTTGTGGGCATATAAGTGTGTGTGTGTACAATCATTCTTATATAGAGATTTATTATCTCTCAATTTGTTTTGTACAAGAGGTTTGTCTCAGAAAATCAGTGTCTTCTTGCTTTACTATTGTGCTATTGTGATTTATCATAAGAAATACATTTGGTCTTTGTCCCCTTTTCCCCTGCACAGAGCTCCTAAAACCCTTGGAATTTCCTCAGTGAGGAGATCAACAAAAATGCCTTTGTTATGTTAACAAGGTGACTTTTGGAACACACCTAAGGGTGCGGACTGATTGCCAGGAAAACCAACCGTGAATACAAGGTTGGAACTTTCAGTCCCACCCCCAGGTTTCCAGGAAAGGGGGAGAGGCTGGAGGTTGAAACAATAACCAATGGCCAATGATTTAATCAACTGCACCTATGTCACAAAGCCTCCATTAAAACCCAAAAGGGACTGGGTTCAAAGAGCTTTCAGACTGGTGAACACATGAGGTGCTCGGGGTGTGGTACCCCAAAGGGGGCGTGGAAGCTCCATGCCCCTTCCCACGACCTTGCTCTATGCATCTCTTCCGTCTGGGTGTTCATCTACGATCATAACCTTTTATAATAAATCGGTAAATGTAAATAAGCTGTTTTCCTGAGCTCCGTGAGCCACTCCAGCAAATTAACTGAAACCAAAAAGAGGGTCATAACTCTAACTTATAACCAATAAGTCCAGGTGACAACCTAGACTTGGGATTGGCATCTGAAATGGAGGGCAGTCTGGTGGGACTGAGCCCTAAACCTGTGGATCTGATGTCATCTCCAGGTAGATAGTGTCAGAATTGAGTTAAATGGTAGGGCACCGAGACAGCGTTGCAGAATTGTTTGCTGTGGGGAAAAGAAAACCACACGTGTTTAGTGACCGGAAGTGTCCAAAGTAAAGTGTTCTGTGTGAGGAGTGAAAAAAGAAATCTCACAGGTGGGTTTTTTTCCAACTCAATCATTCTTCCCTTAAGCCCTGAGGGCATCACAAAAGACCAACAGGATAAAAAGTTACAGTTAAGCCAACCCTGCCTTCAGTCTTTGGTGCACACAAAAGGATCCACAGGGGTAGGCAGTATAACATAGTGGGTAAGAACAAGGACTCTGGGACCATGTGACTCGGGTTTGAATCCCAACTCTCTCCCTCTCCTTCTCCGTCTCCCTCTCCCTCTTTGACTTTGGACAAGTTATTTAGCCTCAGTTTCCTCCCCTGGAAAATGGAGATAATAAAAGTACATTCTGCAGAGGGTTGTTGTAAGGCTTAAATTTCATGATATGTATAAAGTGTCTGGACAGGGCCTAGCCCATAGCTATAAATATTTGAAGTTATTATTACTTTCAATCAGTTCCCTGCGGTCACAAGTGACACGCAGTTATCCGGTGACTTAGTGAACGGATGGTTGACTTAACTAGAGCTACTCAAGAACTCAGCTCTCAACACTGTGTCAGTGATTCATAAAGGAGCGTCTGCTCAAGTTCCTCCCTGGGCCCCACGATTGAACTCACACCCCAGGGCATCCGAAAGGACACGGGAGAGGATTAGAAAACAACTCCTTCCATCATTTGCATCTCCAGACTTACAACTAAGAGTTCTAAAATAAACAAATGGAGTAGATTGGGAAATGATGCATCAACTGCTGCTTCTGGTGACATGAATAGTGGGAGCTATCACAAATCTGCCCATGACCTTCCTGCCTCGGTCATCCATGGGGTTCCCATGGGCTCACTTTATTATGACGCCTCATGCTGGGCAGCTTGCAACACAGATGTTTCAAAACAAAGTTCCAGATTCTCCCAGCCACCCCTTGCTTTTTCTGGCTCTGGCCAGAGACAGTGGATGAGGACACACTCTCAGGCTGCCCAGCGTGGGAGGACCTTCCAGTGCTGGACACACCCAGGGGGCAGCTGCTTCCCTCTGGGGCTCCAATCCTGCTGCTGCTGGAGGTGGATGTCCCAGTGCCACACTGGGGGGCTGGGCTGGGGGTGGCAGTCCTCGCCTCCAGGCTGGGTGGGGGACAGGCAGACTCACCGGTCTTCTGCCCTGCCTGCTGGTCTTCCTGCAGCGGCACACTTTTTCTGTGGTAGAGCCACCTGGTTTGCAGGGAGGACTCCACAGGGCTTGGAGAAGGCTCAAGTTCACTGCCACAGAGGTCCCCGCAAGAGAAGGGCTTCAGAGTTATGATGGAGACCTCCACCTTGGGTTTCTTGGAGCTCACACGGCCTGTCCCAGTGTCCTGGATCTGGTCGCAAGTCAAGCCCGGAGTCCTCACCATTGTCACCTCCCGGTCCTTTTCACAGGGTGGCTGGTGTGGCTCCTTCTGGCCCATGTTGACCCATGGATGCCCCAGGAGGTCAGGTAAGGTGCCTCTGTCACTGGGGTTGAGGGCAATCATTTTTTGTAACAGATCCCTTATCTTCAAAGACAGATAAGGTGGGATGGGGTATTGCCCCTGTAGGACTTGCTTCCGCAGCTCCTGGAAGTCTTTTCCCACAAAGGGCCGGGACCCAGTTACCATGGTGTACAGCACCACTCCCAGGCTCCACACGTCCACCGCAGGGCCGCTGGAGCTCTGCCCCAGGAGGAGTTCCGGGGCAGCATAAGGGGCTGTGCCGCAGATCGTGTCCAGTGGGAAAATGTCATCACACTTGTTGCTGAGGCCAAAGTCTGTAAGTTTGATATTCATCTTGGAATCAAAGAGGAGGCTCGGTGGCTTCAGGTCCCGGTGCACGATGCCCCTCTGGTGGCAGTGCTGCAGGGCGGAGACCAGCTGCTGGAACGGGCGTCGGGCCTCCGCCTCTGTCATACGGCCATGGATCTTCAAATAGCGGTACATGTTCCCCCCACTGAGGTACTCCATGACCACGAAAAAGGTCTCCTCTGTGTCAATCACCCCCAGCAGTTTTACAATATTGGGGTGATTCAGAGCCTTCAGACTGCACAATTCCCGGAAAAGTGCCTGGACACTTGAGAAGCTCTGACGCCTTTTCTTTATGACCTTCACAGCCACCCGTGTCCCGGTCAGAATGTGCCAGGCCAACTTCACTTTACCGAAGGTGCCTTCACCGATGGTGCAGAGGATCTGGAAGTCATCAATATGAGCCTTCTTGCCAGCAGATTTGGCTGTGAGGCCCTGCATCCTGGTGATCTGCTAACGACACTGACTGACAGCACTACCGACCAACGCTAACTACGCTAACTAACAATGCTAACTGTACGAACAGGGCTAAGTATGCTGTCTCTACTAACAACGCTAACTACGCTAACTGTACCAACAGCGCTAACTAGTACTAACTACACTAACGATGCTAATCAAGTATTAACTATACCAACAATACTCACTATGCTAACTGTAGAAAGAACAATGACACAAATAAAAAAGAGGAGAGAAAAGAGAAACGAAAATCAACAAAATGGCACAAACAAGGAAAACGCAAGCTAACTGTAGGTCCAAGGCCGTCAGGTCACCAAAAGCAGCTTCCTGGGCTCTAAGGACCAAAAACCTGGGCCCACCTTTCTCTTTCATAGGGCTTTGTGAAGTACATCACAATGGTGCACTCTGAGGTCAGAGCAAGAAATGGACCCATCACCGCTGGGGATACACCACAGTGGTTTTCTCACTTTTCGAGTTCAAGGCCCCTTTACACTTAGGAAAAAGGATCCCAAAGAAAGTTTTCTTTACATGTGTTATTAGATATTGGTATTCACTTTGTTATAAATAAAAATCTGCAGGATACTTCAGTGGCCTTTTTATTTCTAGTTTGAAAATGTGTAATAATTTTAGAGACCTCATAATGTCTACACTTGAAATGTTCAATTCCTTTTCCTTAAATTCTGGTCTCAAGATAACGTTACAACTTAACTGACTTCACGATACTATACAAAATATTCTGTTGCATAAGACATGATACGGTACATTATGAAAGTCTATGAAGCTGAGAGAAGGTTTGCCAGGAAGGTCATTGAGCAGATTTCTCATCAGGAGCCTCGGAGGCCAGATGGCATGACTCAATGGACTTGAAGTGTTGAAGGAAAGAAACCGTCAACCAAGAATCCTATATCTAGCAAAACTTTCCTTCGAAAATGAGGGAGAAATCAAGACATTCCCAGTTAATCAAGAGTTGAGAGAGTTCTTAACCACCAGACCCGCCTGCCACAGGGAGTTCTTCAGGTTGCTTGCAGTCAAGGACCCTGGACAAGTAGCTCAAAGCCTTAGGAAGAAATAAAGACCTCTGGTAAAAGTAGACAGACGGGCGACGAGAAAAGCTAGTACTGTTGTAACTTTGGTTTGTAGCTCCACTTTTTGTCTTCTATTTGATTTAAGAGACTAATATATAATAAAACACACACATACAAATCAAAAAAAAAAAAAAGATCACCTCTTCACCTAGAAAAGTTACTTCACCCCCACTTTAGCCTAACTTTGGGAATTCCCATCAACAACATTCTTCTTTCCACTGTAGGAAGCAACGCTGCCAGAAGCTATGGCAAGCAGAGCCTCTTCTAAAATGCCTTTGATGATTGCAGCAACATGGATGCAACTAGAGATTATTAAGTGAAGTAAGTCAGAAAGAGAAAGACAAATACCATGTGATACCACTGACATGTGGAATCTAAAGTATGGCACAAATGAACCTATCTATGAAACAGCAACAGACTCACAGACATAGAGAACAGACTTGTGGTTGCCAAGGAGGAGGGGGGTGGGAGAGGCAAGGGCTGGGAGTGTGGCATTAGCAGATGTAAATTATTATATATAGGAGGGATAAACAACAAGGTCCTACTCTACAGCACAGGGAACTAGAGTCAATATCCTGTGATAAACTGTAATGGAAAGGAATATAAAAAAAGAATGTCTATATGTGTATAACTGAGTCACTTTGCCATACAGCAGATTGGCACAAGATTGTAAATCAACTATACGTCAATAAAAACAAAAAAATAAAATAAAAAATGCCTCTGATGACGTACAGAGCCCCCGCTCCTGCTGACTACCACTCTGCAGCACCCGACACTGTGAAACCCCGCCCCCAGCTGAGGTCACTCCAGTCCTGTATCTCCTTCCGTTGTCCTCTGTCTCCCACCAGTGTTTCTCTAACAGAAACACAAAGAACTGCTGTGTTTTCACTCAGTCTCACTGTTCACGTTCCCACGCTTGATTTGGGCATCAGACCTGCAAGAGTTCAAAACTTACTGGGTGGTAGAACTGCCATTTCTCTGCCTGTCTCTCATTATAAAGAACTTCTCTGAAATTCTGAATTCACTGGTCTGGTCATCCATTCACCAGCAAGTATCTAGGTACTGGGGTTAAGCGCTAGGAATGAGATACCGTCGTTGGTAAAGAAACAACAAACCCCAAATGGAGTCACTTGTGCTAAGTCCCACGTCAGCAAACCAAGACTTAACAGCTAACCTAACTGCAGTTTCAGCCTCTCTCAGGAATGGGACCTTTCACCAACAGATCTGGAATTACCTGGTCAGCACTAGAGGGGCGACCGCCCCCCCCCCACCTTCCCCCAAAAGGAAGGTGACCCTGCCTGAAACAATCCACTCTTAGCTGGAAACTTCCCTCTTCTGCCCCCTCCTGCCTGTAAAGTTCCTGCATTTTTTACAGCTCCGCAGAGCTCCTTTCTACTTGCTCAATGGGATGCTGCCCGATTCATAAGTCACTGAATAAAGCCAATTCGATCTTCACATTTACTCAGTTAGAATTTTATGTTTTTTTTTTTTTTAAATGCCATGTTATTTTTTTTTTTTTAAAGAATTTCACTTTATTTATTTATTTATTTATTTATTTATTGGCTGTGTTGGGTCTTCGTTTCTGTGCGAGGGCTTTCTCCAGCTGCGGCGAGCGGGGGCCACTCTTCATCGCGATGCGCGGGCCTCTCACCATCGCGGCCTCTCGTCTTGCGGAGCACAGGCTCCAGACGCGCAGGCTCAGTAGTTGTGGCTCACGGGCCTAGTTGCTCCGCGGCATGTGGGATCTTCCCAGACCAGGGCTCGAACCCGTGTCCCCTGCATTGGCAGGCAGACTCCCAACCACTGCGCCACCAGGGAAGCCCAGAATTTTATGTTTTTAATACAGTGATGAGCAAAACAAATAAAAAGAGAGGCATCAAACTCTTCGGAGAGTGTATCCCATTATCCCTCACACTCTGGGAAGCCTGGGTCAGCAGAAATGGAGGAGAGCCAGTGACAAGAAAAAGCCTCTTGAAAACCAAATCAGAGGTCCTGAAGTACTACAGACTTACTTGTACAAGTGGGTGGGAACAAGCAGAGAGTAGCAGTTGTTTATTACTGTACACTGTAATCGAGGGAAACATTTGGAGTTCAAGAATAGAGATTTAAAGATGAGATGCTAAAATTCATAACAACTTGTCCAAAACAGGCCAGAAAACCTTAAGTTTTCGCCTTGTTTAAAAGAAGTCCTAAGTGAAGGGAAAACCAAATATTATGAAAAATTTTGGAGACATCTCACACACCAACCTTCCCTTTATTTGAATTACTTCATTATCATTACTTTAGAGTTATGTACACTCATAAAAGTTCCTTTATGCTGAGTTGAGAAGTCCATTTTATCATCATGTGTATCGTGCTTACATTTTAAAATCAGAAACAACTTCCCCAAGATAAAACTGATTCTTCATCTCTTTTGGTTTTACTCTTCCAAAATAGATTAGGTGACTTGGGGTATTATTTTTACCCTATGTTGATTTGCCTACCTTGTAAAGGAGCAAGGAACTTTTCCTTCAACCCTTATTTTCCTAGTGATTTCTTTAAAATGAAAGGTAAATATGTGTTTGTGGGCATATAAGTGTGTGTGTGTACAATCATTCTTATATAGAGATTTATTATCTCTCAATTTGTTTTGTACAAGAGGTTTGTCTCAGAAAATCAGTGTCTTCTTGCTTTACTATTGTGCTATTGTGATTTATCATAAGAAATACATTTGGTCTTTGTCCCCTTTTCCCCTGCACAGAGCTCCTAAAACCCTTGGAATTTCCTCAGTGAGGAGATCAACAAAAATGCCTTTGTTATGTTAACAAGGTGACTTTTGGAACACACCTAAGGGTGCGGACTGATTGCCAGGAAAACCAACCGCGAATACAAGGTTGGAACTTTCAGTCCCACCCCCAGGTTTCCAGGAAAGGGGGAGAGGCTGGAGGTTGAAACAATAACCAATGGCCAATGATTTAATCAACTGCACCTATGTCACAAAGCCTCCATTAAAACCCAAAAGGGACTGGGTTCAAAGAGCTTTCAGACTGGTGAACACATGAGGTGCTCGGGGTGTGGTACCCCAAAGGGGGCGTGGAAGCTCCATGCCCCTTCCCACGACCTTGCTCTATGCATCTCTTCCGTCTGGGTGTTCATCTACGATCATAACCTTTTATAATAAATCGGTAAATGTAAATAAGCTGTTTTCCTGAGCTCCGTGAGCCACTCCAGCAAATTAACTGAAACCAAAAAGAGGGTCATAACTCTAACTTATAACCAATAAGTCCAGGTGACAACCTAGACTTGGGATTGGCATCTGAAATGGAGGGCAGTCTGGTGGGACTGAGCCCTAAACCTGTGGATCTGATGTCATCTCCAGGTAGATAGTGTCAGAATTGAGTTAAATGGTAGGGCACCGAGACAGCGTTGCAGAATTGTTTGCTGTGGGGAAAAAAAAACCACACGTGTTTAGTGACCGGAAGTGTCCAAAGTAAAGTGTTCTGTGTGAGGAGTGAAAAAAGAAATCTCACAGGTGGGTTTTTTTCCAACTCAATCATTCTTCCCTTAAGCCCTGAGGGCATCACAAAAGACCAACAGGATAAAAAGTTACAGTTAAGCCAACCCTGCCTTCAGTCTTTGGTGCACACAAAAGGATCCACAGGGGTAGGCAGTATAACATAGTGGGTAAGAACAAGGACTCTGGGACCATGTGACTCGGGTTTGAATCCCAACTCTCTCCCTCTCCTTCTCCGTCTCCCTCTCCCTCTTTGACTTTGGACAAGTTATTTAGCCTCAGTTTCCTCCCCTGGAAAATGGAGATAATAAAAGTACATTCTGCAGAGGGTTGTTGTAAGGCTTAAATTTCATGATATGTATAAAGTGTCTGGACAGGGCCTAGCCCATAGCTATAAATATTTGAAGTTATTATTACTTTCAATCAGTTCCCTGCGGTCACAAGTGACACGCAGTTATCCGGTGACTTAGTGAACGGATGGTTGACTTAACTAGAGCTACTCAAGAACTCAGCTCTCAACACTGTGTCAGTGATTCATAAAGGAGCGTCTGCTCAAGTTCCTCCCTGGGCCCCACGATTGAACTCACACCCCAGGGCATCCGAAAGGACACGGGAGAGGATTAGAAAACAACTCCTTCCATCATTTGCATCTCCAGACTTACAACTAAGAGTTCTAAAATAAACAAATGGAGTAGATTGGGAAATGATGCATCAACTGCTGCTTCTGGTGACATGAATAGTGGGAGCTATCACAAATCTGCCCATGACCTTCCTGCCTCGGTCATCCATGGGGTTCCCATGGGCTCACTTTATTATGACGCCTCATGCTGGGCAGCTTGCAACACAGATGTTTCAAAACAAAGTTCCAGATTCTCCCAGCCACCCCTTGCTTTTTCTGGCTCTGGCCAGAGACAGTGGATGAGGACACACTCTCAGGCTGCCCAGCGTGGGAGGACCTTCCAGTGCTGGACACACCCAGGGGGCAGCTGCTTCCCTCTGGGGCTCCAATCCTGCTGCTGCTGGAGGTGGATGTCCCAGTGCCACACTGGGGGGCTGGGCTGGGGGTGGCAGTCCTCGCCTCCAGGCTGGGTGGGGGACAGGCAGACTCACCGGTCTTCTGCCCTGCCTGCTGGTCTTCCTGCAGCGGCACACTTTTTCTGTGGTAGAGCCACCTGGTTTGCAGGGAGGACTCCACAGGGCTTGGAGAAGGCTCAAGTTCACTGCCACAGAGGTCCCCGCAAGAGAAGGGCTTCAGAGTTATGATGGAGACCTCCACCTTGGGTTTCTTGGAGCTCACACGGCCTGTCCCAGTGTCCTGGATCTGGTCGCAAGTCAAGCCCGGAGTCCTCACCATTGTCACCTCCCGGTCCTTTTCACAGGGTGGCTGGTGTGGCTCCTTCTGGCCCATGTTGACCCATGGATGCCCCAGGAGGTCAGGTAAGGTGCCTCTGTCACTGGGGTTGAGGGCAATCATTTTTTGTAACAGATCCCTTATCTTCAAAGACAGATAAGGTGGGATGGGGTATTGCCCCTGTAGGACTTGCTTCCGCAGCTCCTGGAAGTCTTTTCCCACAAAGGGCCGGGACCCAGTTACCATGGTGTACAGCACCACTCCCAGGCTCCACACGTCCACCGCAGGGCCGCTGGAGCTCTGCCCCAGGAGGAGTTCCGGGGCAGCATAAGGGGCTGTGCCGCAGATCGTGTCCAGTGGGAAAATGTCATCACACTTGTTGCTGAGGCCAAAGTCTGTAAGTTTGATATTCATCTTGGAATCAAAGAGGAGGCTCGGTGGCTTCAGGTCCCGGTGCACGATGCCCCTCTGGTGGCAGTGCTGCAGGGCGGAGACCAGCTGCTGGAACGGGCGTCGGGCCTCCGCCTCTGTCATACGGCCATGGATCTTCAAATAGCGGTACATGTTCCCCCCACTGAGGTACTCCATCACCACGAAAAAGGTCTCCTCTGTGTCAATCACCCCCAGCAGTTTTACAATATTGGGGTGATTCAGAGACTTCAGACTGCACAATTCCCGGAAAAGTGCCTGGACACTTGAGAAGCTCTGACGCCTTTTCTTTATGACCTTCACAGCCACCCGTGTCCCGGTCAGAATGTGCCAGGCCAACTTCACTTTACCGAAGGTGCCTTCACCGATGGTGCAGAGGATCTGGAAGTCATCAATATGAGCCTTCTTGCCAGCAGATTTGGCTGTGAGGCCCTGCATCCTGGTGATCTGCTAACGACACTGACTGACAGCACTACCGACCAACGCTAACTACGCTAACTAACAATGCTAACTGTACGAACAGGGCTAAGTATGCTGTCTCTACTAACAACGCTAACTACGCTAACTGTACCAACAGCGCTAACTAGTACTAACTACACTAACGATGCTAATCAAGTATTAACTATACCAACAATACTCACTATGCTAACTGTAGAAAGAACAATGACACAAATAAAAAAGAGGAGAGAAAAGAGAAACGAAAATCAACAAAATGGCACAAACAAGGAAAACGCAAGCTAACTGTAGGTCCAAGGCCGTCAGGTCACCAAAAGCAGCTTCCTGGGCTCTAAGGACCAAAAACCTGGGCCCACCTTTCTCTTTCATAGGGCTTTGTGAAGTACATCACAATGGTGCACTCTGAGGTCAGAGCAAGAAATGGACCCATCACCGCTGGGGATACACCACAGTGGTTTTCTCACTTTTCGAGTTCAAGGCCCCTTTACACTTAGGAAAAAGGATCCCAAAGAAAGTTTTCTTTACATGTGTTATTAGATATTGGTATTCACTTTGTTATAAATAAAAATCTGCAGGATACTTCAGTGGCCTTTTTATTTCTAGTTTGAAAATGTGTAATAATTTTAGAGACCTCATAATGTCTACACTTGAAATGTTCAATTCCTTTTCCTTAAATTCTGGTCTCAAAATAACGTTACAACTTAACTGACTTCACGATACTATACAAAATATTCTGTTGCATAAGACATGATACGGTACATTATGAAAGTCTATGAAGCTGAGAGAAGGTTTGCCAGGAAGGTCATTGAGCAGATTTCTCATCAGGAGCCTCGGAGGCCAGATGGCATGACTCAATGGACTTGAAGTGTTGAAGGAAAGAAACCGTCAACCAAGAATCCTATATCTAGCAAAACTTTCCTTCGAAAATGAGGGAGAAATCAAGACATTCCCAGTTAATCAAGAGTTGAGAGAGTTCTTAACCACCAGACCCGCCTGCCACAGGGAGTTCTTCAGGTTGCTTGCAGTCAAGGACCCTGGACAAGTAGCTCAAAGCCTTAGGAAGAAATAAAGACCTCTGGTAAAAGTAGACAGACGGGCGACGAGAAAAGCTAGTACTGTTGTAACTTTGGTTTGTAGCTCCACTTTTTGTCTTCTATTTGATTTAAGAGACTAATATATAATAAAACACACACATACAAATCAAAAAAAAAAAAAAGATCACCTCTTCACCTAGAAAAGTTACTTCACCCCCACTTTAGCCTAACTTTGGGAATTCCCATCAACAACATTCTTCTTTCCACTGTAGGAAGCAACGCTGCCAGAAGCTATGGCAAGCAGAGCCTCTTCTAAAATGCCTTTGATGATTGCAGCAACATGGATGCAACTAGAGATTATTAAGTGAAGTAAGTCAGAAAGAGAAAGACAAATACCATGTGATACCACTGACATGTGGAATCTAAAGTATGGCACAAATGAACCTATCTATGAAACAGCAACAGACTCACAGACATAGAGAACAGACTTGTGGTTGCCAAGGAGGAGGGGGGTGGGAGAGGCAAGGGCTGGGAGTGTGGCATTAGCAGATGTAAATTATTATATATAGGAGGGATAAACAACAAGGTCCTACTCTACAGCACAGGGAACTAGAGTCAATATCCTGTGATAAACTGTAATGGAAAGGAATATAAAAAAAGAATGTCTATATGTGTATAACTGAGTCACTTTGCCATACAGCAGATTGGCACAAGATTGTAAATCAACTATACGTCAATAAAAACAAAAAAATAAAATAAAAAATGCCTCTGATGACGTACAGAGCCCCCGCTCCTGCTGACTACCACTCTGCAGCACCCGACACTGTGAAACCCCGCCCCCAGCTGAGGTCACTCCAGTCCTGTATCTCCTTCCGTTGTCCTCTGTCTCCCACCAGTGTTTCTCTAACAGAAACACAAAGAACTGCTGTGTTTTCACTCAGTCTCACTGTTCACGTTCCCACGCTTGATTTGGGCATCAGACCTGCAAGAGTTCAAAACTTACTGGGTGGTAGAACTGCCATTTCTCTGCCTGTCTCTCATTATAAAGAACTTCTCTGAAATTCTGAATTCACTGGTCTGGTCATCCATTCACCAGCAAGTATCTAGGTACTGGGGTTAAGCGCTAGGAATGAGATACCGTCGTTGGTAAAGAAACAACAAACCCCAA
This sequence comes from Balaenoptera physalus, assembly GCF_965194825.1. NCBI lineage: Eukaryota > Metazoa > Chordata > Mammalia > Artiodactyla > Balaenopteridae > Balaenoptera > Balaenoptera physalus. The sequence continues at coordinate 121,485,425 of NC_138887.1, read as the reverse complement.
ATGGAGTCACTTGTGCTAAGTCCCACGTCAGCAAACCAAGACTTAACAGCTAACCTAACTGCAGTTTCAGCCTCTCTCAGGAATGGGACCTTTCACCAACAGATCTGGAATTACCTGGTCAGCACTAGAGGGGCGACCGCCCCCCCCCCCCACCTTCCCCCAAAAGGAAGGTGACCCTGCCTGAAACAATCCACTCTTAGCTGGAAACTTCCCTCTTCTGCCCCCTCCTGCCTGTAAAGTTCCTGCATTTTTTACAGCTCCGCAGAGCTCCTTTCTACTTGCTCAATGGGATGCTGCCCGATTCATAAGTCACTGAATAAAGCCAATTCGATCTTCACATTTACTCAGTTAGAATTTTATGTTTTTTTTTTTTTTAAATGCCATGTTATTTTTTTTTTTTTAAAGAATTTCACTTTATTTATTTATTTATTTATTTATTTATTGGCTGTGTTGGGTCTTCGTTTCTGTGCGAGGGCTTTCTCCAGCTGCGGCGAGCGGGGGCCACTCTTCATCGCGATGCGCGGGCCTCTCACCATCGCGGCCTCTCGTCTTGCGGAGCACAGGCTCCAGACGCGCAGGCTCAGTAGTTGTGGCTCACGGGCCTAGTTGCTCCGCGGCATGTGGGATCTTCCCAGACCAGGGCTCGAACCCGTGTCCCCTGCATTGGCAGGCAGACTCCCAACCACTGCGCCACCAGGGAAGCCCAGAATTTTATGTTTTTAATACAGTGATGAGCAAAACAAATAAAAAGAGAGGCATCAAACTCTTCGGAGAGTGTATCCCATTATCCCTCACACTCTGGGAAGCCTGGGTCAGCAGAAATGGAGGAGAGCCAGTGACAAGAAAAAGCCTCTTGAAAACCAAATCAGAGGTCCTGAAGTACTACAGACTTACTTGTACAAGTGGGTGGGAACAAGCAGAGAGTAGCAGTTGTTTATTACTGTACACTGTAATCGAGGGAAACATTTGGAGTTCAAGAATAGAGATTTAAAGATGAGATGCTAAAATTCATAACAACTTGTCCAAAACAGGCCAGAAAACCTTAAGTTTTCGCCTTGTTTAAAAGAAGTCCTAAGTGAAGGGAAAACCAAATATTATGAAAAATTTTGGAGACATCTCACACACCAACCTTCCCTTTATTTGAATTACTTCATTATCATTACTTTAGAGTTATGTACACTCATAAAAGTTCCTTTATGCTGAGTTGAGAAGTCCATTTTATCATCATGTGTATCGTGCTTACATTTTAAAATCAGAAACAACTTCCCCAAGATAAAACTGATTCTTCATCTCTTTTGGTTTTACTCTTCCAAAATAGATTAGGTGACTTGGGGTATTATTTTTACCCTATGTTGATTTGCCTACCTTGTAAAGGAGCAAGGAACTTTTCCTTCAACCCTTATTTTCCTAGTGATTTCTTTAAAATGAAAGGTAAATATGTGTTTGTGGGCATATAAGTGTGTGTGTGTACAATCATTCTTATATAGAGATTTATTATCTCTCAATTTGTTTTGTACAAGAGGTTTGTCTCAGAAAATCAGTGTCTTCTTGCTTTACTATTGTGCTATTGTGATTTATCATAAGAAATACATTTGGTCTTTGTCCCCTTTTCCCCTGCACAGAGCTCCTAAAACCCTTGGAATTTCCTCAGTGAGGAGATCAACAAAAATGCCTTTGTTATGTTAACAAGGTGACTTTTGGAACACACCTAAGGGTGCGGACTGATTGCCAGGAAAACCAACCGCGAATACAAGGTTGGAACTTTCAGTCCCACCCCCAGGTTTCCAGGAAAGGGGGAGAGGCTGGAGGTTGAAACAATAACCAATGGCCAATGATTTAATCAACTGCACCTATGTCACAAAGCCTCCATTAAAACCCAAAAGGGACTGGGTTCAAAGAGCTTTCAGACTGGTGAACACATGAGGTGCTCGGGGTGTGGTACCCCAAAGGGGGCGTGGAAGCTCCATGCCCCTTCCCACGACCTTGCTCTATGCATCTCTTCCGTCTGGGTGTTCATCTACGATCATAACCTTTTATAATAAATCGGTAAATGTAAATAAGCTGTTTTCCTGAGCTCCGTGAGCCACTCCAGCAAATTAACTGAAACCAAAAAGAGGGTCATAACTCTAACTTATAACCAATAAGTCCAGGTGACAACCTAGACTTGGGATTGGCATCTGAAATGGAGGGCAGTCTGGTGGGACTGAGCCCTAAACCTGTGGATCTGATGTCATCTCCAGGTAGATAGTGTCAGAATTGAGTTAAATGGTAGGGCACCGAGACAGCGTTGCAGAATTGTTTGCTGTGGGGAAAAGAAAACCACACGTGTTTAGTGACCGGAAGTGTCCAAAGTAAAGTGTTCTGTGTGAGGAGTGAAAAAAGAAATCTCACAGGTGGGTTTTTTTCCAACTCAATCATTCTTCCCTTAAGCCCTGAGGGCATCACAAAAGACCAACAGGATAAAAAGTTACAGTTAAGCCAACCCTGCCTTCAGTCTTTGGTGCACACAAAAGGATCCACAGGGGTAGGCAGTATAACATAGTGGGTAAGAACAAGGACTCTGGGACCATGTGACTCGGGTTTGAATCCCAACTCTCTCCCTCTCCTTCTCCGTCTCCCTCTCCCTCTTTGACTTTGGACAAGTTATTTAGCCTCAGTTTCCTCCCCTGGAAAATGGAGATAATAAAAGTACATTCTGCAGAGGGTTGTTGTAAGGCTTAAATTTCATGATATGTATAAAGTGTCTGGACAGGGCCTAGCCCATAGCTATAAATACTTGAAGTTATTATTACTTTCAATCAGTTCCCTGCGGTCACAAGTGACACGCAGTTATCCGGTGACTTAGTGAACGGATGGTTGACTTAACTAGAGCTACTCAAGAACTCAGCTCTCAACACTGTGTCAGTGATTCATAAAGGAGCGTCTGCTCAAGTTCCTCCCTGGGCCCCACGATTGAACTCACACCCCAGGGCATCCGAAAGGACACGGGAGAGGATTAGAAAACAACTCCTTCCATCATTTGCATCTCCAGACTTACAACTAAGAGTTCTAAAATAAACAAATGGAGTAGATTGGGAAATGATGCATCAACTGCTGCTTCTGGTGACATGAATAGTGGGAGCTATCACAAATCTGCCCATGACCTTCCTGCCTCGGTCATCCATGGGGTTCCCATGGGCTCACTTTATTATGACGCCTCATGCTGGGCAGCTTGCAACACAGATGTTTCAAAACAAAGTTCCAGATTCTCCCAGCCACCCCTTGCTTTTTCTGGCTCTGGCCAGAGACAGTGGATGAGGACACACTCTCAGGCTGCCCAGCGTGGGAGGACCTTCCAGTGCTGGACACACCCAGGGGGCAGCTGCTTCCCTCTGGGGCTCCAATCCTGCTGCTGCTGGAGGTGGATGTCCCAGTGCCACACTGGGGGGCTGGGCTGGGGGTGGCAGTCCTCGCCTCCAGGCTGGGTGGGGGACAGGCAGACTCACCGGTCTTCTGCCCTGCCTGCTGGTCTTCCTGCAGCGGCACACTTTTTCTGTGGTAGAGCCACCTGGTTTGCAGGGAGGACTCCACAGGGCTTGGAGAAGGCTCAAGTTCACTGCCACAGAGGTCCCCGCAAGAGAAGGGCTTCAGAGTTATGATGGAGACCTCCACCTTGGGTTTCTTGGAGCTCACACGGCCTGTCCCAGTGTCCTGGATCTGGTCGCAAGTCAAGCCCGGAGTCCTCACCATTGTCACCTCCCGGTCCTTTTCACAGGGTGGCTGGTGTGGCTCCTTCTGGCCCATGTTGACCCATGGATGCCCCATGAGGTCAGGTAAGGTGCCTCTGTCACTGGGGTTGAGGGCAATCATTTTTTGTAACAGATCCCTTATCTTCAAAGACAGATAAGGTGGGATGGGGTATTGCCCCTGTAGGACTTGCTTCCGCAGCTCCTGGAAGTCTTTTCCCACAAAGGGCCGGGACCCAGTTACCATGGTGTACAGCACCACTCCCAGGCTCCACACGTCCACCGCAGGGCCGCTGGAGCTCTGCCCCAGGAGGAGTTCCGGGGCAGCATAAGGGGCTGTGCCGCAGATCGTGTCCAGTGGGAAAATGTCATCACACTTGTTGCTGAGGCCAAAGTCTGTAAGTTTGATATTCATCTTGGAATCAAAGAGGAGGCTCGGTGGCTTCAGGTCCCGGTGCACGATGCCCCTCTGGTGGCAGTGCTGCAGGGCGGAGACCAGCTGCTGGAACGGGCGTCGGGCCTCCGCCTCTGTCATACGGCCATGGATCTTCAAATAGCGGTACATGTTCCCCCCACTGAGGTACTCCATGACCACGAAAAAGGTCTCCTCTGTGTCAATCACCCCCAGCAGTTTTACAATATTGGGGTGATTCAGAGCCTTCAGACTGCACAATTCCCGGAAAAGTGCCTGGACACTTGAGAAGCTCTGACGCCTTTTCTTTATGACCTTCACAGCCACCCGTGTCCCGGTCAGAATGTGCCAGGCCAACTTCACTTTACCGAAGGTGCCTTCACCGATGGTGCAGAGGATCTGGAAGTCATCAATATGAGCCTTCTTGCCAGCAGATTTGGCTGTGAGGCCCTGCATCCTGGTGATCTGCTAACGACACTGACTGACAGCACTACCGACCAACGCTAACTACGCTAACTAACAATGCTAACTGTACGAACAGGGCTAAGTATGCTGTCTCTACTAACAACGCTAACTACGCTAACTGTACCAACAGCGCTAACTAGTACTAACTACACTAACGATGCTAATCAAGTATTAACTATACCAACAATACTCACTATGCTAACTGTAGAAAAGAACAATGACACAAATAAAAAAGAGGAGAGAAAAGAGAAACGAAAATCAACAAAATGGCACAAACAAGGAAAACGCAAGCTAACTGTAGGTCCAAGGCCGTCAGGTCACCAAAAGCAGCTTCCTGGGCTCTAAGGACCAAAAACCTGGGCCCACCTTTCTCTTTCATAGGGCTTTGTGAAGTACATCACAATGGTGCACTCTGAGGTCAGAGCAAGAAATGGACCCATCACCGCTGGGGATACACCACAGTGGTTTTCTCACTTTTCGAGTTCAAGGCCCCTTTACACTTAGGAAAAAGGATCCCAAAGAAAGTTTTCTTTACATGTGTTATTAGATATTGGTATTCACTTTGTTATAAATAAAAATCTGCAGGATACTTCAGTGGCCTTTTTATTTCTAGTTTGAAAATGTGTAATAATTTTAGAGACCTCATAATGTCTACACTTGAAATGTTCAATTCCTTTTCCTTAAATTCTGGTCTCAAAATAACGTTACAACTTAACTGACTTCACGATACTATACAAAATATTCTGTTGCATAAGACATGATACGGTACATTATGAAAGTCTATGAAGCTGAGAGAAGGTTTGCCAGGAAGGTCATTGAGCAGATTTCTCATCAGGAGCCTCGGAGGCCAGATGGCATGACTCAATGGACTTGAAGTGTTGAAGGAAAGAAACCGTCAACCAAGAATCCTATATCTAGCAAAACTTTCCTTCGAAAATGAGGGAGAAATCAAGACATTCCCAGTTAATCAAGAGTTGAGAGAGTTCTTAACCACCAGACCCGCCTGCCACAGGGAGTTCTTCAGGTTGCTTGCAGTCAAGGACCCTGGACAAGTAGCTCAAAGCCTTAGGAAGAAATAAAGACCTCTGGTAAAAGTAGACAGACGGGCGACGAGAAAAGCTAGTACTGTTGTAACTTTGGTTTGTAGCTCCACTTTTTGTCTTCTATTTGATTTAAGAGACTAATATATAATAAAACACACACATACAAATCAAAAAAAAAAAAAAGATCACCTCTTCACCTAGAAAAGTTACTTCACCCCCACTTTAGCCTAACTTTGGGAATTCCCATCAACAACATTCTTCTTTCCACTGTAGGAAGCAACGCTGCCAGAAGCTATGGCAAGCAGAGCCTCTTCTAAAATGCCTTTGATGATTGCAGCAACATGGATGCAACTAGAGATTATTAAGTGAAGTAAGTCAGAAAGAGAAAGACAAATACCATGTGATACCACTGACATGTGGAATCTAAAGTATGGCACAAATGAACCTATCTATGAAACAGCAACAGACTCACAGACATAGAGAACAGACTTGTGGTTGCCAAGGAGGAGGGGGGTGGGAGAGGCAAGGGCTGGGAGTGTGGCATTAGCAGATGTAAATTATTATATATAGGAGGGATAAACAACAAGGTCCTACTCTACAGCACAGGGAACTAGAGTCAATATCCTGTGATAAACTGTAATGGAAAGGAATATAAAAAAAGAATGTCTATATGTGTATAACTGAGTCACTTTGCCATACAGCAGATTGGCACAAGATTGTAAATCAACTATACGTCAATAAAAACAAAAAAATAAAATAAAAAATGCCTCTGATGACGTACAGAGCCCCCGCTCCTGCTGACTACCACTCTGCAGCACCCGACACTGTGAAACCCCACCCCCAGCTGAGGTCACTCCAGTCCTGTATCTCCTTCCGTTGTCCTCTGTCTCCCACCAGTGTTTCTCTAACAGAAACACAAAGAACTGCTGTGTTTTCACTCAGTCTCACCGTTCACGTTCCCACGCTTGATTTGGGCATCAGACCTGCAAGAGTTCAAAACTTACTGGGTGGTAGAACTGCCATTTCTCTGCCTGTCTCTCATTATAAAGAACTTCTCTGAAATTCTGAATTCACTGGTCTGGTCATCCATTCACCAGCAAGTATCTAGGTACTGGGGTTAAGCGCTAGGAATGAGATACCGTCGTTGGTAAAGAAACAACAAACCCCAAATGGAGTCACTTGTGCTAAGTCCCACGTCAGCAAACCAAGACTTAACAGCTAACCTAACTGCAGTTTCAGCCTCTCTCAGGAATGGGACCTTTCACCAACAGATCTGGAATTACCTGGTCAGCACTAGAGGGGCGACCGCCCCCCCCCCACCTTCCCCCAAAAGGAAGGTGACCCTGCCTGAAACAATCCACTCTTAGCTGGAAACTTCCCTCTTCTGCCCCCTCCTGCCTGTAAAGTTCCTGCATTTTTTACAGCTCCGCAGAGCTCCTTTCTACTTGCTCAATGGGATGCTGCCCGATTCATAAGTCACTGAATAAAGCCAATTCGATCTTCACATTTACTCAGTTAGAATTTTATGTTTTTTTTTTTTAAATGCCATGTTATTTTTTTTTTTTTAAAGAATTTCACTTTATTTATTTATTTATTTATTTATTTATTGGCTGTGTTGGGTCTTCGTTTCTGTGCGAGGGCTTTCTCCAGCTGCGGCGAGCGGGGGCCACTCTTCATCGCGATGCGCGGGCCTCTCACCATCGCGGCCTCTCGTCTTGCGGAGCACAGGCTCCAGACGCGCAGGCTCAGTAGTTGTGGCTCACGGGCCTAGTTGCTCCGCGGCATGTGGGATCTTCCCAGACCAGGGCTCGAACCCGTGTCCCCTGCATTGGCAGGCAGACTCCCAACCACTGCGCCACCAGGGAAGCCCAGAATTTTATGTTTTTAATACAGTGATGAGCAAAACAAATAAAAAGAGAGGCATCAAACTCTTCGGAGAGTGTATCCCATTATCCCTCACACTCTGGGAAGCCTGGGTCAGCAGAAATGGAGGAGAGCCAGTGACAAGAAAAAGCCTCTTGAAAACCAAATCAGAGGTCCTGAAGTACTACAGACTTACTTGTACAAGTGGGTGGGAACAAGCAGAGAGTAGCAGTTGTTTATTACTGTACACTGTAATCGAGGGAAACATTTGGAGTTCAAGAATAGAGATTTAAAGATGAGATGCTAAAATTCATAACAACTTGTCCAAAACAGGCCAGAAAACCTTAAGTTTTCGCCTTGTTTAAAAGAAGTCCTAAGTGAAGGGAAAACCAAATATTATGAAAAATTTTGGAGACATCTCACACACCAACCTTCCCTTTATTTGAATTACTTCATTATCATTACTTTAGAGTTATGTACACTCATAAAAGTTCCTTTATGCTGAGTTGAGAAGTCCATTTTATCATCATGTGTATCGTGCTTACATTTTAAAATCAGAAACAACTTCCCCAAGATAAAACTGATTCTTCATCTCTTTTGGTTTTACTCTTCCAAAATAGATTAGGTGACTTGGGGTATTATTTTTACCCTATGTTGATTTGCCTACCTTGTAAAGGAGCAAGGAACTTTTCCTTCAACCCTTATTTTCCTAGTGATTTCTTTAAAATGAAAGGTAAATATGTGTTTGTGGGCATATAAGTGTGTGTGTGTACAATCATTCTTATATAGAGATTTATTATCTCTCAATTTGTTTTGTACAAGAGGTTTGTCTCAGAAAATCAGTGTCTTCTTGCTTTACTATTGTGCTATTGTGATTTATCATAAGAAATACATTTGGTCTTTGTCCCCTTTTCCCCTGCACAGAGCTCCTAAAACCCTTGGAATTTCCTCAGTGAGGAGATCAACAAAAATGCCTTTGTTATGTTAACAAGGTGACTTTTGGAACACACCTAAGGGTGCGGACTGATTGCCAGGAAAACCAACCGCGAATACAAGGTTGGAACTTTCAGTCCCACCCCCAGGTTTCCAGGAAAGGGGGAGAGGCTGGAGGTTGAAACAATAACCAATGGCCAATGATTTAATCAACTGCACCTATGTCACAAAGCCTCCATTAAAACCCAAAAGGGACTGGGTTCAAAGAGCTTTCAGACTGGTGAACACATGAGGTGCTCGGGGTGTGGTACCCCAAAGGGGGCGTGGAAGCTCCATGCCCCTTCCCACGACCTTGCTCTATGCATCTCTTCCGTCTGGGTGTTCATCTACGATCATAACCTTTTATAATAAATCGGTAAATGTAAATAAGCTGTTTTCCTGAGCTCCGTGAGCCACTCCAGCAAATTAACTGAAACCAAAGAGAGGGTCATAACTCTAACTTATAACCAATAAGTCCAGGTGACAACCTAGACTTGGGATTGGCATCTGAAATGGAGGGCAGTCTGGTGGGACTGAGCCCTAAACCTGTGGATCTGATGTCATCTCCAGGTAGATAGTGTCAGAATTGAGTTAAATGGTAGGGCACCGAGACAGCGTTGCAGAATTGTTTGCTGTGGGGAAAAGAAAACCACACGTGTTTAGTGACCGGAAGTGTCCAAAGTAAAGTGTTCTGTGTGAGGAGTGAAAAAAGAAATCTCACAGGTGGGTTTTTTTCCAACTCAATCATTCTTCCCTTAAGCCCTGAGGGCATCACAAAAGACCAACAGGATAAAAAGTTACAGTTAAGCCAACCCTGCCTTCAGTCTTTGGTGCACACAAAAGGATCCACAGGGGTAGGCAGTATAACATAGTGGGTAAGAACAAGGACTCTGGGACCATGTGACTCGGGTTTGAATCCCAACTCTCTCCCTCTCCTTCTCCGTCTCCCTCTCCCTCTTTGACTTTGGACAAGTTATTTAGCCTCAGTTTCCTCCCCTGGAAAATGGAGATAATAAAAGTACATTCTGCAGAGGGTTGTTGTAAGGCTTAAATTTCATGATATGTATAAAGTGTCTGGACAGGGCCTAGCCCATAGCTATAAATATTTGAAGTTATTATTACTTTCAATCAGTTCCCTGCGGTCACAAGTGACACGCAGTTATCCGGTGACTTAGTGAACGGATGGTTGACTTAACTAGAGCTACTCAAGAACTCAGCTCTCAACACTGTGTCAGTGATTCATAAAGGAGCGTCTGCTCAAGTTCCTCCCTGGGCCCCACGATTGAACTCACACCCCAGGGCATCCGAAAGGACACGGGAGAGGATTAGAAAACAACTCCTTCCATCATTTGCATCTCCAGACTTACAACTAAGAGTTCTAAAATAAACAAATGGAGTAGATTGGGAAATGATGCATCAACTGCTGCTTCTGGTGACATGAATAGTGGGAGCTATCACAAATCTGCCCATGACCTTCCTGCCTCGGTCATCCATGGGGTTCCCATGGGCTCACTTTATTATGACGCCTCATGCTGGGCAGCTTGCAACACAGATGTTTCAAAACAAAGTTCCAGATTCTCCCAGCCACCCCTTGCTTTTTCTGGCTCTGGCCAGAGACAGTGGATGAGGACACACTCTCAGGCTGCCCAGCGTGGGAGGACCTTCCAGTGCTGGACACACCCAGGGGGCAGCTGCTTCCCTCTGGGGCTCCAATCCTGCTGCTGCTGGAGGTGGATGTCCCAGTGCCACACTGGGGGGCTGGGCTGGGGGTGGCAGTCCTCGCCTCCAGGCTGGGTGGGGGACAGGCAGACTCACCGGTCTTCTGCCCTGCCTGCTGGTCTTCCTGCAGCGGCACACTTTTTCTGTGGTAGAGCCACCTGGTTTGCAGGGAGGACTCCACAGGGCTTGGAGAAGGCTCAAGTTCACTGCCACAGAGGTCCCCGCAAGAGAAGGGCTTCAGAGTTATGATGGAGACCTCCACCTTGGGTTTCTTGGAGCTCACACGGCCTGTCCCAGTGTCCTGGATCTGGTCGCAAGTCAAGCCCGGAGTCCTCACCATTGTCACCTCCCGGTCCTTTTCACAGGGTGGCTGGTGTGGCTCCTTCTGGCCCATGTTGACCCATGGATGCCCCATGAGGTCAGGTAAGGTGCCTCTGTCACTGGGGTTGAGGGCAATCATTTTTTGTAACAGATCCCTTATCTTCAAAGACAGATAAGGTGGGATGGGGTATTGCCCCTGTAGGACTTGCTTCCGCAGCTCCTGGAAGTCTTTTCCCACAAAGGGCCGGGACCCAGTTACCATGGTGTACAGCACCACTCCCAGGCTCCACACGTCCACCGCAGGGCCGCTGGAGCTCTGCCCCAGGAGGAGTTCCGGGGCAGCATAAGGGGCTGTGCCGCAGATCGTGTCCAGTGGGAAAATGTCATCACACTTGTTGCTGAGGCCAAAGTCTGTAAGTTTGATATTCATCTTGGAATCAAAGAGGAGGCTCGGTGGCTTCAGGTCCCGGTGCACGATGCCCCTCTGGTGGCAGTGCTGCAGGGCGGAGACCAGCTGCTGGAACGGGCGTCGGGCCTCCGCCTCTGTCATACGGCCATGGATCTTCAAATAGCGGTACATGTTCCCCCCACTGAGGTACTCCATGACCACGAAAAAGGTCTCCTCTGTGTCAATCACCCCCAGCAGTTTTACAATATTGGGGTGATTCAGAGCCTTCAGACTGCACAATTCCCGGAAAAGTGCCTGGACACTTGAGAAGCTCTGACGCCTTTTCTTTATGACCTTCACAGCCACCCGTGTCCCGGTCAGAATGTGCCAGGCCAACTTCACTTTACCGAAGGTGCCTTCACCGATGGTGCAGAGGATCTGGAAGTCATCAATATGAGCCTTCTTGCCAGCAGATTTGGCTGTGAGGCCCTGCATCCTGGTGATCTGCTAACGACACTGACTGACAGCACTACCGACCAACGCTAACTACGCTAACTAACAATGCTAACTGTACGAACAGGGCTAAGTATGCTGTCTCTACTAACAACGCTAACTACGCTAACTGTACCAACAGCGCTAACTAGTACTAACTACACTAACGATGCTAATCAAGTATTAACTATACCAACAATACTCACTATGCTAACTGTAGAAAAGAACAATGACACAAATAAAAAAGAGGAGAGAAAAGAGAAACGAAAATCAACAAAATGGCACAAACAAGGAAAACGCAAGCTAACTGTAGGTCCAAGGCCGTCAGGTCACCAAAAGCAGCTTCCTGGGCTCTAAGGACCAAAAACCTGGGCCCACCTTTCTCTTTCATAGGGCTTTGTGAAGTACATCACAATGGTGCACTCTGAGGTCAGAGCAAGAAATGGACCCATCACCGCTGGGGATACACCACAGTGGTTTTCTCACTTTTCGAGTTCAAGGCCCCTTTACACTTAGGAAAAAGGATCCCAAAGAAAGTTTTCTTTACATGTGTTATTAGATATTGGTATTCACTTTGTTATAAATAAAAATCTGCAGGATACTTCAGTGGCCTTTTTATTTCTAGTTTGAAAATGTGTAATAATTTTAGAGACCTCATAATGTCTACACTTGAAATGTTCAATTCCTTTTCCTTAAATTCTGGTCTCAAAATAACGTTACAACTTAACTGACTTCACGATACTATACAAAATATTCTGTTGCATAAGACATGATACGGTACATTATGAAAGTCTATGAAGCTGAGAGAAGGTTTGCCAGGAAGGTCATTGAGCAGATTTCTCATCAGGAGCCTCGGAGGCCAGATGGCATGACTCAATGGACTTGAAGTGTTGAAGGAAAGAAACCGTCAACCAAGAATCCTATATCTAGCAAAACTTTCCTTCGAAAATGAGGGAGAAATCAAGACATTCCCAGTTAATCAAGAGTTGAGAGAGTTCTTAACCACCAGACCCGCCTGCCACAGGGAGTTCTTCAGGTTGCTTGCAGTCAAGGACCCTGGACAAGTAGCTCAAAGCCTTAGGAAGAAATAAAGACCTCTGGTAAAAGTAGACAGACGGGCGACGAGAAAAGCTAGTACTGTTGTAACTTTGGTTTGTAGCTCCACTTTTTGTCTTCTATTTGATTTAAGAGACTAATATATAATAAAACACACACATACAAATCAAAAAAAAAAAAAAGATCACCTCTTCACCTAGAAAAGTTACTTCACCCCCACTTTAGCCTAACTTTGGGAATTCCCATCAACAACATTCTTCTTTCCACTGTAGGAAGCAACGCTGCCAGAAGCTATGGCAAGCAGAGCCTCTTCTAAAATGCCTTTGATGATTGCAGCAACATGGATGCAACTAGAGATTATTAAGTGAAGTAAGTCAGAAAGAGAAAGACAAATACCATGTGATACCACTGACATGTGGAATCTAAAGTATGGCACAAATGAACCTATCTATGAAACAGCAACAGACTCACAGACATAGAGAACAGACTTGTGGTTGCCAAGGAGGAGGGGGGTGGGAGAGGCAAGGGCTGGGAGTGTGGCATTAGCAGATGTAAATTATTATATATAGGAGGGATAAACAACAAGGTCCTACTCTACAGCACAGGGAACTAGAGTCAATATCCTGTGATAAACTGTAATGGAAAGGAATATAAAAAAAGAATGTCTATATGTGTATAACTGAGTCACTTTGCCATACAGCAGATTGGCACAAGATTGTAAATCAACTATACGTCAATAAAAACAAAAAAATAAAATAAAAAATGCCTCTGATGACGTACAGAGCCCCCGCTCCTGCTGACTACCACTCTGCAGCACCCGACACTGTGAAACCCCGCCCCCAGCTGAGGTCACTCCAGTCCTGTATCTCCTTCCGTTGTCCTCTGTCTCCCACCAGTGTTTCTCTAACAGAAACACAAAGAACTGCTGTGTTTTCACTCAGTCTCACTGTTCACGTTCCCACGCTTGATTTGGGCATCAGACCTGCAAGAGTTCAAAACTTACTGGGTGGTAGAACTGCCATTTCTCTGCCTGTCTCTCATTATAAAGAACTTCTCTGAAATTCTGAATTCACTGGTCTGGTCATCCATTCACCAGCAAGTATCTAGGTACTGGGGTTAAGCGCTAGGAATGAGATACCGTCGTTGGTAAAGAAACAACAAACCCCAAATGGAGTCACTTGTGCTAAGTCCCACGTCAGCAAACCAAGACTTAACAGCTAACCTAACTGCAGTTTCAGCCTCTCTCAGGAATGGGACCTTTCACCAACAGATCTGGAATTACCTGGTCAGCACTAGAGGGGCGACCGCCCCCCCCCCCACCTTCCCCCAAAAGGAAGGTGACCCTGCCTGAAACAATCCACTCTTAGCTGGAAACTTCCCTCTTCTGCCCCCTCCTGCCTGTAAAGTTCCTGCATTTTTTACAGCTCCGCAGAGCTCCTTTCTACTTGCTCAATGGGATGCTGCCCGATTCATAAGTCACTGAATAAAGCCAATTCGATCTTCACATTTACTCAGTTAGAATTTTATGTTTTCTTTTTTTTTTAAATGCCATGTTATTTTTTTTTTTTTAAAGAATTTCACTTTATTTATTTATTTATTTATTTATTTATTGGCTGTGTTGGGTCTTCGTTTCTGTGCGAGGGCTTTCTCCAGCTGCGGCGAGCGGGGGCCACTCTTCATCGCGATGCGCGGGCCTCTCACCATCGCGGCCTCTCGTCTTGCGGAGCACAGGCTCCAGACGCGCAGGCTCAGTAGTTGTGGCTCACGGGCCTAGTTGCTCCGCGGCATGTGGGATCTTCCCAGACCAGGGCTCGAACCCGTGTCCCCTGCATTGGCAGGCAGACTCCCAACCACTGCGCCACCAGGGAAGCCCAGAATTTTATGTTTTTAATACAGTGATGAGCAAAACAAATAAAAAGAGAGGCATCAAACTCTTCGGAGAGTGTATCCCATTATCCCTCACACTCTGGGAAGCCTGGGTCAGCAGAAATGGAGGAGAGCCAGTGACAAGAAAAAGCCTCTTGAAAACCAAATCAGAGGTCCTGAAGTACTACAGACTTACTTGTACAAGTGGGTGGGAACAAGCAGAGAGTAGCAGTTGTTTATTACTGTACACTGTAATCGAGGGAAACATTTGGAGTTCAAGAATAGAGATTTAAAGATGAGATGCTAAAATTCATAACAACTTGTCCAAAACAGGCCAGAAAACCTTAAGTTTTCGCCTTGTTTAAAAGAAGTCCTAAGTGAAGGGAAAACCAAATATTATGAAAAATTTTGGAGACATCTCACACACCAACCTTCCCTTTATTTGAATTACTTCATTATCATTACTTTAGAGTTATGTACACTCATAAAAGTTCCTTTATGCTGAGTTGAGAAGTCCATTTTATCATCATGTGTATCGTGCTTACATTTTAAAATCAGAAACAACTTCCCCAAGATAAAACTGATTCTTCATCTCTTTTGGTTTTACTCTTCCAAAATAGATTAGGTGACTTGGGGTATTATTTTTACCCTATGTTGATTTGCCTACCTTGTAAAGGAGCAAGGAACTTTTCCTTCAACCCTTATTTTCCTAGTGATTTCTTTAAAATGAAAGGTAAATATGTGTTTGTGGGCATATAAGTGTGTGTGTGTACAATCATTCTTATATAGAGATTTATTATCTCTCAATTTGTTTTGTACAAGAGGTTTGTCTCAGAAAATCAGTGTCTTCTTGCTTTACTATTGTGCTATTGTGATTTATCATAAGAAATACATTTGGTCTTTGTCCCCTTTTCCCCTGCACAGAGCTCCTAAAACCCTTGGAATTTCCTCAGTGAGGAGATCAACAAAAATGCCTTTGTTATGTTAACAAGGTGACTTTTGGAACACACCTAAGGGTGCGGACTGATTGCCAGGAAAACCAACCGCGAATACAAGGTTGGAACTTTCAGTCCCACCCCCAGGTTTCCAGGAAAGGGGGAGAGGCTGGAGGTTGAAACAATAACCAATGGCCAATGATTTAATCAACTGCACCTATGTCACAAAGCCTCCATTAAAACCCAAAAGGGACTGGGTTCAAAGAGCTTTCAGACTGGTGAACACATGAGGTGCTCGGGGTGTGGTACCCCAAAGGGGGCGTGGAAGCTCCATGCCCCTTCCCACGACCTTGCTCTATGCATCTCTTCCGTCTGGGTGTTCATCTACGATCATAACCTTTTATAATAAATCGGTAAATGTAAATAAGCTGTTTTCCTGAGCTCCGTGAGCCACTCCAGCAAATTAACTGAAACCAAAAAGAGGGTCATAACTCTAACTTATAACCAATAAGTCCAGGTGACAACCTAGGCTTGGGATTGGCATCTGAAATGGAGGGCAGTCTGGTGGGACTGAGCCCTAAACCTGTGGATCTGATGTCATCTCCAGGTAGATAGTGTCAGAATTGAGTTAAATGGTAGGGCACCGAGACAGCGTTGCAGAATTGTTTGCTGTGGGGAAAAGAAAACCACACGTGTTTAGTGACCGGAAGTGTCCAAAGTAAAGTGTTCTGTGTGAGGAGTGAAAAAAGAAATCTCACAGGTGGGTTTTTTTCCAACTCAATCATTCTTCCCTTAAGCCCTGAGGGCATCACAAAAGACCAACAGGATAAAAAGTTACAGTTAAGCCAACCCTGCCTTCAGTCTTTGGTGCACACAAAAGGATCCACAGGGGTAGGCAGTATAACATAGTGGGTAAGAACAAGGACTCTGGGACCATGTGACTCGGGTTTGAATCCCAACTCTCTCCCTCTCCTTCTCCGTCTCCCTCTCCCTCTTTGACTTTGGACAAGTTATTTAGCCTCAGTTTCCTCCCCTGGAAAATGGAGATAATAAAAGTACATTCTGCAGAGGGTTGTTGTAAGGCTTAAATTTCATGATATGTATAAAGTGTCTGGACAGGGCCTAGCCCATAGCTATAAATACTTGAAGTTATTATTACTTTCAATCAGTTCCCTGCGGTCACAAGTGACACGCAGTTATCCGGTGACTTAGTGAACGGATGGTTGACTTAACTAGAGCTACTCAAGAACTCAGCTCTCAACACTGTGTCAGTGATTCATAAAGGAGCGTCTGCTCAAGTTCCTCCCTGGGCCCCACGATTGAACTCACACCCCAGGGCATCCGAAAGGACACGGGAGAGGATTAGAAAACAACTCCTTCCATCATTTGCATCTCCAGACTTACAACTAAGAGTTCTAAAATAAACAAATGGAGTAGATTGGGAAATGATGCATCAACTGCTGCTTCTGGTGACATGAATAGTGGGAGCTATCACAAATCTGCCCATGACCTTCCTGCCTCGGTCATCCATGGGGTTCCCATGGGCTCACTTTATTATGACGCCTCATGCTGGGCAGCTTGCAACACAGATGTTTCAAAACAAAGTTCCAGATTCTCCCAGCCACCCCTTGCTTTTTCTGGCTCTGGCCAGAGACAGTGGATGAGGACACACTCTCAGGCTGCCCAGCGTGGGAGGACCTTCCAGTGCTGGACACACCCAGGGGGCAGCTGCTTCCCTCTGGGGCTCCAATCCTGCTGCTGCTGGAGGTGGATGTCCCAGTGCCACACTGGGGGGCTGGGCTGGGGGTGGCAGTCCTCGCCTCCAGGCTGGGTGGGGGACAGGCAGACTCACCGGTCTTCTGCCCTGCCTGCTGGTCTTCCTGCAGCGGCACACTTTTTCTGTGGTAGAGCCACCTGGTTTGCAGGGAGGACTCCACAGGGCTTGGAGAAGGCTCAAGTTCACTGCCACAGAGGTCCCCGCAAGAGAAGGGCTTCAGAGTTATGATGGAGACCTCCACCTTGGGTTTCTTGGAGCTCACACGGCCTGTCCCAGTGTCCTGGATCTGGTCGCAAGTCAAGCCCGGAGTCCTCACCATTGTCACCTCCCGGTCCTTTTCACAGGGTGGCTGGTGTGGCTCCTTCTGGCCCATGTTGACCCATGGATGCCCCATGAGGTCAGGTAAGGTGCCTCTGTCACTGGGGTTGAGGGCAATCATTTTTTGTAACAGATCCCTTATCTTCAAAGACAGATAAGGTGGGATGGGGTATTGCCCCTGTAGGACTTGCTTCCGCAGCTCCTGGAAGTCTTTTCCCACAAAGGGCCGGGACCCAGTTACCATGGTGTACAGCACCACTCCCAGGCTCCACACGTCCACCGCAGGGCCGCTGGAGCTCTGCCCCAGGAGGAGTTCCGGGGCAGCATAAGGGGCTGTGCCGCAGATCGTGTCCAGTGGGAAAATGTCATCACACTTGTTGCTGAGGCCAAAGTCTGTAAGTTTGATATTCATCTTGGAATCAAAGAGGAGGCTCGGTGGCTTCAGGTCCCGGTGCACGATGCCCCTCTGGTGGCAGTGCTGCAGGGCGGAGACCAGCTGCTGGAACGGGCGTCGGGCCTCCGCCTCTGTCATACGGCCATGGATCTTCAAATAGCGGTACATGTTCCCCCCACTGAGGTACTCCATGACCACGAAAAAGGTCTCCTCTGTGTCAATCACCCCCAGCAGTTTTACAATATTGGGGTGATTCAGAGCCTTCAGACTGCACAATTCCCGGAAAAGTGCCTGGACACTTGAGAAGCTCTGACGCCTTTTCTTTATGACCTTCACAGCCACCCGTGTCCCGGTCAGAATGTGCCAGGCCAACTTCACTTTACCGAAGGTGCCTTCACCGATGGTGCAGAGGATCTGGAAGTCATCAATATGAGCCTTCTTGCCAGCAGATTTGGCTGTGAGGCCCTGCATCCTGGTGATCTGCTAACGACACTGACTGACAGCACTACCGACCAACGCTAACTACGCTAACTAACAATGCTAACTGTACTAACAGGGCTAAGTATGCTGTCTCTACTAACAACGCTAACTACGCTAACTGTACCAACAGCGCTAACTAGTACTAACTACACTAACGATGCTAATCAAGTATTAACTATACCAACAATACTCACTATGCTAACTGTAGAAAAGAACAATGACACAAATAAAAAAGAGGAGAGAAAAGAGAAACGAAAATCAACAAAATGGCACAAACAAAGAAAACGCAAGCTAACTGTAGGTCCAAGGCCGTCAGGTCACCAAAAGCAGCTTCCTGGGCTCTAAGGACCAAAAACCTGGGCCCACCTTTCTCTTTCATAGGGCTTTGTGAAGTACATCACAATGGTGCACTCTGAGGTCAGAGCAAGAAATGGACCCATCACCGCTGGGGATACACCACAGTGGTTTTCTCACTTTTCGAGTTCAAGGCCCCTTTACACTTAGGAAAAAGGATCCCAAAGAAAGTTTTCTTTACATGTGTTATTAGATATTGGTATTCACTTTGTTATAAATAAAAATCTGCAGGATACTTCAGTGGCCTTTTTATTTCTAGTTTGAAAATGTGTAATAATTTTAGAGACCTCATAATGTCTACACTTGAAATGTTCAATTCCTTTTCCTTAAATTCTGGTCTCAAGATAACGTTACAACTTAACTGACTTCACGATACTATACAAAATATTCTGTTGCATAAGACATGATACGGTACATTATGAAAGTCTATGAAGCTGAGAGAAGGTTTGCCAGGAAGGTCATTGAGCAGATTTCTCATCAGGAGCCTCGGAGGCCAGATGGCATGACTCAATGGACTTGAAGTGTTGAAGGAAAGAAACCGTCAACCAAGAATCCTATATCTAGCAAAACTTTCCTTCGAAAATGAGGGAGAAATCAAGACATTCCCAGTTAATCAAGAGTTGAGAGAGTTCTTAACCACCAGACCCGCCTGCCACAGGGAGTTCTTCAGGTTGCTTGCAGTCAAGGACCCTGGACAAGTAGCTCAAAGCCTTAGGAAGAAATAAAGACCTCTGGTAAAAGTAGACAGACGGGCGACGAGAAAAGCTAGTACTGTTGTAACTTTGGTTTGTAGCTCCACTTTTTGTCTTCTATTTGATTTAAGAGACTAATATATAATAAAACACACACATACAAATCAAAAAAAAAAAAAAGATCACCTCTTCACCTAGAAAAGTTACTTCACCCCCACTTTAGCCTAACTTTGGGAATTCCCATCAACAACATTCTTCTTTCCACTGTAGGAAGCAACGCTGCCAGAAGCTATGGCAAGCAGAGCCTCTTCTAAAATGCCTTTGATGATTGCAGCAACATGGATGCAACTAGAGATTATTAAGTGAAGTAAGTCAGAAAGAGAAAGACAAATACCATGTGATACCACTGACATGTGGAATCTAAAGTATGGCACAAATGAACCTATCTATGAAACAGCAACAGACTCACAGACATAGAGAACAGACTTGTGGTTGCCAAGGAGGAGGGGGGTGGGAGAGGCAAGGGCTGGGAGTGTGGCATTAGCAGATGTAAATTATTATATATAGGAGGGATAAACAACAAGGTCCTACTCTACAGCACAGGGAACTAGAGTCAATATCCTGTGATAAACTGTAATGGAAAGGAATATAAAAAAAGAATGTCTATATGTGTATAACTGAGTCACTTTGCCATACAGCAGATTGGCACAAGATTGTAAATCAACTATACGTCAATAAAAACAAAAAAATAAAATAAAAAATGCCTCTGATGACGTACAGAGCCCCCGCTCCTGCTGACTACCACTCTGCAGCACCCGACACTGTGAAACCCCGCCCCCAGCTGAGGTCACTCCAGTCCTGTATCTCCTTCCGTTGTCCTCTGTCTCCCACCAGTGTTTCTCTAACAGAAACACAAAGAACTGCTGTGTTTTCACTCAGTCTCACCGTTCACGTTCCCACGCTTGATTTGGGCATCAGACCTGCAAGAGTTCAAAACTTACTGGGTGGTAGAACTGCCATTTCTCTGCCTGTCTCTCATTATAAAGAACTTCTCTGAAATTCTGAATTCACTGGTCTGGTCATCCATTCACCAGCAAGTATCTAGGTACTGGGGTTAAGCGCTAGGAATGAGATACCGTCGTTGGTAAAGAAACAACAAACCCCAAATGGAGTCACTTGTGCTAAGTCCCACGTCAGCAAACCAAGACTTAACAGCTAACCTAACTGCAGTTTCAGCCTCTCTCAGGAATGGGACCTTTCACCAACAGATCTGGAATTACCTGGTCAGCACTAGAGGGGCGACCGCCCCCCCCCCACCTTCCCCCAAAAGGAAGGTGACCCTGCCTGAAACAATCCACTCTTAGCTGGAAACTTCCCTCTTCTGCCCCCTCCTGCCTGTAAAGTTCCTGCATTTTTTACAGCTCCGCAGAGCTCCTTTCTACTTGCTCAATGGGATGCTGCCCGATTCATAAGTCACTGAATAAAGCCAATTCGATCTTCACATTTACTCAGTTAGAATTTTATGTTTTTTTTTTTTTTAAATGCCATGTTATTTTTTTTTTTTAAAGAATTTCACTTTATTTATTTATTTATTTATTTATTTATTTATTGGCTGTGTTGGGTCTTCGTTTCTGTGCGAGGGCTTTCTCCAGCTGCGGCGAGCGGGGGCCACTCTTCATCGCGATGCGCGGGCCTCTCACCATCGCGGCCTCTCGTCTTGCGGAGCACAGGCTCCAGACGCGCAGGCTCAGTAGTTGTGGCTCACGGGCCTAGTTGCTCCGCGGCATGTGGGATCTTCCCAGACCAGGGCTCGAACCCGTGTCCCCTGCATTGGCAGGCAGACTCCCAACCACTGCGCCACCAGGGAAGCCCAGAATTTTATGTTTTTAATACAGTGATGAGCAAAACAAATAAAAAGAGAGGCATCAAACTCTTCGGAGAGTGTATCCCATTATCCCTCACACTCTGGGAAGCCTGGGTCAGCAGAAATGGAGGAGAGCCAGTGACAAGAAAAAGCCTCTTGAAAACCAAATCAGAGGTCCTGAAGTACTACAGACTTACTTGTACAAGTGGGTGGGAACAAGCAGAGAGTAGCAGTTGTTTATTACTGTACACTGTAATCGAGGGAAACATTTGGAGTTCAAGAATAGAGATTTAAAGATGAGATGCTAAAATTCATAACAACTTGTCCAAAACAGGCCAGAAAACCTTAAGTTTTCGCCTTGTTTAAAAGAAGTCCTAAGTGAAGGGAAAACCAAATATTATGAAAAATTTTGGAGACATCTCACACACCAACCTTCCCTTTATTTGAATTACTTCATTATCATTACTTTAGAGTTATGTACACTCATAAAAGTTCCTTTATGCTGAGTTGAGAAGTCCATTTTATCATCATGTGTATCGTGCTTACATTTTAAAATCAGAAACAACTTCCCCAAGATAAAACTGATTCTTCATCTCTTTTGGTTTTACTCTTCCAAAATAGATTAGGTGACTTGGGGTATTATTTTTACCCTATGTTGATTTGCCTACCTTGTAAAGGAGCAAGGAACTTTTCCTTCAACCCTTATTTTCCTAGTGATTTCTTTAAAATGAAAGGTAAATATGTGTTTGTGGGCATATAAGTGTGTGTGTGTACAATCATTCTTATATAGAGATTTATTATCTCTCAATTTGTTTTGTACAAGAGGTTTGTCTCAGAAAATCAGTGTCTTCTTGCTTTACTATTGTGCTATTGTGATTTATCATAAGAAATACATTTGGTCTTTGTCCCCTTTTCCCCTGCACAGAGCTCCTAAAACCCTTGGAATTTCCTCAGTGAGGAGATCAACAAAAATGCCTTTGTTATGTTAACAAGGTGACTTTTGGAACACACCTAAGGGTGCGGACTGATTGCCAGGAAAACCAACCGCGAATACAAGGTTGGAACTTTCAGTCCCACCCCCAGGTTTCCAGGAAAGGGGGAGAGGCTGGAGGTTGAAACAATAACCAATGGCCAATGATTTAATCAACTGCACCTATGTCACAAAGCCTCCATTAAAACCCAAAAGGGACTGGGTTCAAAGAGCTTTCAGACTGGTGAACACATGAGGTGCTCGGGGTGTGGTACCCCAAAGGGGGCGTGGAAGCTCCATGCCCCTTCCCACGACCTTGCTCTATGCATCTCTTCCGTCTGGGTGTTCATCTACGATCATAACCTTTTATAATAAATCGGTAAATGTAAATAAGCTGTTTTCCTGAGCTCCGTGAGCCACTCCAGCAAATTAACTGAAACCAAAAAGAGGGTCATAACTCTAACTTATAACCAATAAGTCCAGGTGACAACCTAGACTTGGGATTGGCATCTGAAATGGAGGGCAGTCTGGTGGGACTGAGCCCTAAACCTGTGGATCTGATGTCATCTCCAGGTAGATAGTGTCAGAATTGAGTTAAATGGTAGGGCACCGAGACAGCGTTGCAGAATTGTTTGCTGTGGGGAAAAGAAAACCACACGTGTTTAGTGACCGGAAGTGTCCAAAGTAAAGTGTTCTGTGTGAGGAGTGAAAAAAGAAATCTCACAGGTGGGTTTTTTTCCAACTCAATCATTCTTCCCTTAAGCCCTGAGGGCATCACAAAAGACCAACAGGATAAAAAGTTACAGTTAAGCCAACCCTGCCTTCAGTCTTTGGTGCACACAAAAGGATCCACAGGGGTAGGCAGTATAACATAGTGGGTAAGAACAAGGACTCTGGGACCATGTGACTCGGGTTTGAATCCCAACTCTCTCCCTCTCCTTCTCCGTCTCCCTCTCCCTCTTTGACTTTGGACAAGTTATTTAGCCTCAGTTTCCTCCCCTGGAAAATGGAGATAATAAAAGTACATTCTGCAGAGGGTTGTTGTAAGGCTTAAATTTCATGATATGTATAAAGTGTCTGGACAGGGCCTAGCCCATAGCTATAAATATTTGAAGTTATTATTACTTTCAATCAGTTCCCTGCGGTCACAAGTGACACGCAGTTATCCGGTGACTTAGTGAACGGATGGTTGACTTAACTAGAGCTACTCAAGAACTCAGCTCTCAACACTGTGTCAGTGATTCATAAAGGAGCGTCTGCTCAAGTTCCTCCCTGGGCCCCACGATTGAACTCACACCCCAGGGCATCCGAAAGGACACGGGAGAGGATTAGAAAACAACTCCTTCCATCATTTGCATCTCCAGACTTACAACTAAGAGTTCTAAAATAAACAAATGGAGTAGATTGGGAAATGATGCATCAACTGCTGCTTCTGGTGACATGAATAGTGGGAGCTATCACAAATCTGCCCATGACCTTCCTGCCTCGGTCATCCATGGGGTTCCCATGGGCTCACTTTATTATGACGCCTCATGCTGGGCAGCTTGCAACACAGATGTTTCAAAACAAAGTTCCAGATTCTCCCAGCCACCCCTTGCTTTTTCTGGCTCTGGCCAGAGACAGTGGATGAGGACACACTCTCAGGCTGCCCAGCGTGGGAGGACCTTCCAGTGCTGGACACACCCAGGGGGCAGCTGCTTCCCTCTGGGGCTCCAATCCTGCTGCTGCTGGAGGTGGATGTCCCAGTGCCACACTGGGGGGCTGGGCTGGGGGTGGCAGTCCTCGCCTCCAGGCTGGGTGGGGGACAGGCAGACTCACCGGTCTTCTGCCCTGCCTGCTGGTCTTCCTGCAGCGGCACACTTTTTCTGTGGTAGAGCCACCTGGTTTGCAGGGAGGACTCCACAGGGCTTGGAGAAGGCTCAAGTTCACTGCCACAGAGGTCCCCGCAAGAGAAGGGCTTCAGAGTTATGATGGAGACCTCCACCTTGGGTTTCTTGGAGCTCACACGGCCTGTCCCAGTGTCCTGGATCTGGTCGCAAGTCAAGCCCGGAGTCCTCACCATTGTCACCTCCCGGTCCTTTTCACAGGGTGGCTGGTGTGGCTCCTTCTGGCCCATGTTGACCCATGGATGCCCCATGAGGTCAGGTAAGGTGCCTCTGTCACTGGGGTTGAGGGCAATCATTTTTTGTAACAGATCCCTTATCTTCAAAGACAGATAAGGTGGGATGGGGTATTGCCCCTGTAGGACTTGCTTCCGCAGCTCCTGGAAGTCTTTTCCCACAAAGGGCCGGGACCCAGTTACCATGGTGTACAGCACCACTCCCAGGCTCCACACGTCCACCGCAGGGCCGCTGGAGCTCTGCCCCAGGAGGAGTTCCGGGGCAGCATAAGGGGCTGTGCCGCAGATCGTGTCCAGTGGGAAAATGTCATCACACTTGTTGCTGAGGCCAAAGTCTGTAAGTTTGATATTCATCTTGGAATCAAAGAGGAGGCTCGGTGGCTTCAGGTCCCGGTGCACGATGCCCCTCTGGTGGCAGTGCTGCAGGGCGGAGACCAGCTGCTGGAACGGGCGTCGGGCCTCCGCCTCTGTCATACGGCCATGGATCTTCAAATAGCGGTACATGTTCCCCCCACTGAGGTACTCCATCACCACGAAAAAGGTCTCCTCTGTGTCAATCACCCCCAGCAGTTTTACAATATTGGGGTGATTCAGAGCCTTCAGACTGCACAATTCCCGGAAAAGTGCCTGGACACTTGAGAAGCTCTGACGCCTTTTCTTTATGACCTTCACAGCCACCCGTGTCCCGGTCAGAATGTGCCAGGCCAACTTCACTTTACCGAAGGTGCCTTCACCGATGGTGCAGAGGATCTGGAAGTCATCAATATGAGCCTTCTTGCCAGCAGATTTGGCTGTGAGGCCCTGCATCCTGGTGATCTGCTAACGACACTGACTGACAGCACTACCGACCAACGCTAACTACGCTAACTAACAATGCTAACTGTACTAACAGGGCTAAGTATGCTGTCTCTACTAACAACGCTAACTACGCTAACTGTACCAACAGCGCTAACTAGTACTAACTACACTAACGATGCTAATCAAGTATTAACTATACCAACAATACTCACTATGCTAACTGTAGAAAAGAACAATGACACAAATAAAAAAGAGGAGAGAAAAGAGAAACGAAAATCAACAAAATGGCACAAACAAGGAAAACGCAAGCTAACTGTAGGTCCAAGGCCGTCAGGTCACCAAAAGCAGCTTCCTGGGCTCTAAGGACCAAAAACCTGGGCCCACCTTTCTCTTTCATAGGGCTTTGTGAAGTACATCACAATGGTGCACTCTGAGGTCAGAGCAAGAAATGGACCCATCACCGCTGGGGATACACCACAGTGGTTTTCTCACTTTTCGAGTTCAAGGCCCCTTTACACTTAGGAAAAAGGATCCCAAAGAAAGTTTTCTTTACATGTGTTATTAGATATTGGTATTCACTTTGTTATAAATAAAAATCTGCAGGATACTTCAGTGGCCTTTTTATTTCTAGTTTGAAAATGTGTAATAATTTTAGAGACCTCATAATGTCTACACTTGAAATGTTCAATTCCTTTTCCTTAAATTCTGGTCTCAAGATAACGTTACAACTTAACTGACTTCACGATACTATACAAAATATTCTGTTGCATAAGACATGATACGGTACATTATGAAAGTCTATGAAGCTGAGAGAAGGTTTGCCAGGAAGGTCATTGAGCAGATTTCTCATCAGGAGCCTCGGAGGCCAGATGGCATGACTCAATGGACTTGAAGTGTTGAAGGAAAGAAACCGTCAACCAAGAATCCTATATCTAGCAAAACTTTCCTTCGAAAATGAGGGAGAAATCAAGACATTCCCAGTTAATCAAGAGTTGAGAGAGTTCTTAACCACCAGACCCGCCTGCCACAGGGAGTTCTTCAGGTTGCTTGCAGTCAAGGACCCTGGACAAGTAGCTCAAAGCCTTAGGAAGAAATAAAGACCTCTGGTAAAAGTAGACAGACGGGCGACGAGAAAAGCTAGTACTGTTGTAACTTTGGTTTGTAGCTCCACTTTTTGTCTTCTATTTGATTTAAGAGACTAATATATAATAAAACACACACATACAAATCAAAAAAAAAAAAAAGATCACCTCTTCACCTAGAAAAGTTACTTCACCCCCACTTTAGCCTAACTTTGGGAATTCCCATCAACAACATTCTTCTTTCCACTGTAGGAAGCAACGCTGCCAGAAGCTATGGCAAGCAGAGCCTCTTCTAAAATGCCTTTGATGATTGCAGCAACATGGATGCAACTAGAGATTATTAAGTGAAGTAAGTCAGAAAGAGAAAGACAAATACCATGTGATACCACTGACATGTGGAATCTAAAGTATGGCACAAATGAACCTATCTATGAAACAGCAACAGACTCACAGACATAGAGAACAGACTTGTGGTTGCCAAGGAGGAGGGGGGTGGGAGAGGCAAGGGCTGGGAGTGTGGCATTAGCAGATGTAAATTATTATATATAGGAGGGATAAACAACAAGGTCCTACTCTACAGCACAGGGAACTAGAGTCAATATCCTGTGATAAACTGTAATGGAAAGGAATATAAAAAAAGAATGTCTATATGTGTATAACTGAGTCACTTTGCCATACAGCAGATTGGCACAAGATTGTAAATCAACTATATGTCAATAAAAACAAAAAAATAAAATAAAAAATGCCTCTGATGACGTACAGAGCCCCCGCTCCTGCTGACTACCACTCTGCAGCACCCGACACTGTGAAACCCCGCCCCCAGTTGAGGTCACTCCAGTCCTGTATCTCCTTCCGTTGTCCTCTGTCTCCCACCAGTGTTTCTCTAACAGAAACACAAAGAACTGCTGTGTTTTCACTCAGTCTCACTGTTCACGTTCCCACGCTTGATTTGGGCATCAGACCTGCAAGAGTTCAAAACTTACTGGGTGGTAGAACTGCCATTTCTCTGCCTGTCTCTCATTATAAAGAACTTCTCTGAAATTCTGAATTCACTGGTCTGGTCATCCATTCACCAGCAAGTATCTAGGTACTGGGGTTAAGCGCTAGGAATGAGATACCGTCGTTGGTAAAGAAACAACAAACCCCAAATGGAGTCACTTGTGCTAAGTCCCACGTCAGCAAACCAAGACTTAACAGCTAACCTAACTGCAGTTTCAGCCTCTCTCAGGAATGGGATCTTTCACCAACAGATCTGGAATTACCTGGTCAGCACTAGAGGGGCGACCGCCCCCCCCCCCCACCTTCCCCCAAAAGGAAGGTGACCCTGCCTGAAACAATCCACTCTTAGCTGGAAACTTCCCTCTTCTGCCCCCTCCTGCCTGTAAAGTTCCTGCATTTTTTACAGCTCCGCAGAGCTCCTTTCTACTTGCTCAATGGGATGCTGCCCGATTCATAAGTCACTGAATAAAGCCAATTCGATCTTCACATTTACTCAGTTAGAATTTTATGTTTTTTTTTTTTTTAAATGCCATGTTATTTTTTTTTTTTTAAAGAATTTCACTTTATTTATTTATTTATTTATTTATTTATTGGCTGTGTTGGGTCTTCGTTTCTGTGCGAGGGCTTTCTCCAGCTGCGGCGAGCGGGGGCCACTCTTCATCGCGATGCGCGGGCCTCTCACCATCGCGGCCTCTCGTCTTGCGGAGCACAGGCTCCAGACGCGCAGGCTCAGTAGTTGTGGCTCACGGGCCTAGTTGCTCCGCGGCATGTGGGATCTTCCCAGACCAGGGCTCGAACCCGTGTCCCCTGCATTGGCAGGCAGACTCCCAACCACTGCGCCACCAGGGAAGCCCAGAATTTTATGTTTTTAATACAGTGATGAGCAAAACAAATAAAAAGAGAGGCATCAAACTCTTCGGAGAGTGTATCCCATTATCCCTCACACTCTGGGAAGCCTGGGTCAGCAGAAATGGAGGAGAGCCAGTGACAAGAAAAAGCCTCTTGAAAACCAAATCAGAGGTCCTGAAGTACTACAGACTTACTTGTACAAGTGGGTGGGAACAAGCAGAGAGTAGCAGTTGTTTATTACTGTACACTGTAATCGAGGGAAACATTTGGAGTTCAAGAATAGAGATTTAAAGATGAGATGCTAAAATTCATAACAACTTGTCCAAAACAGGCCAGAAAACCTTAAGTTTTCGCCTTGTTTAAAAGAAGTCCTAAGTGAAGGGAAAACCAAATATTATGAAAAATTTTGGAGACATCTCACACACCAACCTTCCCTTTATTTGAATTACTTCATTATCATTACTTTAGAGTTATGTACACTCATAAAAGTTCCTTTATGCTGAGTTGAGAAGTCCATTTTATCATCATGTGTATCGTGCTTACATTTTAAAATCAGAAACAACTTCCCCAAGATAAAACTGATTCTTCATCTCTTTTGGTTTTACTCTTCCAAAATAGATTAGGTGACTTGGGGTATTATTTTTACCCTATGTTGATTTGCCTACCTTGTAAAGGAGCAAGGAACTTTTCCTTCAACCCTTATTTTCCTAGTGATTTCTTTAAAATGAAAGGTAAATATGTGTTTGTGGGCATATAAGTGTGTGTGTGTACAATCATTCTTATATAGAGATTTATTATCTCTCAATTTGTTTTGTACAAGAGGTTTGTCTCAGAAAATCAGTGTCTTCTTGCTTTACTATTGTGCTATTGTGATTTATCATAAGAAATACATTTGGTCTTTGTCCCCTTTTCCCCTGCACAGAGCTCCTAAAACCCTTGGAATTTCCTCAGTGAGGAGATCAACAAAAATGCCTTTGTTATGTTAACAAGGTGACTTTTGGAACACACCTAAGGGTGCGGACTGATTGCCAGGAAAACCAACCGCGAATACAAGGTTGGAACTTTCAGTCCCACCCCCAGGTTTCCAGGAAAGGGGGAGAGGCTGGAGGTTGAAACAATAACCAATGGCCAATGATTTAATCAACTGCACCTATGTCACAAAGCCTCCATTAAAACCCAAAAGGGACTGGGTTCAAAGAGCTTTCAGACTGGTGAACACATGAGGTGCTCGGGGTGTGGTACCCCAAAGGGGGCGTGGAAGCTCCATGCCCCTTCCCACGACCTTGCTCTATGCATCTCTTCCGTCTGGGTGTTCATCTACGATCATAACCTTTTATAATAAATCGGTAAATGTAAATAAGCTGTTTTCCTGAGCTCCGTGAGCCACTCCAGCAAATTAACTGAAACCAAAGAGAGGGTCATAACTCTAACTTATAACCAATAAGTCCAGGTGACAACCTAGACTTGGGATTGGCATCTGAAATGGAGGGCAGTCTGGTGGGACTGAGCCCTAAACCTGTGGATCTGATGTCATCTCCAGGTAGATAGTGTCAGAATTGAGTTAAATGGTAGGGCACCGAGACAGCGTTGCAGAATTGTTTGCTGTGGGGAAAAGAAAACCACACGTGTTTAGTGACCGGAAGTGTCCAAAGTAAAGTGTTCTGTGTGAGGAGTGAAAAAAGAAATCTCACAGGTGGGTTTTTTTCCAACTCAATCATTCTTCCCTTAAGCCCTGAGGGCATCACAAAAGACCAACAGGATAAAAAGTTACAGTTAAGCCAACCCTGCCTTCAGTCTTTGGTGCACACAAAAGGATCCACAGGGGTAGGCAGTATAACATAGTGGGTAAGAACAAGGACTCTGGGACCATGTGACTCGGGTTTGAATCCCAACTCTCTCCCTCTCCTTCTCCGTCTCCCTCTCCCTCTTTGACTTTGGACAAGTTATTTAGCCTCAGTTTCCTCCCCTGGAAAATGGAGATAATAAAAGTACATTCTGCAGAGGGTTGTTGTAAGGCTTAAATTTCATGATATGTATAAAGTGTCTGGACAGGGCCTAGCCCATAGCTATAAATATTTGAAGTTATTATTACTTTCAATCAGTTCCCTGCGGTCACAAGTGACACGCAGTTATCCGGTGACTTAGTGAACGGATGGTTGACTTAACTAGAGCTACTCAAGAACTCAGCTCTCAACACTGTGTCAGTGATTCATAAAGGAGCGTCTGCTCAAGTTCCTCCCTGGGCCCCACGATTGAACTCACACCCCAGGGCATCCGAAAGGACACGGGAGAGGATTAGAAAACAACTCCTTCCATCATTTGCATCTCCAGACTTACAACTAAGAGTTCTAAAATAAACAAATGGAGTAGATTGGGAAATGATGCATCAACTGCTGCTTCTGGTGACATGAATAGTGGGAGCTATCACAAATCTGCCCATGACCTTCCTGCCTCGGTCATCCATGGGGTTCCCATGGGCTCACTTTATTATGACGCCTCATGCTGGGCAGCTTGCAACACAGATGTTTCAAAACAAAGTTCCAGATTCTCCCAGCCACCCCTTGCTTTTTCTGGCTCTGGCCAGAGACAGTGGATGAGGACACACTCTCAGGCTGCCCAGCGTGGGAGGACCTTCCAGTGCTGGACACACCCAGGGGGCAGCTGCTTCCCTCTGGGGCTCCAATCCTGCTGCTGCTGGAGGTGGATGTCCCAGTGCCACACTGGGGGGCTGGGCTGGGGGTGGCAGTCCTCGCCTCCAGGCTGGGTGGGGGACAGGCAGACTCACCGGTCTTCTGCCCTGCCTGCTGGTCTTCCTGCAGCGGCACACTTTTTCTGTGGTAGAGCCACCTGGTTTGCAGGGAGGACTCCACAGGGCTTGGAGAAGGCTCAAGTTCACTGCCACAGAGGTCCCCGCAAGAGAAGGGCTTCAGAGTTATGATGGAGACCTCCACCTTGGGTTTCTTGGAGCTCACACGGCCTGTCCCAGTGTCCTGGATCTGGTCGCAAGTCAAGCCCGGAGTCCTCACCATTGTCACCTCCCGGTCCTTTTCACAGGGTGGCTGGTGTGGCTCCTTCTGGCCCATGTTGACCCATGGATGCCCCATGAGGTCAGGTAAGGTGCCTCTGTCACTGGGGTTGAGGGCAATCATTTTTTGTAACAGATCCCTTATCTTCAAAGACAGATAAGGTGGGATGGGGTATTGCCCCTGTAGGACTTGCTTCCGCAGCTCCTGGAAGTCTTTTCCCACAAAGGGCCGGGACCCAGTTACCATGGTGTACAGCACCACTCCCAGGCTCCACACGTCCACCGCAGGGCCGCTGGAGCTCTGCCCCAGGAGGAGTTCCGGGGCAGCATAAGGGGCTGTGCCGCAGATCGTGTCCAGTGGGAAAATGTCATCACACTTGTTGCTGAGGCCAAAGTCTGTAAGTTTGATATTCATCTTGGAATCAAAGAGGAGGCTCGGTGGCTTCAGGTCCCGGTGCACGATGCCCCTCTGGTGGCAGTGCTGCAGGGCGGAGACCAGCTGCTGGAACGGGCGTCGGGCCTCCGCCTCTGTCATACGGCCATGGATCTTCAAATAGCGGTACATGTTCCCCCCACTGAGGTACTCCATGACCACGAAAAAGGTCTCCTCTGTGTCAATCACCCCCAGCAGTTTTACAATATTGGGGTGATTCAGAGCCTTCAGACTGCACAATTCCCGGAAAAGTGCCTGGACACTTGAGAAGCTCTGACGCCTTTTCTTTATGACCTTCACAGCCACCCGTGTCCCGGTCAGAATGTGCCAGGCCAACTTCACTTTACCGAAGGTGCCTTCACCGATGGTGCAGAGGATCTGGAAGTCATCAATATGAGCCTTCTTGCCAGCAGATTTGGCTGTGAGGCCCTGCATCCTGGTGATCTGCTAACGACACTGACTGACAGCACTACCGACCAACGCTAACTACGCTAACTAACAATGCTAACTGTACGAACAGGGCTAAGTATGCTGTCTCTACTAACAACGCTAACTACGCTAACTGTACCAACAGCGCTAACTAGTACTAACTACACTAACGATGCTAATCAAGTATTAACTATACCAACAATACTCACTATGCTAACTGTAGAAAAGAACAATGACACAAATAAAAAAGAGGAGAGAAAAGAGAAACGAAAATCAACAAAATGGCACAAACAAGGAAAACGCAAGCTAACTGTAGGTCCAAGGCCGTCAGGTCACCAAAAGCAGCTTCCTGGGCTCTAAGGACCAAAAACCTGGGCCCACCTTTCTCTTTCATAGGGCTTTGTGAAGTACATCACAATGGTGCACTCTGAGGTCAGAGCAAGAAATGGACCCATCACCGCTGGGGATACACCACAGTGGTTTTCTCACTTTTCGAGTTCAAGGCCCCTTTACACTTAGGAAAAAGGATCCCAAAGAAAGTTTTCTTTACATGTGTTATTAGATATTGGTATTCACTTTGTTATAAATAAAAATCTGCAGGATACTTCAGTGGCCTTTTTATTTCTAGTTTGAAAATGTGTAATAATTTTAGAGACCTCATAATGTCTACACTTGAAATGTTCAATTCCTTTTCCTTAAATTCTGGTCTCAAAATAACGTTACAACTTAACTGACTTCACGATACTATACAAAATATTCTGTTGCATAAGACATGATACGGTACATTATGAAAGTCTATGAAGCTGAGAGAAGGTTTGCCAGGAAGGTCATTGAGCAGATTTCTCATCAGGAGCCTCGGAGGCCAGATGGCATGACTCAATGGACTTGAAGTGTTGAAGGAAAGAAACCGTCAACCAAGAATCCTATATCTAGCAAAACTTTCCTTCGAAAATGAGGGAGAAATCAAGACATTCCCAGTTAATCAAGAGTTGAGAGAGTTCTTAACCACCAGACCCGCCTGCCACAGGGAGTTCTTCAGGTTGCTTGCAGTCAAGGACCCTGGACAAGTAGCTCAAAGCCTTAGGAAGAAATAAAGACCTCTGGTAAAAGTAGACAGACGGGCGACGAGAAAAGCTAGTACTGTTGTAACTTTGGTTTGTAGCTCCACTTTTTGTCTTCTATTTGATTTAAGAGACTAATATATAATAAAACACACACATACAAATCAAAAAAAAAAAAAAGATCACCTCTTCACCTAGAAAAGTTACTTCACCCCCACTTTAGCCTAACTTTGGGAATTCCCATCAACAACATTCTTCTTTCCACTGTAGGAAGCAACGCTGCCAGAAGCTATGGCAAGCAGAGCCTCTTCTAAAATGCCTTTGATGATTGCAGCAACATGGATGCAACTAGAGATTATTAAGTGAAGTAAGTCAGAAAGAGAAAGACAAATACCATGTGATACCACTGACATGTGGAATCTAAAGTATGGCACAAATGAACCTATCTATGAAACAGCAACAGACTCACAGACATAGAGAACAGACTTGTGGTTGCCAAGGAGGAGGGGGGTGGGAGAGGCAAGGGCTGGGAGTGTGGCATTAGCAGATGTAAATTATTATATATAGGAGGGATAAACAACAAGGTCCTACTCTACAGCACAGGGAACTAGAGTCAATATCCTGTGATAAACTGTAATGGAAAGGAATATAAAAAAAGAATGTCTATATGTGTATAACTGAGTCACTTTGCCATACAGCAGATTGGCACAAGATTGTAAATCAACTATACGTCAATAAAAGCAAAAAAATAAAATAAAAAATGCCTCTGATGACGTACAGAGCCCCCGCTCCTGCTGACTACCACTCTGCAGCACCCGACACTGTGAAACCCCGCCCCCAGCTGAGGTCACTCCAGTCCTGTATCTCCTTCCGTTGTCCTCTGTCTCCCACCAGTGTTTCTCTAACAGAAACACAAAGAACTGCTGTGTTTTCACTCAGTCTCACTGTTCACGTTCCCACGCTTGATTTGGGCATCAGACCTGCAAGAGTTCAAAACTTACTGGGTGGTAGAACTGCCATTTCTCTGCCTGTCTCTCATTATAAAGAACTTCTCTGAAATTCTGAATTCACTGGTCTGGTCATCCATTCACCAGCAAGTATCTAGGTACTGGGGTTAAGCGCTAGGAATGAGATACCGTCGTTGGTAAAGAAACAACAAACCCCAAATGGAGTCACTTGTGCTAAGTCCCACGTCAGCAAACCAAGACTTAACAGCTAACCTAACTGCAGTTTCAGCCTCTCTCAGGAATGGGACCTTTCACCAACAGATCTGGAATTACCTGGTCAGCACTAGAGGGGCGACCGCCCCCCCCCCACCTTCCCCCAAAAGGAAGGTGACCCTGCCTGAAACAATCCACTCTTAGCTGGAAACTTCCCTCTTCTGCCCCCTCCTGCCTGTAAAGTTCCTGCATTTTTTACAGCTCCGCAGAGCTCCTTTCTACTTGCTCAATGGGATGCTGCCCGATTCATAAGTCACTGAATAAAGCCAATTCGATCTTCACATTTACTCAGTTAGAATTTTATGTTTTTTTTTTTTTAAATGACATTATTTTTTTTTTAAAGAATTTCACTTTATTTATTTATTTATTTATTTATTTATTGGCTGTGTTGGGTCTTCGTTTCTGTGCGAGGGCTTTCTCCAGCTGCGGCGAGCGGGGGCCACTCTTCATCGCGATGCGCGGGCCTCTCACCATCGCGGCCTCTCGTCTTGCGGAGCACAGGCTCCAGACGCGCAGGCTCAGTAGTTGTGGCTCACGGGCCTAGTTGCTCCGCGGCATGTGGGATCTTCCCAGACCAGGGCTCGAACCCGTGTCCCCTGCATTGGCAGGCAGACTCCCAACCACTGCGCCACCAGGGAAGCCCAGAATTTTATGTTTTTAATACAGTGATGAGCAAAACAAATAAAAAGAGAGGCATCAAACTCTTCGGAGAGTGTATCCCATTATCCCTCACACTCTGGGAAGCCTGGGTCAGCAGAAATGGAGGAGAGCCAGTGACAAGAAAAAGCCTCTTGAAAACCAAATCAGAGGTCCTGAAGTACTACAGACTTACTTGTACAAGTGGGTGGGAACAAGCAGAGAGTAGCAGTTGTTTATTACTGTACACTGTAATCGAGGGAAACATTTGGAGTTCAAGAATAGAGATTTAAAGATGAGATGCTAAAATTCATAACAACTTGTCCAAAACAGGCCAGAAAACCTTAAGTTTTCGCCTTGTTTAAAAGAAGTCCTAAGTGAAGGGAAAACCAAATATTATGAAAAATTTTGGAGACATCTCACACACCAACCTTCCCTTTATTTGAATTACTTCATTATCATTACTTTAGAGTTATGTACACTCATAAAAGTTCCTTTATGCTGAGTTGAGAAGTCCATTTTATCATCATGTGTATCGTGCTTACATTTTAAAATCAGAAACAACTTCCCCAAGATAAAACTGATTCTTCATCTCTTTTGGTTTTACTCTTCCAAAATAGATTAGGTGACTTGGGGTATTATTTTTACCCTATGTTGATTTGCCTACCTTGTAAAGGAGCAAGGAACTTTTCCTTCAACCCTTATTTTCCTAGTGATTTCTTTAAAATGAAAGGTAAATATGTGTTTGTGGGCATATAAGTGTGTGTGTGTACAATCATTCTTATATAGAGATTTATTATCTCTCAATTTGTTTTGTACAAGAGGTTTGTCTCAGAAAATCAGTGTCTTCTTGCTTTACTATTGTGCTATTGTGATTTATCATAAGAAATACATTTGGTCTTTGTCCCCTTTTCCCCTGCACAGAGCTCCTAAAACCCTTGGAATTTCCTCAGTGAGGAGATCAACAAAAATGCCTTTGTTATGTTAACAAGGTGACTTTTGGAACACACCTAAGGGTGCGGACTGATTGCCAGGAAAACCAACCGCGAATACAAGGTTGGAACTTTCAGTCCCACCCCCAGGTTTCCAGGAAAGGGGGAGAGGCTGGAGGTTGAAACAATAACCAATGGCCAATGATTTAATCAACTGCACCTATGTCACAAAGCCTCCATTAAAACCCAAAAGGGACTGGGTTCAAAGAGCTTTCAGACTGGTGAACACATGAGGTGCTCGGGGTGTGGTACCCCAAAGGGGGCGTGGAAGCTCCATGCCCCTTCCCACGACCTTGCTCTATGCATCTCTTCCGTCTGGGTGTTCATCTACGATCATAACCTTTTATAATAAATCGGTAAATGTAAATAAGCTGTTTTCCTGAGCTCCGTGAGCCACTCCAGCAAATTAACTGAAACCAAAAAGAGGGTCATAACTCTAACTTATAACCAATAAGTCCAGGTGACAACCTAGACTTGGGATTGGCATCTGAAATGGAGGGCAGTCTGGTGGGACTGAGCCCTAAACCTGTGGATCTGATGTCATCTCCAGGTAGATAGTGTCAGAATTGAGTTAAATGGTAGGGCACCGAGACAGCGTTGCAGAATTGTTTGCTGTGGGGAAAAGAAAACCACACGTGTTTAGTGACCGGAAGTGTCCAAAGTAAAGTGTTCTGTGTGAGGAGTGAAAAAAGAAATCTCACAGGTGGGTTTTTTTCCAACTCAATCATTCTTCCCTTAAGCCCTGAGGGCATCACAAAAGACCAACAGGATAAAAAGTTACAGTTAAGCCAACCCTGCCTTCAGTCTTTGGTGCACACAAAAGGATCCACAGGGGTAGGCAGTATAACATAGTGGGTAAGAACAAGGACTCTGGGACCATGTGACTCGGGTTTGAATCCCAACTCTCTCCCTCTCCTTCTCCGTCTCCCTCTCCCTCTTTGACTTTGGACAAGTTATTTAGCCTCAGTTTCCTCCCCTGGAAAATGGAGATAATAAAAGTACATTCTGCAGAGGGTTGTTGTAAGGCTTAAATTTCATGATATGTATAAAGTGTCTGGACAGGGCCTAGCCCATAGCTATAAATATTTGAAGTTATTATTACTTTCAATCAGTTCCCTGCGGTCACAAGTGACACGCAGTTATCCGGTGACTTAGTGAACGGATGGTTGACTTAACTAGAGCTACTCAAGAACTCAGCTCTCAACACTGTGTCAGTGATTCATAAAGGAGCGTCTGCTCAAGTTCCTCCCTGGGCCCCACGATTGAACTCACACCCCAGGGCATCCGAAAGGACACGGGAGAGGATTAGAAAACAACTCCTTCCATCATTTGCATCTCCAGACTTACAACTAAGAGTTCTAAAATAAACAAATGGAGTAGATTGGGAAATGATGCATCAACTGCTGCTTCTGGTGACATGAATAGTGGGAGCTATCACAAATCTGCCCATGACCTTCCTGCCTCGGTCATCCATGGGGTTCCCATGGGCTCACTTTATTATGACGCCTCATGCTGGGCAGCTTGCAACACAGATGTTTCAAAACAAAGTTCCAGATTCTCCCAGCCACCCCTTGCTTTTTCTGGCTCTGGCCAGAGACAGTGGATGAGGACACACTCTCAGGCTGCCCAGCGTGGGAGGACCTTCCAGTGCTGGACACACCCAGGGGGCAGCTGCTTCCCTCTGGGGCTCCAATCCTGCTGCTGCTGGAGGTGGATGTCCCAGTGCCACACTGGGGGGCTGGGCTGGGGGTGGCAGTCCTCGCCTCCAGGCTGGGTGGGGGACAGGCAGACTCACCGGTCTTCTGCCCTGCCTGCTGGTCTTCCTGCAGCGGCACACTTTTTCTGTGGTAGAGCCACCTGGTTTGCAGGGAGGACTCCACAGGGCTTGGAGAAGGCTCAAGTTCACTGCCACAGAGGTCCCCGCAAGAGAAGGGCTTCAGAGTTATGATGGAGACCTCCACCTTGGGTTTCTTGGAGCTCACACGGCCTGTCCCAGTGTCCTGGATCTGGTCGCAAGTCAAGCCCGGAGTCCTCACCATTGTCACCTCCCGGTCCTTTTCACAGGGTGGCTGGTGTGGCTCCTTCTGGCCCATGTTGACCCATGGATGCCCCATGAGGTCAGGTAAGGTGCCTCTGTCACTGGGGTTGAGGGCAATCATTTTTTGTAACAGATCCCTTATCTTCAAAGACAGATAAGGTGGGATGGGGTATTGCCCCTGTAGGACTTGCTTCCGCAGCTCCTGGAAGTCTTTTCCCACAAAGGGCCGGGACCCAGTTACCATGGTGTACAGCACCACTCCCAGGCTCCACACGTCCACCGCAGGGCCGCTGGAGCTCTGCCCCAGGAGGAGTTCCGGGGCAGCATAAGGGGCTGTGCCGCAGATCGTGTCCAGTGGGAAAATGTCATCACACTTGTTGCTGAGGCCAAAGTCTGTAAGTTTGATATTCATCTTGGAATCAAAGAGGAGGCTCGGTGGCTTCAGGTCCCGGTGCACGATGCCCCTCTGGTGGCAGTGCTGCAGGGCGGAGACCAGCTGCTGGAACGGGCGTCGGGCCTCCGCCTCTGTCATACGGCCATGGATCTTCAAATAGCGGTACATGTTCCCCCCACTGAGGTACTCCATGACCACGAAAAAGGTCTCCTCTGTGTCAATCACCCCCAGCAGTTTTACAATATTGGGGTGATTCAGAGCCTTCAGACTGCACAATTCCCGGAAAAGTGCCTGGACACTTGAGAAGCTCTGACGCCTTTTCTTTATGACCTTCACAGCCACCCGTGTCCCGGTCAGAATGTGCCAGGCCAACTTCACTTTACCGAAGGTGCCTTCACCGATGGTGCAGAGGATCTGGAAGTCATCAATATGAGCCTTCTTGCCAGCAGATTTGGCTGTGAGGCCCTGCATCCTGGTGATCTGCTAACGACACTGACTGACAGCACTACCGACCAACGCTAACTACGCTAACTAACAATGCTAACTGTACGAACAGGGCTAAGTATGCTGTCTCTACTAACAACGCTAACTACGCTAACTGTACCAACAGCGCTAACTAGTACTAACTACACTAACGATGCTAATCAAGTATTAACTATACCAACAATACTCACTATGCTAACTGTAGAAAAGAACAATGACACAAATAAAAAAGAGGAGAGAAAAGAGAAACGAAAATCAACAAAATGGCACAAACAAGGAAAACGCAAGCTAACTGTAGGTCCAAGGCCGTCAGGTCACCAAAAGCAGCTTCCTGGGCTCTAAGGACCAAAAACCTGGGCCCACCTTTCTCTTTCATAGGGCTTTGTGAAGTACATCACAATGGTGCACTCTGAGGTCAGAGCAAGAAATGGACCCATCACCGCTGGGGATACACCACAGTGGTTTTCTCACTTTTCGAGTTCAAGGCCCCTTTACACTTAGGAAAAAGGATCCCAAAGAAAGTTTTCTTTACATGTGTTATTAGATATTGGTATTCACTTTGTTATAAATAAAAATCTGCAGGATACTTCAGTGGCCTTTTTATTTCTAGTTTGAAAATGTGTAATAATTTTAGAGACCTCATAATGTCTACACTTGAAATGTTCAATTCCTTTTCCTTAAATTCTGGTCTCAAGATAACGTTACAACTTAACTGACTTCACGATACTATACAAAATATTCTGTTGCATAAGACATGATACGGTACATTATGAAAGTCTATGAAGCTGAGAGAAGGTTTGCCAGGAAGGTCATTGAGCAGATTTCTCATCAGGAGCCTCGGAGGCCAGATGGCATGACTCAATGGACTTGAAGTGTTGAAGGAAAGAAACCGTCAACCAAGAATCCTATATCTAGCAAAACTTTCCTTCGAAAATGAGGGAGAAATCAAGACATTCCCAGTTAATCAAGAGTTGAGAGAGTTCTTAACCACCAGACCCGCCTGCCACAGGGAGTTCTTCAGGTTGCTTGCAGTCAAGGACCCTGGACAAGTAGCTCAAAGCCTTAGGAAGAAATAAAGACCTCTGGTAAAAGTAGACAGACGGGCGACGAGAAAAGCTAGTACTGTTGTAACTTTGGTTTGTAGCTCCACTTTTTGTCTTCTATTTGATTTAAGAGACTAATATATAATAAAACACACACATACAAATCAAAAAAAAAAAAAAGATCACCTCTTCACCTAGAAAAGTTACTTCACCCCCACTTTAGCCTAACTTTGGGAATTCCCATCAACAACATTCTTCTTTCCACTGTAGGAAGCAACGCTGCCAGAAGCTATGGCAAGCAGAGCCTCTTCTAAAATGCCTTTGATGATTGCAGCAACATGGATGCAACTAGAGATTATTAAGTGAAGTAAGTCAGAAAGAGAAAGACAAATACCATGTGATACCACTGACATGTGGAATCTAAAGTATGGCACAAATGAACCTATCTATGAAACAGCAACAGACTCACAGACATAGAGAACAGACTTGTGGTTGCCAAGGAGGAGGGGGGTGGGAGAGGCAAGGGCTGGGAGTGTGGCATTAGCAGATGTAAATTATTATATATAGGAGGGATAAACAACAAGGTCCTACTCTACAGCACAGGGAACTAGAGTCAATATCCTGTGATAAACTGTAATGGAAAGGAATATAAAAAAAGAATGTCTATATGTGTATAACTGAGTCACTTTGCCATACAGCAGATTGGCACAAGATTGTAAATCAACTATACGTCAATAAAAACAAAAAAATAAAATAAAAAATGCCTCTGATGACGTACAGAGCCCCCGCTCCTGCTGACTACCACTCTGCAGCACCCGACACTGTGAAACCCCGCCCCCAGCTGAGGTCACTCCAGTCCTGTATCTCCTTCCGTTGTCCTCTGTCTCCCACCAGTGTTTCTCTAACAGAAACACAAAGAACTGCTGTGTTTTCACTCAGTCTCACTGTTCACGTTCCCACGCTTGATTTGGGCATCAGACCTGCAAGAGTTCAAAACTTACTGGGTGGTAGAACTGCCATTTCTCTGCCTGTCTCTCATTATAAAGAACTTCTCTGAAATTCTGAATTCACTGGTCTGGTCATCCATTCACCAGCAAGTATCTAGGTACTGGGGTTAAGCGCTAGGAATGAGATACCGTCGTTGGTAAAGAAACAACAAACCCCAAATGGAGTCACTTGTGCTAAGTCCCACGTCAGCAAACCAAGACTTAACAGCTAACCTAACTGCAGTTTCAGCCTCTCTCAGGAATGGGACCTTTCACCAACAGATCTGGAATTACCTGGTCAGCACTAGAGGGGCGACCGCCCCCCCCCCCCACCTTCCCCCAAAAGGAAGGTGACCCTGCCTGAAACAATCCACTCTTAGCTGGAAACTTCCCTCTTCTGCCCCCTCCTGCCTGTAAAGTTCCTGCATTTTTTACAGCTCCGCAGAGCTCCTTTCTACTTGCTCAATGGGATGCTGCCCGATTCATAAGTCACTGAATAAAGCCAATTCGATCTTCACATTTACTCAGTTAGAATTTTATGTTTTTTTTTTTTTTTAAATGCCATGTTATTTTTTTTTTTTTAAAGAATTTCACTTTATTTATTTATTTATTTATTTATTTATTGGCTGTGTTGGGTCTTCGTTTCTGTGCGAGGGCTTTCTCCAGCTGCGGCGAGCGGGGGCCACTCTTCATCGCGATGCGCGGGCCTCTCACCATCGCGGCCTCTCGTCTTGCGGAGCACAGGCTCCAGACGCGCAGGCTCAGTAGTTGTGGCTCACGGGCCTAGTTGCTCCGCGGCATGTGGGATCTTCCCAGACCAGGGCTCGAACCCGTGTCCCCTGCATTGGCAGGCAGACTCCCAACCACTGCGCCACCAGGGAAGCCCAGAATTTTATGTTTTTAATACAGTGATGAGCAAAACAAATAAAAAGAGAGGCATCAAACTCTTCGGAGAGTGTATCCCATTATCCCTCACA
Source organism: Balaenoptera physalus (assembly GCF_965194825.1). NCBI lineage: Eukaryota > Metazoa > Chordata > Mammalia > Artiodactyla > Balaenopteridae > Balaenoptera > Balaenoptera physalus. The sequence continues at coordinate 121,443,755 of NC_138887.1, read as the reverse complement.
CTCTGGGAAGCCTGGGTCAGCAGAAATGGAGGAGAGCCAGTGACAAGAAAAAGCCTCTTGAAAACCAAATCAGAGGTCCTGAAGTACTACAGACTTACTTGTACAAGTGGGTGGGAACAAGCAGAGAGTAGCAGTTGTTTATTACTGTACACTGTAATCGAGGGAAACATTTGGAGTTCAAGAATAGAGATTTAAAGATGAGATGCTAAAATTCATAACAACTTGTCCAAAACAGGCCAGAAAACCTTAAGTTTTCGCCTTGTTTAAAAGAAGTCCTAAGTGAAGGGAAAACCAAATATTATGAAAAATTTTGGAGACATCTCACACACCAACCTTCCCTTTATTTGAATTACTTCATTATCATTACTTTAGAGTTATGTACACTCATAAAAGTTCCTTTATGCTGAGTTGAGAAGTCCATTTTATCATCATGTGTATCGTGCTTACATTTTAAAATCAGAAACAACTTCCCCAAGATAAAACTGATTCTTCATCTCTTTTGGTTTTACTCTTCCAAAATAGATTAGGTGACTTGGGGTATTATTTTTACCCTATGTTGATTTGCCTACCTTGTAAAGGAGCAAGGAACTTTTCCTTCAACCCTTATTTTCCTAGTGATTTCTTTAAAATGAAAGGTAAATATGTGTTTGTGGGCATATAAGTGTGTGTGTGTACAATCATTCTTATATAGAGATTTATTATCTCTCAATTTGTTTTGTACAAGAGGTTTGTCTCAGAAAATCAGTGTCTTCTTGCTTTACTATTGTGCTATTGTGATTTATCATAAGAAATACATTTGGTCTTTGTCCCCTTTTCCCCTGCACAGAGCTCCTAAAACCCTTGGAATTTCCTCAGTGAGGAGATCAACAAAAATGCCTTTGTTATGTTAACAAGGTGACTTTTGGAACACACCTAAGGGTGCGGACTGATTGCCAGGAAAACCAACCGCGAATACAAGGTTGGAACTTTCAGTCCCACCCCCAGGTTTCCAGGAAAGGGGGAGAGGCTGGAGGTTGAAACAATAACCAATGGCCAATGATTTAATCAACTGCACCTATGTCACAAAGCCTCCATTAAAACCCAAAAGGGACTGGGTTCAAAGAGCTTTCAGACTGGTGAACACATGAGGTGCTCGGGGTGTGGTACCCCAAAGGGGGCGTGGAAGCTCCATGCCCCTTCCCACGACCTTGCTCTATGCATCTCTTCCGTCTGGGTGTTCATCTACGATCATAACCTTTTATAATAAATCGGTAAATGTAAATAAGCTGTTTTCCTGAGCTCCGTGAGCCACTCCAGCAAATTAACTGAAACCAAAGAGAGGGTCATAACTCTAACTTATAACCAATAAGTCCAGGTGACAACCTAGACTTGGGATTGGCATCTGAAATGGAGGGCAGTCTGGTGGGACTGAGCCCTAAACCTGTGGATCTGATGTCATCTCCAGGTAGATAGTGTCAGAATTGAGTTAAATGGTAGGGCACCGAGACAGCGTTGCAGAATTGTTTGCTGTGGGGAAAAGAAAACCACACGTGTTTAGTGACCGGAAGTGTCCAAAGTAAAGTGTTCTGTGTGAGGAGTGAAAAAAGAAATCTCACAGGTGGGTTTTTTTCCAACTCAATCATTCTTCCCTTAAGCCCTGAGGGCATCACAAAAGACCAACAGGATAAAAAGTTACAGTTAAGCCAACCCTGCCTTCAGTCTTTGGTGCACACAAAAGGATCCACAGGGGTAGGCAGTATAACATAGTGGGTAAGAACAAGGACTCTGGGACCATGTGACTCGGGTTTGAATCCCAACTCTCTCCCTCTCCTTCTCCGTCTCCCTCTCCCTCTTTGACTTTGGACAAGTTATTTAGCCTCAGTTTCCTCCCCTGGAAAATGGAGATAATAAAAGTACATTCTGCAGAGGGTTGTTGTAAGGCTTAAATTTCATGATATGTATAAAGTGTCTGGACAGGGCCTAGCCCATAGCTATAAATATTTGAAGTTATTATTACTTTCAATCAGTTCCCTGCGGTCACAAGTGACACGCAGTTATCCGGTGACTTAGTGAACGGATGGTTGACTTAACTAGAGCTACTCAAGAACTCAGCTCTCAACACTGTGTCAGTGATTCATAAAGGAGCGTCTGCTCAAGTTCCTCCCTGGGCCCCACGATTGAACTCACACCCCAGGGCATCCGAAAGGACACGGGAGAGGATTAGAAAACAACTCCTTCCATCATTTGCATCTCCAGACTTACAACTAAGAGTTCTAAAATAAACAAATGGAGTAGATTGGGAAATGATGCATCAACTGCTGCTTCTGGTGACATGAATAGTGGGAGCTATCACAAATCTGCCCATGACCTTCCTGCCTCGGTCATCCATGGGGTTCCCATGGGCTCACTTTATTATGACGCCTCATGCTGGGCAGCTTGCAACACAGATGTTTCAAAACAAAGTTCCAGATTCTCCCAGCCACCCCTTGCTTTTTCTGGCTCTGGCCAGAGACAGTGGATGAGGACACACTCTCAGGCTGCCCAGCGTGGGAGGACCTTCCAGTGCTGGACACACCCAGGGGGCAGCTGCTTCCCTCTGGGGCTCCAATCCTGCTGCTGCTGGAGGTGGATGTCCCAGTGCCACACTGGGGGGCTGGGCTGGGGGTGGCAGTCCTCGCCTCCAGGCTGGGTGGGGGACAGGCAGACTCACCGGTCTTCTGCCCTGCCTGCTGGTCTTCCTGCAGCGGCACACTTTTTCTGTGGTAGAGCCACCTGGTTTGCAGGGAGGACTCCACAGGGCTTGGAGAAGGCTCAAGTTCACTGCCACAGAGGTCCCCGCAAGAGAAGGGCTTCAGAGTTATGATGGAGACCTCCACCTTGGGTTTCTTGGAGCTCACACGGCCTGTCCCAGTGTCCTGGATCTGGTCGCAAGTCAAGCCCGGAGTCCTCACCATTGTCACCTCCCGGTCCTTTTCACAGGGTGGCTGGTGTGGCTCCTTCTGGCCCATGTTGACCCATGGATGCCCCATGAGGTCAGGTAAGGTGCCTCTGTCACTGGGGTTGAGGGCAATCATTTTTTGTAACAGATCCCTTATCTTCAAAGACAGATAAGGTGGGATGGGGTATTGCCCCTGTAGGACTTGCTTCCGCAGCTCCTGGAAGTCTTTTCCCACAAAGGGCCGGGACCCAGTTACCATGGTGTACAGCACCACTCCCAGGCTCCACACGTCCACCGCAGGGCCGCTGGAGCTCTGCCCCAGGAGGAGTTCCGGGGCAGCATAAGGGGCTGTGCCGCAGATCGTGTCCAGTGGGAAAATGTCATCACACTTGTTGCTGAGGCCAAAGTCTGTAAGTTTGATATTCATCTTGGAATCAAAGAGGAGGCTCGGTGGCTTCAGGTCCCGGTGCACGATGCCCCTCTGGTGGCAGTGCTGCAGGGCGGAGACCAGCTGCTGGAACGGGCGTCGGGCCTCCGCCTCTGTCATACGGCCATGGATCTTCAAATAGCGGTACATGTTCCCCCCACTGAGGTACTCCATGACCACGAAAAAGGTCTCCTCTGTGTCAATCACCCCCAGCAGTTTTACAATATTGGGGTGATTCAGAGCCTTCAGACTGCACAATTCCCGGAAAAGTGCCTGGACACTTGAGAAGCTCTGACGCCTTTTCTTTATGACCTTCACAGCCACCCGTGTCCCGGTCAGAATGTGCCAGGCCAACTTCACTTTACCGAAGGTGCCTTCACCGATGGTGCAGAGGATCTGGAAGTCATCAATATGAGCCTTCTTGCCAGCAGATTTGGCTGTGAGGCCCTGCATCCTGGTGATCTGCTAACGACACTGACTGACAGCACTACCGACCAACGCTAACTACGCTAACTAACAATGCTAACTGTACGAACAGGGCTAAGTATGCTGTCTCTACTAACAACGCTAACTACGCTAACTGTACCAACAGCGCTAACTAGTACTAACTACACTAACGATGCTAATCAAGTATTAACTATACCAACAATACTCACTATGCTAACTGTAGAAAAGAACAATGACACAAATAAAAAAGAGGAGAGAAAAGAGAAACGAAAATCAACAAAATGGCACAAACAAGGAAAACGCAAGCTAACTGTAGGTCCAAGGCCGTCAGGTCACCAAAAGCAGCTTCCTGGGCTCTAAGGACCAAAAACCTGGGCCCACCTTTCTCTTTCATAGGGCTTTGTGAAGTACATCACAATGGTGCACTCTGAGGTCAGAGCAAGAAATGGACCCATCACCGCTGGGGATACACCACAGTGGTTTTCTCACTTTTCGAGTTCAAGGCCCCTTTACACTTAGGAAAAAGGATCCCAAAGAAAGTTTTCTTTACATGTGTTATTAGATATTGGTATTCACTTTGTTATAAATAAAAATCTGCAGGATACTTCAGTGGCCTTTTTATTTCTAGTTTGAAAATGTGTAATAATTTTAGAGACCTCATAATGTCTACACTTGAAATGTTCAATTCCTTTTCCTTAAATTCTGGTCTCAAAATAACGTTACAACTTAACTGACTTCACGATACTATACAAAATATTCTGTTGCATAAGACATGATACGGTACATTATGAAAGTCTATGAAGCTGAGAGAAGGTTTGCCAGGAAGGTCATTGAGCAGATTTCTCATCAGGAGCCTCGGAGGCCAGATGGCATGACTCAATGGACTTGAAGTGTTGAAGGAAAGAAACCGTCAACCAAGAATCCTATATCTAGCAAAACTTTCCTTCGAAAATGAGGGAGAAATCAAGACATTCCCAGTTAATCAAGAGTTGAGAGAGTTCTTAACCACCAGACCCGCCTGCCACAGGGAGTTCTTCAGGTTGCTTGCAGTCAAGGACCCTGGACAAGTAGCTCAAAGCCTTAGGAAGAAATAAAGACCTCTGGTAAAAGTAGACAGACGGGCGACGAGAAAAGCTAGTACTGTTGTAACTTTGGTTTGTAGCTCCACTTTTTGTCTTCTATTTGATTTAAGAGACTAATATATAATAAAACACACACATACAAATCAAAAAAAAAAAAAAGATCACCTCTTCACCTAGAAAAGTTACTTCACCCCCACTTTAGCCTAACTTTGGGAATTCCCATCAACAACATTCTTCTTTCCACTGTAGGAAGCAACGCTGCCAGAAGCTATGGCAAGCAGAGCCTCTTCTAAAATGCCTTTGATGATTGCAGCAACATGGATGCAACTAGAGATTATTAAGTGAAGTAAGTCAGAAAGAGAAAGACAAATACCATGTGATACCACTGACATGTGGAATCTAAAGTATGGCACAAATGAACCTATCTATGAAACAGCAACAGACTCACAGACATAGAGAACAGACTTGTGGTTGCCAAGGAGGAGGGGGGTGGGAGAGGCAAGGGCTGGGAGTGTGGCATTAGCAGATGTAAATTATTATATATAGGAGGGATAAACAACAAGGTCCTACTCTACAGCACAGGGAACTAGAGTCAATATCCTGTGATAAACTGTAATGGAAAGGAATATAAAAAAAGAATGTCTATATGTGTATAACTGAGTCACTTTGCCATACAGCAGATTGGCACAAGATTGTAAATCAACTATACGTCAATAAAAGCAAAAAAATAAAATAAAAAATGCCTCTGATGACGTACAGAGCCCCCGCTCCTGCTGACTACCACTCTGCAGCACCCGACACTGTGAAACCCCGCCCCCAGCTGAGGTCACTCCAGTCCTGTATCTCCTTCCGTTGTCCTCTGTCTCCCACCAGTGTTTCTCTAACAGAAACACAAAGAACTGCTGTGTTTTCACTCAGTCTCACCGTTCACGTTCCCACGCTTGATTTGGGCATCAGACCTGCAAGAGTTCAAAACTTACTGGGTGGTAGAACTGCCATTTCTCTGCCTGTCTCTCATTATAAAGAACTTCTCTGAAATTCTGAATTCACTGGTCTGGTCATCCATTCACCAGCAAGTATCTAGGTACTGGGGTTAAGCGCTAGGAATGAGATACCGTCGTTGGTAAAGAAACAACAAACCCCAAATGGAGTCACTTGTGCTAAGTCCCACGTCAGCAAACCAAGACTTAACAGCTAACCTAACTGCAGTTTCAGCCTCTCTCAGGAATGGGACCTTTCACCAACAGATCTGGAATTACCTGGTCAGCACTAGAGGGGCGACCGCCCCCCCCCCACCTTCCCCCAAAAGGAAGGTGACCCTGCCTGAAACAATCCACTCTTAGCTGGAAACTTCCCTCTTCTGCCCCCTCCTGCCTGTAAAGTTCCTGCATTTTTTACAGCTCCGCAGAGCTCCTTTCTACTTGCTCAATGGGATGCTGCCCGATTCATAAGTCACTGAATAAAGCCAATTCGATCTTCACATTTACTCAGTTAGAATTTTATGTTTTTTTTTTTTTTTAAATGCCATGTTATTTTTTTTTTTTTAAAGAATTTCACTTTATTTATTTATTTATTTATTTATTTATTGGCTGTGTTGGGTCTTCGTTTCTGTGCGAGGGCTTTCTCCAGCTGCGGCGAGCGGGGGCCACTCTTCATCGCGATGCGCGGGCCTCTCACCATCGCGGCCTCTCGTCTTGCGGAGCACAGGCTCCAGACGCGCAGGCTCAGTAGTTGTGGCTCACGGGCCTAGTTGCTCCGCGGCATGTGGGATCTTCCCAGACCAGGGCTCGAACCCGTGTCCCCTGCATTGGCAGGCAGACTCCCAACCACTGCGCCACCAGGGAAGCCCAGAATTTTATGTTTTTAATACAGTGATGAGCAAAACAAATAAAAAGAGAGGCATCAAACTCTTCGGAGAGTGTATCCCATTATCCCTCACACTCTGGGAAGCCTGGGTCAGCAGAAATGGAGGAGAGCCAGTGACAAGAAAAAGCCTCTTGAAAACCAAATCAGAGGTCCTGAAGTACTACAGACTTACTTGTACAAGTGGGTGGGAACAAGCAGAGAGTAGCAGTTGTTTATTACTGTACACTGTAATCGAGGGAAACATTTGGAGTTCAAGAATAGAGATTTAAAGATGAGATGCTAAAATTCATAACAACTTGTCCAAAACAGGCCAGAAAACCTTAAGTTTTCGCCTTGTTTAAAAGAAGTCCTAAGTGAAGGGAAAACCAAATATTATGAAAAATTTTGGAGACATCTCACACACCAACCTTCCCTTTATTTGAATTACTTCATTATCATTACTTTAGAGTTATGTACACTCATAAAAGTTCCTTTATGCTGAGTTGAGAAGTCCATTTTATCATCATGTGTATCGTGCTTACATTTTAAAATCAGAAACAACTTCCCCAAGATAAAACTGATTCTTCATCTCTTTTGGTTTTACTCTTCCAAAATAGATTAGGTGACTTGGGGTATTATTTTTACCCTATGTTGATTTGCCTACCTTGTAAAGGAGCAAGGAACTTTTCCTTCAACCCTTATTTTCCTAGTGATTTCTTTAAAATGAAAGGTAAATATGTGTTTGTGGGCATATAAGTGTGTGTGTGTACAATCATTCTTATATAGAGATTTATTATCTCTCAATTTGTTTTGTACAAGAGGTTTGTCTCAGAAAATCAGTGTCTTCTTGCTTTACTATTGTGCTATTGTGATTTATCATAAGAAATACATTTGGTCTTTGTCCCCTTTTCCCCTGCACAGAGCTCCTAAAACCCTTGGAATTTCCTCAGTGAGGAGATCAACAAAAATGCCTTTGTTATGTTAACAAGGTGACTTTTGGAACACACCTAAGGGTGCGGACTGATTGCCAGGAAAACCAACCGCGAATACAAGGTTGGAACTTTCAGTCCCACCCCCAGGTTTCCAGGAAAGGGGGAGAGGCTGGAGGTTGAAACAATAACCAATGGCCAATGATTTAATCAACTGCACCTATGTCACAAAGCCTCCATTAAAACCCAAAAGGGACTGGGTTCAAAGAGCTTTCAGACTGGTGAACACATGAGGTGCTCGGGGTGTGGTACCCCAAAGGGGGCGTGGAAGCTCCATGCCCCTTCCCACGACCTTGCTCTATGCATCTCTTCCGTCTGGGTGTTCATCTACGATCATAACCTTTTATAATAAATCGGTAAATGTAAATAAGCTGTTTTCCTGAGCTCCGTGAGCCACTCCAGCAAATTAACTGAAACCAAAGAGAGGGTCATAACTCTAACTTATAACCAATAAGTCCAGGTGACAACCTAGACTTGGGATTGGCATCTGAAATGGAGGGCAGTCTGGTGGGACTGAGCCCTAAACCTGTGGATCTGATGTCATCTCCAGGTAGATAGTGTCAGAATTGAGTTAAATGGTAGGGCACCGAGACAGCGTTGCAGAATTGTTTGCTGTGGGGAAAAGAAAACCACACGTGTTTAGTGACCGGAAGTGTCCAAAGTAAAGTGTTCTGTGTGAGGAGTGAAAAAAGAAATCTCACAGGTGGGTTTTTTTCCAACTCAATCATTCTTCCCTTAAGCCCTGAGGGCATCACAAAAGACCAACAGGATAAAAAGTTACAGTTAAGCCAACCCTGCCTTCAGTCTTTGGTGCACACAAAAGGATCCACAGGGGTAGGCAGTATAACATAGTGGGTAAGAACAAGGACTCTGGGACCATGTGACTCGGGTTTGAATCCCAACTCTCTCCCTCTCCTTCTCCGTCTCCCTCTCCCTCTTTGACTTTGGACAAGTTATTTAGCCTCAGTTTCCTCCCCTGGAAAATGGAGATAATAAAAGTACATTCTGCAGAGGGTTGTTGTAAGGCTTAAATTTCATGATATGTATAAAGTGTCTGGACAGGGCCTAGCCCATAGCTATAAATATTTGAAGTTATTATTACTTTCAATCAGTTCCCTGCGGTCACAAGTGACACGCAGTTATCCGGTGACTTAGTGAACGGATGGTTGACTTAACTAGAGCTACTCAAGAACTCAGCTCTCAACACTGTGTCAGTGATTCATAAAGGAGCGTCTGCTCAAGTTCCTCCCTGGGCCCCACGATTGAACTCACACCCCAGGGCATCCGAAAGGACACGGGAGAGGATTAGAAAACAACTCCTTCCATCATTTGCATCTCCAGACTTACAACTAAGAGTTCTAAAATAAACAAATGGAGTAGATTGGGAAATGATGCATCAACTGCTGCTTCTGGTGACATGAATAGTGGGAGCTATCACAAATCTGCCCATGACCTTCCTGCCTCGGTCATCCATGGGGTTCCCATGGGCTCACTTTATTATGACGCCTCATGCTGGGCAGCTTGCAACACAGATGTTTCAAAACAAAGTTCCAGATTCTCCCAGCCACCCCTTGCTTTTTCTGGCTCTGGCCAGAGACAGTGGATGAGGACACACTCTCAGGCTGCCCAGCGTGGGAGGACCTTCCAGTGCTGGACACACCCAGGGGGCAGCTGCTTCCCTCTGGGGCTCCAATCCTGCTGCTGCTGGAGGTGGATGTCCCAGTGCCACACTGGGGGGCTGGGCTGGGGGTGGCAGTCCTCGCCTCCAGGCTGGGTGGGGGACAGGCAGACTCACCGGTCTTCTGCCCTGCCTGCTGGTCTTCCTGCAGCGGCACACTTTTTCTGTGGTAGAGCCACCTGGTTTGCAGTGAGGACTCCACAGGGCTTGGAGAAGGCTCAAGTTCACTGCCACAGAGGTCCCCGCAAGAGAAGGGCTTCAGAGTTATGATGGAGACCTCCACCTTGGGTTTCTTGGAGCTCACACGGCCTGTCCCAGTGTCCTGGATCTGGTCGCAAGTCAAGCCCGGAGTCCTCACCATTGTCACCTCCCGGTCCTTTTCACAGGGTGGCTGGTGTGGCTCCTTCTGGCCCATGTTGACCCATGGATGCCCCATGAGGTCAGGTAAGGTGCCTCTGTCACTGGGGTTGAGGGCAATCATTTTTTGTAACAGATCCCTTATCTTCAAAGACAGATAAGGTGGGATGGGGTATTGCCCCTGTAGGACTTGCTTCCGCAGCTCCTGGAAGTCTTTTCCCACAAAGGGCCGGGACCCAGTTACCATGGTGTACAGCACCACTCCCAGGCTCCACACGTCCACCGCAGGGCCGCTGGAGCTCTGCCCCAGGAGGAGTTCCGGGGCAGCATAAGGGGCTGTGCCGCAGATCGTGTCCAGTGGGAAAATGTCATCACACTTGTTGCTGAGGCCAAAGTCTGTAAGTTTGATATTCATCTTGGAATCAAAGAGGAGGCTCGGTGGCTTCAGGTCCCGGTGCACGATGCCCCTCTGGTGGCAGTGCTGCAGGGCGGAGACCAGCTGCTGGAACGGGCGTCGGGCCTCCGCCTCTGTCATACGGCCATGGATCTTCAAATAGCGGTACATGTTCCCCCCACTGAGGTACTCCATGACCACGAAAAAGGTCTCCTCTGTGTCAATCACCCCCAGCAGTTTTACAATATTGGGGTGATTCAGAGCCTTCAGACTGCACAATTCCCGGAAAAGTGCCTGGACACTTGAGAAGCTCTGACGCCTTTTCTTTATGACCTTCACAGCCACCCGTGTCCCGGTCAGAATGTGCCAGGCCAACTTCACTTTACCGAAGGTGCCTTCACCGATGGTGCAGAGGATCTGGAAGTCATCAATATGAGCCTTCTTGCCAGCAGATTTGGCTGTGAGGCCCTGCATCCTGGTGATCTGCTAACGACACTGACTGACAGCACTACCGACCAACGCTAACTACGCTAACTAACAATGCTAACTGTACGAACAGGGCTAAGTATGCTGTCTCTACTAACAACGCTAACTACGCTAACTGTACCAACAGCGCTAACTAGTACTAACTACACTAACGATGCTAATCAAGTATTAACTATACCAACAATACTCACTATGCTAACTGTAGAAAAGAACAATGACACAAATAAAAAAGAGGAGAGAAAAGAGAAACGAAAATCAACAAAATGGCACAAACAAGGAAAACGCAAGCTAACTGTAGGTCCAAGGCCGTCAGGTCACCAAAAGCAGCTTCCTGGGCTCTAAGGACCAAAAACCTGGGCCCACCTTTCTCTTTCATAGGGCTTTGTGAAGTACATCACAATGGTGCACTCTGAGGTCAGAGCAAGAAATGGACCCATCACCGCTGGGGATACACCACAGTGGTTTTCTCACTTTTCGAGTTCAAGGCCCCTTTACACTTAGGAAAAAGGATCCCAAAGAAAGTTTTCTTTACATGTGTTATTAGATATTGGTATTCACTTTGTTATAAATAAAAATCTGCAGGATACTTCAGTGGCCTTTTTATTTCTAGTTTGAAAATGTGTAATAATTTTAGAGACCTCATAATGTCTACACTTGAAATGTTCAATTCCTTTTCCTTAAATTCTGGTCTCAAAATAACGTTACAACTTAACTGACTTCACGATACTATACAAAATATTCTGTTGCATAAGACATGATACGGTACATTATGAAAGTCTATGAAGCTGAGAGAAGGTTTGCCAGGAAGGTCATTGAGCAGATTTCTCATCAGGAGCCTCGGAGGCCAGATGGCATGACTCAATGGACTTGAAGTGTTGAAGGAAAGAAACCGTCAACCAAGAATCCTATATCTAGCAAAACTTTCCTTCGAAAATGAGGGAGAAATCAAGACATTCCCAGTTAATCAAGAGTTGAGAGAGTTCTTAACCACCAGACCCGCCTGCCACAGGGAGTTCTTCAGGTTGCTTGCAGTCAAGGACCCTGGACAAGTAGCTCAAAGCCTTAGGAAGAAATAAAGACCTCTGGTAAAAGTAGACAGACGGGCAACGAGAAAAGCTAGTACTGTTGTAACTTTGGTTTGTAGCTCCACTTTTTGTCTTCTATTTGATTTAAGAGACTAATATATAATAAAACACACACATACAAATCAAAAAAAAAAAAAAGATCACCTCTTCACCTAGAAAAGTTACTTCACCCCCACTTTAGCCTAACTTTGGGAATTCCCATCAACAACATTCTTCTTTCCACTGTAGGAAGCAACGCTGCCAGAAGCTATGGCAAGCAGAGCCTCTTCTAAAATGCCTTTGATGATTGCAGCAACATGGATGCAACTAGAGATTATTAAGTGAAGTAAGTCAGAAAGAGAAAGACAAATACCATGTGATACCACTGACATGTGGAATCTAAAGTATGGCACAAATGAACCTATCTATGAAACAGCAACAGACTCACAGACATAGAGAACAGACTTGTGGTTGCCAAGGAGGAGGGGGGTGGGAGAGGCAAGGGCTGGGAGTGTGGCATTAGCAGATGTAAATTATTATATATAGGAGGGATAAACAACAAGGTCCTACTCTACAGCACAGGGAACTAGAGTCAATATCCTGTGATAAACTGTAATGGAAAGGAATATAAAAAAAGAATGTCTATATGTGTATAACTGAGTCACTTTGCCATACAGCAGATTGGCACAAGATTGTAAATCAACTATACGTCAATAAAAACAAAAAAATAAAATAAAAAATGCCTCTGATGACGTACAGAGCCCCCGCTCCTGCTGACTACCACTCTGCAGCACCCGACACTGTGAAACCCCGCCCCCAGCTGAGGTCACTCCAGTCCTGTATCTCCTTCCGTTGTCCTCTGTCTCCCACCAGTGTTTCTCTAACAGAAACACAAAGAACTGCTGTGTTTTCACTCAGTCTCACTGTTCACGTTCCCACGCTTGATTTGGGCATCAGACCTGCAAGAGTTCAAAACTTACTGGGTGGTAGAACTGCCATTTCTCTGCCTGTCTCTCATTATAAAGAACTTCTCTGAAATTCTGAATTCACTGGTCTGGTCATCCATTCACCAGCAAGTATCTAGGTACTGGGGTTAAGCGCTAGGAATGAGATACCGTCGTTGGTAAAGAAACAACAAACCCCAAATGGAGTCACTTGTGCTAAGTCCCACGTCAGCAAACCAAGACTTAACAGCTAACCTAACTGCAGTTTCAGCCTCTCTCAGGAATGGGACCTTTCACCAACAGATCTGGAATTACCTGGTCAGCACTAGAGGGGCGACCGCCCCCCCCCCACCTTCCCCCAAAAGGAAGGTGACCCTGCCTGAAACAATCCACTCTTAGCTGGAAACTTCCCTCTTCTGCCCCCTCCTGCCTGTAAAGTTCCTGCATTTTTTACAGCTCCGCAGAGCTCCTTTCTACTTGCTCAATGGGATGCTGCCCGATTCATAAGTCACTGAATAAAGCCAATTCGATCTTCACATTTACTCAGTTAGAATTTTATGTTTTTTTTTTTTTTTAAATGCCATGTTATTTTTTTTTTTTTAAAGAATTTCACTTTATTTATTTATTTATTTATTTATTTATTGGCTGTGTTGGGTCTTCGTTTCTGTGCGAGGGCTTTCTCCAGCTGCGGCGAGCGGGGGCCACTCTTCATCGCGATGCGCGGGCCTCTCACCATCGCGGCCTCTCGTCTTGCGGAGCACAGGCTCCAGACGCGCAGGCTCAGTAGTTGTGGCTCACAGGCCTAGTTGCTCCGCGGCATGTGGGATCTTCCCAGACCAGGGCTCGAACCCGTGTCCCCTGCATTGGCAGGCAGACTCCCAACCACTGCGCCACCAGGGAAGCCCAGAATTTTATGTTTTTAATACAGTGATGAGCAAAACAAATAAAAAGAGAGGCATCAAACTCTTCGGAGAGTGTATCCCATTATCCCTCACACTCTGGGAAGCCTGGGTCAGCAGAAATGGAGGAGAGCCAGTGACAAGAAAAAGCCTCTTGAAAACCAAATCAGAGGTCCTGAAGTACTACAGACTTACTTGTACAAGTGGGTGGGAACAAGCAGAGAGTAGCAGTTGTTTATTACTGTACACTGTAATCGAGGGAAACATTTGGAGTTCAAGAATAGAGATTTAAAGATGAGATGCTAAAATTCATAACAACTTGTCCAAAACAGGCCAGAAAACCTTAAGTTTTCGCCTTGTTTAAAAGAAGTCCTAAGTGAAGGGAAAACCAAATATTATGAAAAATTTTGGAGACATCTCACACACCAACCTTCCCTTTATTTGAATTACTTCATTATCATTACTTTAGAGTTATGTACACTCATAAAAGTTCCTTTATGCTGAGTTGAGAAGTCCATTTTATCATCATGTGTATCGTGCTTACATTTTAAAATCAGAAACAACTTCCCCAAGATAAAACTGATTCTTCATCTCTTTTGGTTTTACTCTTCCAAAATAGATTAGGTGACTTGGGGTATTATTTTTACCCTATGTTGATTTGCCTACCTTGTAAAGGAGCAAGGAACTTTTCCTTCAACCCTTATTTTCCTAGTGATTTCTTTAAAATGAAAGGTAAATATGTGTTTGTGGGCATATAAGTGTGTGTGTGTACAATCATTCTTATATAGAGATTTATTATCTCTCAATTTGTTTTGTACAAGAGGTTTGTCTCAGAAAATCAGTGTCTTCTTGCTTTACTATTGTGCTATTGTGATTTATCATAAGAAATACATTTGGTCTTTGTCCCCTTTTCCCCTGCACAGAGCTCCTAAAACCCTTGGAATTTCCTCAGTGAGGAGATCAACAAAAATGCCTTTGTTATGTTAACAAGGTGACTTTTGGAACACACCTAAGGGTGCGGACTGATTGCCAGGAAAACCAACCGCGAATACAAGGTTGGAACTTTCAGTCCCACCCCCAGGTTTCCAGGAAAGGGGGAGAGGCTGGAGGTTGAAACAATAACCAATGGCCAATGATTTAATCAACTGCACCTATGTCACAAAGCCTCCATTAAAACCCAAAAGGGACTGGGTTCAAAGAGCTTTCAGACTGGTGAACACATGAGGTGCTCGGGGTGTGGTACCCCAAAGGGGGCGTGGAAGCTCCATGCCCCTTCCCACGACCTTGCTCTATGCATCTCTTCCGTCTGGGTGTTCATCTACGATCATAACCTTTTATAATAAATCGGTAAATGTAAATAAGCTGTTTTCTTGAGCTCCGAGAGCCACTCCAGCAAATTAACTGAAACCAAAGAGAGGGTTATAACTCTAACTTATAACCAATAAGTCCAGGTGACAACCTAGACTTGGGATTGGCATCTGAAATGGAGGGCAGTCTGGTGGGACTGAGCCCTAAACCTGTGGATCTGATGTCATCTCCAGGTAGATAGTGTCAGAATTGAGTTAAATGGTAGGGCACCGAGACAGCGTTGCAGAATTGTTTGCTGTGGGGAAAAAAAAACCACACGTGTTTAGTGACCAGAAGTGTCCAAAGTAAAGTGTTCTGTGTGAGGAGTGAAAAAAGAAATCTCACAGGTGGGTTTTTATCCAACTCAATCATTCTTCCCTTAAGCCCTGAGGGCATCACAAAAGACCAACAGGATAAAAAGTTACAGTTAAGCCAACCCTGCCTTCAGTCTTTGGTGCACACAAAAGGATCCACAGGGGTAGGTAGTATAACATAGTGGGTAAGAACAAGGACTCTGGGACCATGTGACTCGGGTTTGAATCCCAACTCTCTCCCTCTCCTTCTCCGTCTCCCTCTCCCTCTTTGACTTTGGACAAGTTATTTAGCCTCAGTTTCCTCCCCTGGAAAATGGAGATAATAAAAGTACATTCTGCAGAGGGTTGTTGTAAGGCTTAAATTTCATGATATGTATAAAGTGTCTGGACAGGGCCTAGCCCATAGCTATAAATATTTGAAGTTATTATTACTTTCAATCAGTTCCCTGCGGTCACAAGTGACACGCAGTTATCCGGTGACTTAGTGAACGGATGGTTGACTTAACTAGAGCTACTCAAGAACTCAGCTCTCAACACTGTGTCAGTGATTCATAAAGGAGCGTCTGCTCAAGTTCCTCCCTGGGCCCCACGATTGAACTCACACCCCAGGGCATCCGAAAGGACACGGGAGAGGATTAGAAAACAACTCCTTCCATCATTTGCATCTCCAGACTTACAACTAAGAGTTCTAAAATAAACAAATGGAGTAGATTGGGAAATGATGCATCAACTGCTGCTTCTGGTGACATGAATAGTGGGAGCTATCACAAATCTGCCCATGACCTTCCTGCCTCGGTCATCCATGGGGTTCCCATGGGCTCACTTTATTATGACGCCTCATGTTGGGCAGCTTGCAACACAGATGTTTCAAAACAAAGTTCCAGATTCTCCCAGCCACCCCTTGCTTTTTCTGGCTCTGGCCAGAGACAGTGGATGAGGACACACTCTCAGGCTGCCCAGCGTGGGAGGACCTTCCAGTGCTGGACACACCCAGGGGGCAGCTGCTTCCCTCTGGGGCTCCAATCCTGCTGCTGCTGGAGGTGGATGTCCCAGTGCCACACTGGGGGGCTGGGCTGGGGGTGGCAGTCCTCGCCTCCAGGCTGGGTGGGGGACAGGCAGACTCACCGGTCTTCTGCCCTGCCTGCTGGTCTTCCTGCAGCGGCACACTTTTTCTGTGGTAGAGCCACCTGGTTTGCAGGGAGGACTCCACAGGGCTTGGAGAAGGCTCAAGTTCACTGCCACAGAGGTCCCCGCAAGAGAAGGGCTTCAGAGTTATGATGGAGACCTCCACCTTGGGTTTCTTGGAGCTCACACGGCCTGTCCCAGTGTCCTGGATCTGGTCGCAAGTCAAGCCCGGAGTCCTCACCATTGTCACCTCCCGGTCCTTTTCACAGGGTGGCTGGTGTGGCTCCTTCTGGCCCATGTTGACCCATGGATGCCCCATGAGGTCAGGTAAGGTGCCTCTGTCACTGGGGTTGAGGGCAATCATTTTTTGTAACAGATCCCTTATCTTCAAAGACAGATAAGGTGGGATGGGGTATTGCCCCTGTAGGACTTGCTTCCGCAGCTCCTGGAAGTCTTTTCCCACAAAGGGCCGGGACCCAGTTACCATGGTGTACAGCACCACTCCCAGGCTCCACACGTCCACCGCAGGGCCGCTGGAGCTCTGCCCCAGGAGGAGTTCCGGGGCAGCATAAGGGGCTGTGCCGCAGATCGTGTCCAGTGGGAAAATGTCATCACACTTGTTGCTGAGGCCAAAGTCTGTAAGTTTGATATTCATCTTGGAATCAAAGAGGAGGCTCGGTGGCTTCAGGTCCCGGTGCACGATGCCCCTCTGGTGGCAGTGCTGCAGGGCGGAGACCAGCTGCTGGAACGGGCGTCGGGCCTCCGCCTCTGTCATACGGCCATGGATCTTCAAATAGCGGTACATGTTCCCCCCACTGAGGTACTCCATGACCACGAAAAAGGTCTCCTCTGTGTCAATCACCCCCAGCAGTTTTACAATATTGGGGTGATTCAGAGCCTTCAGACTGCACAATTCCCGGAAAAGTGCCTGGACACTTGAGAAGCTCTGACGCCTTTTCTTTATGACCTTCACAGCCACCCGTGTCCCGGTCAGAATGTGCCAGGCCAACTTCACTTTACCGAAGGTGCCTTCACCGATGGTGCAGAGGATCTGGAAGTCATCAATATGAGCCTTCTTGCCAGCAGATTTGGCTGTGAGGCCCTGCATCCTGGTGATCTGCTAACGACACTGACTGACAGCACTACCGACCAACGCTAACTACGCTAACTAACAATGCTAACTGTACGAACAGGGCTAAGTATGCTGTCTCTACTAACAACGCTAACTACGCTAACTGTACCAACAGCGCTAACTAGTACTAACTACACTAACGATGCTAATCAAGTATTAACTATACCAACAATACTCACTATGCTAACTGTAGAAAGAACAATGACACAAATAAAAAAGAGGAGAGAAAAGAGAAACGAAAATCAACAAAATGGCACAAACAAGGAAAACGCAAGCTAACTGTAGGTCCAAGGCCGTCAGGTCACCAAAAGCAGCTTCCTGGGCTCTAAGGACCAAAAACCTGGGCCCACCTTTCTCTTTCATAGGGCTTTGTGAAGTACATCACAATGGTGCACTCTGAGGTCAGAGCAAGAAATGGACCCATCACCGCTGGGGATACACCACAGTGGTTTTCTCACTTTTCGAGTTCAAGGCCCCTTTACACTTAGGAAAAAGGATCCCAAAGAAAGTTTTCTTTACATGTGTTATTAGATATTGGTATTCACTTTGTTATAAATAAAAATCTGCAGGATACTTCAGTGGCCTTTTTATTTCTAGTTTGAAAATGTGTAATAATTTTAGAGACCTCATAATGTCTACACTTGAAATGTTCAATTCCTTTTCCTTAAATTCTGGTCTCAAAATAACGTTACAACTTAACTGACTTCACGATACTATACAAAATATTCTGTTGCATAAGACATGATACGGTACATTATGAAAGTCTATGAAGCTGAGAGAAGGTTTGCCAGGAAGGTCATTGAGCAGATTTCTCATCAGGAGCCTCGGAGGCCAGATGGCATGACTCAATGGACTTGAAGTGTTGAAGGAAAGAAACCGTCAACCAAGAATCCTATATCTAGCAAAACTTTCCTTCGAAAATGAGGGAGAAATCAAGACATTCCCAGTTAATCAAGAGTTGAGAGAGTTCTTAACCACCAGACCCGCCTGCCACAGGGAGTTCTTCAGGTTGCTTGCAGTCAAGGACCCTGGACAAGTAGCTCAAAGCCTTAGGAAGAAATAAAGACCTCTGGTAAAAGTAGACAGACGGGCGACGAGAAAAGCTAGTACTGTTGTAACTTTGGTTTGTAGCTCCACTTTTTGTCTTCTATTTGATTTAAGAGACTAATATATAATAAAACACACACATACAAATCAAAAAAAAAAAAAAGATCACCTCTTCACCTAGAAAAGTTACTTCACCCCCACTTTAGCCTAACTTTGGGAATTCCCATCAACAACATTCTTCTTTCCACTGTAGGAAGCAACGCTGCCAGAAGCTATGGCAAGCAGAGCCTCTTCTAAAATGCCTTTGATGATTGCAGCAACATGGATGCAACTAGAGATTATTAAGTGAAGTAAGTCAGAAAGAGAAAGACAAATACCATGTGATACCACTGACATGTGGAATCTAAAGTATGGCACAAATGAACCTATCTATGAAACAGCAACAGACTCACAGACATAGAGAACAGACTTGTGGTTGCCAAGGAGGAGGGGGGTGGGAGAGGCAAGGGCTGGGAGTGTGGCATTAGCAGATGTAAACTATTATATATAGGAGGGATAAACAACAAGGTCCTACTCTACAGCACAGGGAACTGGAGTCAATATCCTGTGATAAACTGTAATGGAAAAGAATATAAAAAAAGAATGTCTATATGTGTATAACTGAGTCACTTTGCCATACAGCAGATTGGCACAAGATTGTAAATCAACTATACGTCAATAAAAACAAAAAAATAAAATAAAAAATGCCTCTGATGACGTACACAGCCCCTGCTCCTGCTGACTACCTCTCTGCAGCACCCGACATTGTGAAACCCCGCCCCCAGCTGAGGTCACTCCAGTCCTGTGTCTCCTTCCTTTGTCCTCTGTCTCCCACCAGTGTTTCTCTAACAGAAACACAAAGAACTGCTGTGTTTTCACTCAGTCTCACTGTTCACGTTCCCACGCTTGATTTGGGCATCAGACCTGCAAGAGTTCAAAACTTACTGGGTGGTAGAACTGCCATTTCTCTGCCTGTCTCTCATTATAAAGAACTTCTCTGAAATTCTGAATTCACTGGTCTGGTCATCCATTCACCAGCAAGTATCTAGGTACTGGGGTTAAGCGCTAGGAATGAGATACCGTCGTTGGTAAAGAAACAACAAACCCCAAATGGAGTCACTTGTGCTAAGTCCCACGTCAGCAAACCAAGACTTAACAGCTAACCTAACTGCAGTTTCAGCCTCTCTCAGGAATGGGACCTTTCACCAACAGATCTGGAATTACCTGGTCAGCACTAGAGGGGCGACCGCCCCCCCCCCCACCTTCCCCCAAAAGGAAGGTGACCCTGCCTGAAACAATCCACTCTTAGCTGGAAACTTCCCTCTTCTGCCCCCTCCTGCCTGTAAAGTTCCTGCATTTTTTACAGCTCCGCAGAGCTCCTTTCTACTTGCTCAATGGGATGCTGCCCGATTCATAAGTCACTGAATAAAGCCAATTCGATCTTCACATTTACTCAGTTAGAATTTTATGTTTTTTTTTTTCAATGACATTATTTTTTTTTTAAAGAATTTCACTTTATTTATTTATTTATTTATTTATTTATTGGCTGTGTTGGGTCTTCGTTTCTGTGCGAGGGCTTTCTCCAGCTGCGGCGAGCGGGGGCCACTCTTCATCGCGATGCGCGGGCCTCTCACCATCGCGGCCTCTCGTCTTGCGGAGCACAGGCTCCAGACGCGCAGGCTCAGTAGTTGTGGCTCACAGGCCTAGTTGCTCCGCGGCATGTGGGATCTTCCCAGACCAGGGCTCGAACCCGTGTCCCCTGCATTGGCAGGCAGACTCCCAACCACTGCGCCACCAGGGAAGCCCAGAATTTTATGTTTTTAATACAGTGATGAGCAAAACAAATAAAAAGAGAGGCATCAAACTCTTCGGAGAGTGTATCCCATTATCCCTCACACTCTGGGAAGCCTGGGTCAGCAGAAATGGAGGAGAGCCAGTGACAAGAAAAAGCCTCTTGAAAACCAAATCAGAGGTCCTGAAGTACTACAGACTTACTTGTACAAGTGGGTGGGAACAAGCAGAGAGTAGCAGTTGTTTATTACTGTACACTGTAATCGAGGGAAACATTTGGAGTTCAAGAATAGAGATTTAAAGATGAGATGCTAAAATTCATAACAACTTGTCCAAAACAGGCCAGAAAACCTTAAGTTTTCGCCTTGTTTAAAAGAAGTCCTAAGTGAAGGGAAAACCAAATATTATGAAAAATTTTGGAGACATTTCACACACCAACCTTCCCTTTATTTGAATTACTTCATTATCATTACTTTAGAGTTATGTACACTCATAAAAGTTCCTTTATGCTGAGTTGAGAAGTCCATTTTATCATCATGTGTATCGTGCTTACATTTTAAAATCAGAAACAACTTCCCCAAGATAAAACTGATTCTTCATCTCTTTTGGTTTTACTCTTCCAAAATAGATTAGGTGACTTGGGGTATTATTTTTACCCTATGTTGATTTGCCTACCTTGTAAAGGAGCAAGGAACTTTTCCTTCAACCCTTATTTTCCTAGTGATTTCTTTAAAATGAAAGGTAAATATGTGTTTGTGGGCATATAAGTGTGTGTGTGTACAATCATTCTTATATAGAGATTTATTATCTCTCAATTTGTTTTGTACAAGAGGTTTGTCTCAGAAAATCAGTGTCTTCTTGCTTTACTATTGTGCTATTGTGATTTATCATAAGAAATACATTTGGTCTTTGTCCCCTTTTCCCGAACAGAGCTCCTAAAACCCTTGGAATTTCCTCAGTGAGGAGATCAACAAAAATGCCTTTGTTATGTTAACAAGGTGACTTTTGGAACACACCTAAGGGTGCGGACTGATTGCCAGGAAAACCAACCGCGAATACAAGGTTGGAACTTTCAGTCCCACCCCCAGGTTTCCAGGAAAGGGGGAGAGGCTGGAGGTTGAAACAATAACCAATGGCCAATGATTTAATCAACTGCACCTATGTCACAAAGCCTCCATTAAAACCCAAAAGGACTGGGTTCAAAGAGCTTTCAGACTGGTGAACACATGAGGTGCTCGGGGTGTGGTACCCCAAAGGGGGCGTGGAAGCTCCATGCCCCTTCCCACGACCTTGCTCTATGCATCTCTTCCGTCTGGGTGTTCATCTACGATCATAACCTTTTATAATAAATCGGTAAATGTAAATAAGCTGTTTTCTTGAGCTCCGTGAGCCACTCCAGCAAATTAACTGAAACCAAAGAGAGGGTTATAACTCTAACTTATAACCAATAAGTCCAGGTGACAACCTAGACTTGGGATTGGCATCTGAAATGGAGGGCAGTCTGGTGGGACTGAGCCCTAAACCTGTGGATCTGATGTCATCTCCAGGTAGATAGTGTCAGAATTGAGTTAAATGGTAGGGCACCGAGACAGCGTTGCAGAATTGTTTGCTGTGGGGAAAAGAAAACCACACGTGTTTAGTGACCAGAAGTGTCCAAAGTAAAGTGTTCTGTGTGAGGAGTGAAAAAAGAAATCTCACAGGTGGGTTTTTATCCAACTCAATCATTCTTCCCTTAAGCCCTGAGGGCATCACAAAAGACCAACAGGATAAAAAGTTACAGTTAAGCCAACCCTGCCTTCAGTCTTTGGTGCACACAAAAGGATCCACAGGGGTAGGTAGTATAACATAGTGGGTAAGAACAAGGACTCTGGGACCATGTGACTCGGGTTTGAATCCCAACTCTCTCCCTCTCCTTCTCCGTCTCCCTCTCCCTCTTTGACTTTGGACAAGTTATTTAGCCTCAGTTTCCTCCCCTGGAAAATGGAGATAATAAAAGTACATTCTGCAGAGGGTTGTTTTAAGGCTTAAATTTCATGATATGTATAAAGTGTCTGGACAGGGCCTAGCCCATAGCTATAAATATTTGAAGTTATTATTACTTTCAATCAGTTCCCTGCGGTCACAAGTGACACGCAGTTATCCGGTGACTTAGTGAACGGATGGTTGACTTAACTAGAGCTACTCAAGAACTCAGCTCTCAACACTGTGTCAGTGATTCATAAAGGAGCGTCTGCTCAAGTTCCTCCCTGGGCCCCACGATTGAACTCACACCCCAGGGCATCCGAAAGGACACGGGAGAGGATTAGAAAACAACTCCTTCCATCATTTGCATCTCCAGACTTACAACTAAGAGTTCTAAAATAAACAAATGGAGTAGATTGGGAAATGATGCATCAACTGCTGCTTCTGGTGACATGAATAGTGGGAGCTATCACAAATCTGCCCATGACCTTCCTGCCTCGGTCATCCATGGGGTTCCCATGGGCTCACTTTATTATGACGCCTCATGCTGGGCAGCTTGCAACACAGATGTTTCAAAACAAAGTTCCAGATTCTCCCAGCCACCCCTTGCTTTTTCTGGCTCTGGCCAGAGACAGTGGATGAGGACACACTCTCAGGCTGCCCAGCGTGGGAGGACCTTCCAGTGCTGGACACACCCAGGGGGCAGCTGCTTCCCTCTGGGGCTCCAATCCTGCTGCTGCTGGAGGTGGATGTCCCAGTGCCACACTGGGGGGCTGGGCTGGGGGTGGCAGTCCTCGCCTCCAGGCTGGGTGGGGGACAGGCAGACTCACCGGTCTTCTGCCCTGCCTGCTGGTCTTCCTGCAGCGGCACACTTTTTCTGTGGTAGAGCCACCTGGTTTGCAGGGAGGACTCCACAGGGCTTGGAGAAGGCTCAAGTTCACTGCCACAGAGGTCCCCGCAAGAGAAGGGCTTCAGAGTTATGATGGAGACCTCCACCTTGGGTTTCTTGGAGCTCACACGGCCTGTCCCAGTGTCCTGGATCTGGTCGCAAGTCAAGCCCGGAGTCCTCACCATTGTCACCTCCCGGTCCTTTTCACAGGGTGGCTGGTGTGGCTCCTTCTGGCCCATGTTGACCCATGGATGCCCCATGAGGTCAGGTAAGGTGCCTCTGTCACTGGGGTTGAGGGCAATCATTTTTTGTAACAGATCCCTTATCTTCAAAGACAGATAAGGTGGGATGGGGTATTGCCCCTGTAGGACTTGCTTCCGCAGCTCCTGGAAGTCTTTTCCCACAAAGGGCCGGGACCCAGTTACCATGGTGTACAGCACCACTCCCAGGCTCCACACGTCCACCGCAGGGCCGCTGGAGCTCTGCCCCAGGAGGAGTTCCGGGGCAGCATAAGGGGCTGTGCTGCAGATCGTGTCCAGTGGGAAAATGTCATCACACTTGTTGCTGAGGCCAAAGTCTGTAAGTTTGATATTCATCTTGGAATCAAAGAGGAGGCTCTGTGGCTTCAGGTCCCGGTGCACGATGCCCCTCTGGTGGCAGTGCTGCAGGGCGGAGACCAGCTGCTGGAACGGGCGTCGGGCCTCCGCCTCTGTCATACGGCCATGGATCTTCAAATAGCGGTACATGTTCCCCCCACTGAGGTACTCCATGACCACGAAAAAGGTCTCCTCTGTGTCAATCACCCCCAGCAGTTTTACAATATTGGGGTGATTCAGAGCCTTCAGACTGCACAATTCCCGGAAAAGTGCCTGGACACTTGAGAAGCTCTGACGCCTTTTCTTTATGACCTTCACAGCCACCCGTGTCCCGGTCAGAATGTGCCAGGCCAACTTCACTTTACCGAAGGTGCCTTCACCGATGGTGCAGAGGATCTGGAAGTCATCAATATGAGCCTTCTTGCCAGCAGATTTGGCTGTGAGGCCCTGCATCCTGGTGATCTGCTAACGACACTGACTGACAGAACTACCGACCAACGCTAACTACGCTAACTAACAATGCTAACTGTACTAACAGGGCTAAGTATGCTGTCTCTACTAACAACGCTAACTACGCTAACTGTACCAACAGCGCTAACTAGTACTAACTACACTAACGATGCTAATCAAGTATTAACTATACCAACAATACTCACTATGCTAACTGTAGAAAGAACAATGACACAAATAAAAAAGAGGAGAGAAAAGAGAAACGAAAATCAACAAAATGGCACAAACAAGGAAAACGCAAGCTAACTGTAGGTCCAAGGCCGTCAGGTCACCAAAAGCAGCTTCCTGGGCTCTAAGGACCAAAAACCTGGGCCCACCTTTCTCTTTCATAGGGCTTTGTGAAGTACATCACAATGGTGCACTCTGAGGTCAGAGCAAGAAATGGACCCATCACCGCTGGGGATACACCACAGTGGTTTTCTCACTTTTCGAGTTCAAGGCCCCTTTACACTTAGGAAAAAGGATCCCAAAGAAAGTTTTCTTTACATGTGTTATTAGATATTGGTATTCACTTTGTTATAAATAAAAATCTGCAGGATACTTCAGTGGCCTTTTTATTTCTAGTTTGAAAATGTGTAATAATTTTAGAGACCTCATAATGTCTACACTTGAAATGTTCAATTCCTTTTCCTTAAATTCTGGTCTCAAAATAACGTTACAACTTAACTGACTTCACGATACTATACAAAATATTCTGTTGCATAAGACATGATACGGTACATTATGAAAGTCTATGAAGCTGAGAGAAGGTTTGCCAGGAAGGTCATTGAGCAGATTTCTCATCAGGAGCCTCGGAGGCCAGATGGCATGACTCAATGGACTTGAAGTGTTGAAGGAAAGAAACCGTCAACCAAGAATCCTATATCTAGCAAAACTTTCCTTCGAAAATGAGGGAGAAATCAAGACATTCCCAGTTAATCAAGAGTTGAGAGAGTTCTTAACCACCAGACCCGCCTGCCACAGGGAGTTCTTCAGGTTGCTTGCAGTCAAGGACCCTGGACAAGTAGCTCAAAGCCTTATGAAGAAATAAAGACCTCTGGTAAAAGTAGACAGACGGGCGACGAGAAAAGCTAGTACTGTTGTAACTTTGGTTTGTAGCTCCACTTTTTTTTTTTTTTTTTTTTTTTAAAGAAATTCGCGTTCTTTTATTTATTTATTTATTTATTTATGGCTGTGTTGAGTCTTCATTTCTGCGCGAGGGCTTTCTCTAGTTGTGGCAAGTGGGGACCACTCTTCATCGCGGTGCGCGGGCCTCTCACCATCGTGGCCTCTCTTGTTGCGGAGCACAGGCTCCAGACGCGCAGGCTCAGTAATTGTGGCTCACGGGCCCAGTTGCTCCGTGGCATGTGGGATCTTCCCAGACCAGGGCTTGAACCCGTGTCCCCTGCATTGGCAGGCAGATTCTCAACCACTGCGCCACCAGGGAAGCCCCCTGTAGCTCCACTTTTTGTCTTCTATTTGATTTAAGAGACTAATATATAATAAAACACACACATACAAATCAAAAAAAAAAAAGATCATCACCTCTTCACCTAGAAAAGTTACTTCACCCCCACTTTAGCCTAACTTTGGGAATTCCCATCAACAACATTCTTCTTTCCACTGTAGGAAGCAACGCTGCCAGAAGCTATGGCAAGCAGAGCCTCTTCTAAAATGCCTTTGATGATTGCAGCAACATGGATGCAACTAGAGATTATTAAGTGAAGTAAGTCAGAAAGAGAAAGACAAATACCATGTGATACCACTGACATGTGGAATCTAAAGTATGGCACAAATGAACCTATCTATGAAACAGCAACAGACTCACAGACATAGAGAACAGACTTGTGGTTGCCAAGGAGGAGGGGGGTGGGAGAGGCAAGGGCTGGGAGTGTGGCATTAGCAGATGTAAACTATTATATATAGGAGGGATAAACAACAAGGTCCTACTCTACAGCACAGGGAACTAGAGTCAATATCCTGTGATAAACTGTAATGGAAAAGAATATAAAAAAAGAATGTCTATATGTGTATAACTGAGTCACTTTGCCATACAGCAGATTGGCACAAGATTGTAAATCAACTATACGTCAATAAAAACAAAAAAATAAAATAAAAAATGCCTCTGATGACGTACACAGCCCCTGCTCCTGCTGACTACCTCTCTGCAGCACCCGACACTGTGAAACCCCGCCCCCAGCTGAGGTCACTCCAGTCCTGTGTCTCCTTCCTTTGTCCTCTGTCTCCCACCAGTGTTTCTCTAACAGAAACACAAAGAACTGCTGTGTTTTCACTCAGTCTCACTGTTCACGTTCCCACGCTTGATTTGGGCATCAGACCTGCAAGAGTTCAAAACTTACTGGGTGGTAGAACTGCCATTTCTCTGCCTGTCTCTCATTATAAAGAACTTCTCTGAAATTCTGAATTCACTGGTCTGGTCATCCATTCACCAGCAAGTATCTAGGTACTGGGGTTAAGCGCTAGGAATGAGATACCGTCGTTGGTAAAGAAACAACAAACCCCAAATGGAGTCACTTGTGCTAAGTCCCACGTCAGCAAACCAAGACTTAACAGCTAACCTAACTGCAGTTTCAGCCTCTCTCAGGAATGGGACCTTTCACCAACAGATCTGGAATTACCTGGTCAGCACTAGAGGGGCGACCCCCCCCCCACCTTCCCCCAAAAGGAAGGTGACCCTGCCTGAAACAATCCACTCTTAGCTGGAAACTTCCCTCTTCTGCCCCCTCCTGCCTGTAAAGTTCCTGCATTTTTTACAGCTCCGCAGAGCTCCTTTCTACTTGCTCAATGGGATGCTGCCCGATTCATAAGTCACTGAATAAAGCCAATTCGATCTTCACATTTACTCAGTTAGAATTTTATGTTTTTAATACAGTGATGAGCAAAACAAATAAAAAGAGAGGCATCAAACTCTTCGGAGAGTGTATCCCATTACCCCTCACACTCTTGGAAGCCTGGGTCAGCAGAAATGGAGGAGAGCCAGTGACAAGAAAAAGCCTCTTGAAAACCAAATCAGAGGTCCTGAAATACTACAGACTTACTTGTACAAGTGGGTGGGAACAAGCAGAGAGTATAGCAGTTGTTTATTACTGTACACTGTAATCGAGGGAAACATTTGGAGTTCAAGAATAGAGATTTAAAGATGAGATGCTAAAATTCATAACAACTTGTCCAAAACAGGCCAGAAAACCTTAAGTTTTCGCCTTGTTTAAAAGAAGTCCTAAGTGAAGGGAAAACCAAGTATTATGAAAAATTTTGGAGACATTTCACACACCAACCTTCCCTTTATTTGAACTACTTCATTATCATTACTTTAGAGTTATGTACACTCATAAAAGTTCATTTATTCTGAGTTGAGAAGTCCATTTTATCATCATGTGTATCGTGCTTACATTTTAAAATCAGAAACAACTTCCCCAAGATAAAACTGATTCTTCATCTCTTTTGGTTTTACTCTTCCAAAATAGATTAGGTGACTTGGGGTATTATTTTTACCCTATGTTGATTTGCCTACCTTGGAAAGGAGCAAGGAACTTTTCCTTCAACCCTTATTTTCCTAGTGATTTGTTTAAAATGAAAGGTAAATATGTGTTTGTGGGCATATAAGTGTGTGTACAATCATTTTTATATAGAGATTTATTATCTCTCAATTTATTTTGTACAAGAGATTTGTCTCAGAAAATCAGTGTCTTTTTTTTTTTCACGATTCATATCTTTAATACTCTCTGAGAGGCAAGTGAAAAGCAACAATGGATTTTTAAAAGGACCATGTCTGACACATGTCTGACAACACTGAGAGTGGGGGAGGAGGGAAGTTAACGAGCTAGCACAGTGCCTTGCATGTAGTAAGCAATGCAACATTTGTTAAATTGCAATGACTTGAAGTGGAAGATCATGTTATATATATATATTTTTTTAGATTTTTAGAAATTTCATGTAATGTCTGAAACATTTATATTAACATATTTTCATAAAAATAACCCAATGAAAGTTTAGTATTAGTTGTTTTGTTTGTTTGTTTGTTTATACTGCAGGTTCTTATTAGGCATCAATTTTATACACATCAGTGTATACATGTCAATCCCTATCGCCCAATTCAGCACACCACCATCCCCACCCCACCGCAGTTTTCCCCCCTTGGTGTCCATATTTCCATTCTCTACATCTGTGTCTCAACTTCTGCCCTGCAAACCGGTTCATCTGTACCATTTTTCTAGGTTCCACATACATGCATTAATATACGATATTTGTTTTTCTCTTTCGACTTACTTCACTCTGTATGACAGTCTCTAGATCCATCCACTTCTCAACAAATGACTCAATTTCGTTCCTTTTTATGGCTGAGTAATATTCCATTGTATATATGTACCACAACTTCTTTATCCATTCGTCTGTTGATGGGCATTTAGGTTGCTTCCATGACCTGGCTATTGTAAATAGTGCTGCAATGAACATTCAGGTGCATGTGTCTTTTTGAAGTACGGTTTTCTCTGGGTATATGCCCAGTAGTGGGATTGCAGGGTCATATGGTAATTCTATTTTTAGTTTTTTAAGGAAACTCCATATTGTTCTCCATAGTGGCTGTATCAATTTACATTCCCACCAACAGTGCAAGAGGGTTCCCTTTTCTCCACACCCTCTCCAGCATTTGTTGTTTGTAGATTTTCTGATGATGCCCATTCTAACAGGAGTGAGGTGATACCTCATTGTAGTTTTGATTTGCATTTCTCTAATAATTAGTGATGTTGAGCATCTTTTCATGTGCTTCGTGGCCGTCTGTATGTCTTCTTTGGAGAAATGTCTATTTAGGTCTTCTGCCCATTTTTGGATTGGGGTGTTTGTTTCTTTGATATTGAGCTGAATGAGCTGTTTATATATTTTGGAGATTAATCCTTTGTCCGTTGATTCATTTGCAAATATTTTCTCCCATTCTGAGGGTTGTCTTTTCGTCGTGTTTATGGTTTCCGTTGCTGTGCAAAAGCTTTGAAGTTTCATTAGGTCCCATTTCTTTATTTTTGTTTTTATTTCCATTACTCTAGGAGGTGGATCAAAAAAGATCTTGCTGTGATTTATGTCAAAGAGTGTTCTTCCTATGTTTTCCTCTAAGAGTTTTATAGTGTCCAGTCTTATATTTAGGCCTCTAATCCATTTTGAGGTTTTTTTTGTGTATGGTGTTAGGGAGTATTCTAATTTCATTCTTTTACATGTAGCTGTCCAGTTTTCCCAGCACCACTTATTGAAGAGACTGTCTTTTCTCCATTGTATATCTTTGCCTCCTTTGTCACAGATTAGTTGACCATAGGTGCGTGGGTTAATCTCTGGGCTTTCTATCTTGTTCCATGGATCTATGTTTCTGTTTTGGTGCCAGTACCATATTGTCTTGATTACTGTAGCTTTGTAGTATAGTCTGAAGTCAGGGAGTCTGATTCCTCCAGCTCCATTTTTTTGCCTCAAGACTGCTTTGGCTATTCGGGGTCTTTTGTGTCTCCATACAAATTTTAAGATGATTTGTTCTAGCTCCGTAAAAAATGCCATTGGTAATCTGATAGGGATTGCATTGAATCTGTAGATTGCTTTGGGTAGTATAGTCATTTTCACAATGTTGATTCTTCCAATCTAAGAACATGGTATATCTCTCCATCTGTTGGTATCATCTTTAATTTCTTTCATCAGTGTCTTATAGTTTTCTGCATACAGGTCTTTTGTCTCCCTAGGTAGGTTTATTCCTAGGTATTTTATTCTTTTTGTTGCAATGGTAAATGGGAGTGTTTCCATAATTTCTCTTTTAGATTTTTCATCATTAGTGTATAGGAATGCAAGAGATTTCTGTGCATTAATTTTGTATCCTGCAACGTTACCATATTCATTAATTAGCTCTAGCAGTTTTCTGGTGGCAGTTTGAGGATTCTCTATGTATAGTATCATGTCATCCGCAAACAGTGACAGTTTTACTTCTTCTTTTCCAATTTGTATTCCTTTTATTTCTTTTTCTTCTCTGATTGCCGTGGCTAGGACTTCCAGAACTATGTTGAATAATAGTGGTGAGAGTGGACATCCTTGTCTCGTTCCTGATCTTAGAGGAAATGCTTTCAGTTTTTCACCATTGAGAATGATGTTTGCTGTGGGTTTGTCATATATGGCCTTGATTATGTTGAGGTAGGTTCCCTCTATGCCCACTTTCTGGAGAGTTTTTTATCATAAATGGGTGTTGAATTTTGTCAAAAGCTTTTTCTGCATCTATTGAGATGATCATATGGTTTTTATTCTTCAATTTGTTAATATGGTGTATCACATTGATTGATTTGCGTATATTGAAGAATCCTAGCATCCCTGGGATAAATCCCACTTGATCGTGGTGTATGATCCTTTTAATGTGTTGTTGGATTCCGTTTGCTAGTATTTTGTTGAGGATTTTTGCATCTATATTCATCAGTGATATTGGTCTGTAATTTTCTTTTTTTGTAGTGTCTTTGTCTGGTTTTGGTATCAGGGTGATGGTGGCCTCATAGAATGAGTTTGGGAGTGTTCCTTCCTCTGCAATTTTTTGGAAGAGTTTGAGAAGGACAGGTGTTAGCTCTTCTCTAAATGTTTGATAGAATTCACCTGTGAAGCCATCTGGTCCTGGACTTTTGTTTGTTGGAAGATTTTTAATCACAGTTTCAATTTCATTACTTGTGATTGGTCTGTTCATATTTTCTGTTTCTTCCTGGTTCAGTCTTGGAAGGTTATACCTTTCTAAGAATTTGTCCATTTCTTCCAGGTTGTCCATTTTATTGGCATAGAGTTGCTTGTAGTAGTCTCTTAGGATGCTTTGTATTTCTGCGGTGTCTGTTGTAACTTCTCCTTTTTCATTTCTGATTTTATTGATTTGAGTCCTCTCCCTCTTTTTCTTGATGAGTCTGGCTAATGGCTTATCAATTTTGTTTATCTTCTCAAAGAACCAACTTTTAGTTTTATTGATCTTTGCTATTGTTTTCTTTGTTTCTGTTTCATTTATTTCTGCTCTGATCTTTATGATTTCTTTCCTTCTGCTAACTTTGGGTTTTGTTTGTTTTTCTTTCTCTAGTTTCTTTAGGTGTAAGGTTAGATTGTTTACTTGAGATTTTTCTTGTTTCTTTAGGTAGGCTTGTATAGCTATAAACTTCCCTCTTAGAACTGCTTTTGCTGCATCCCATAGGTTTTGGGTTGTCGTGTTTTCATTGTCATTTGTCTCTGGGTATTTTTTTATTTCCTCTTTGACTTCTTCAGTGATCTCTTGGTTATTTAGTAACGTATTGTTTAGCCTCCATGTGTTTGTCTTTTTTACGTTTTTTTCCCTGTAATTCATTTCTAATCTCATAGCGTTGTGGTCAGAAAAGATGCTTGATATGATTTCAATTTTCTTAAATTTACTGAGGCTTGATTTGTGACCCAAGATGTGATCTATCCTGGAGAATGTTCCGTGCGCACTTGAGAAGAACGTGTAATCTGCTGTTTTTGGATGGAATGTCCTATATATATCAATTAAATCTATCTGGTCTATTGTGTCATTTAAAGCTTCTGTTTCCTTATTTATTTTCATTTTGGATGATCTGTCCATTGGTGTAATTGAGGTGTTAAAGTCCCCCACTATGACTGTGTTACTGTCGATTTCCTCTTTTATAGCTGTCAGCAGTTGCCTTATGTATTGAGGTGCTCCTATGTTGGGTGCATATATATTTATAATTGTTATATCTTCTTCTTGGATTGATCCCTTGATCATTATGTAGTGTCCTTCCTTGTCTCTTGTAACATTCTTTATTTTAAAGTCTATTTTATCTGATATGAGTATAGCTACTCCAGCTTTCTTTTGATTTCCATTTGCATGGAATATCTTTTTCCATCCCCTCACTTTCAGTCTGTATGTGTCCCTAGGTCTAAAGTGGGTCTCTTGTAGACAGCATATATATGGGTCCTGTTTTTGTATCCATTCAGCCAGTCTATGTCTTTTGGTTGGGGCATTTAATCCGTTCACGTTTAAGGTAAGTATCGATATGTATGTTCCTATGACCATTTTCTTAATTGTTTTCGGTTTGTTTTTGTAGGTCCTTTTCTTCTCTTGTGTTTCCCACTTAGAGAAGTTCCTTTAGCATTTGTTGTAGAGCTGGTTTGGTGGTGCTGAATTCTCTTAGCTTTTGCTTGTCTGTAAAGCTTTTGATTTCTCCATCAAATCTAAATGAGATCCTTGCCGGGTAGAGTAATCTTGGTTGTAGGTTCTTCCCTTTCATCACTTTAAATATATCATGCCACTCCCTTCTGGTTTGCACAGTTTCTGCTGAGAAATCAGCTGTTAACCTTATGGGAGTTCCCTTGTATGTTATTTGTCGTTTTTCCCTTGCTGCTTTCAATATTTTTTCTTTGTGTTTAATTTTTGCCACTTTGATTTCTATGTGTCTCGGCGTGTTTCTCCTTGGGTTTATCCTGTACGGGACTCTCTGCGCTTCCGGGACTTGGGTGGCTATTGCCTTTCCCATATTAGGGAAGTTTTCGACTATAATCTCTTCAAATATTTTCTCTGGTCCTCTCTCTCTCTCTTCTCCTTCTGGGACCCCTATAATGCGAATGTTGTTGCGTTTAATGTTGTCCCAGAGGTCTCTTAGGCTGTCTTCATTTCTTTTCATTCTTTTTTCTTTAGTCTGTTCCGCAGCAGTGAATTCCACCATTCTGTCTTCCAGGTCACTTATCCGTTCTTCTGCCTCAGTTATTCTGCTACTGATTCCTTCTAGTGTAGTTTTCATTTCAGTTATTGTATTGGTCATCTCTGTTTGTTTGTTCTTTAATTCTTCTAGGTCTTTGTTAATCATTTCTTGCATCTTCTCAATCTTTGCCTCCATTCTTATTCCGAGGTCCTGGATCATCTTCACTATCATTATTCTGAATTCTTTCTCTGGAAGGTTGCCTACCTCCACTTCATTTAGTTGTTTTTCTGGGGTCTTTTCTTGTTCCTTCATCTGGTACATAGCCCTCTGCCTTT
This sequence comes from Balaenoptera physalus, assembly GCF_965194825.1. Lineage (NCBI taxonomy): Eukaryota > Metazoa > Chordata > Mammalia > Artiodactyla > Balaenopteridae > Balaenoptera > Balaenoptera physalus. The sequence goes on along the minus strand of NC_138887.1, from coordinate 121,410,485 downwards.
TCATCTTCTCTATCTTTCTGTAACTGTGGTTTTTGTTCCGCAGGCTGCAGGACTGTAGTTTTTCTTGCTTCTGCTGTCTGCCCTCTGGCGGTTGAGGCTATCTAAGAGGCTTGATGGGAGGCTCTGGTGGTGGGTAGAGCTGACTGTTGCTGTGGCAGTCAGAGCTCAGTAAAACTTTAATCCACTTCACTGTTGATGGGTGGGGCTGGGTTCCCTCCCTGTTGGTTGTTTTGCCTGAGGCAACCCAACACTGGAGCCTACCTGGGCTCTTTGGTGGGGTTAATGGCAGACTCTGAGAGAGCTCACGCCAAGGAGCACTTCCCAGAACCTCCGCTGCCAGAGTCCTTGTCCCCACAGTGAAACAGAGCCACCCCCCGCCTCTGCAGGAGACCCCCCAACACCAGCAGTTGGGTCTGGTTCAGTCTCCCCCAGGGTCACTGCTCCTTCCCCTGGGTCCCGATGCGCACACTACTTTGTGTGTGCCCTCCAAGAGTGGGGTCTCTGTTTCCCCCAGTCGTGTCGAAGTCCTGCAGTCAATTCCCACTAGGCTTCAAAGTCTGATTCTCTAGGAATTCCTCCTCCTGTTGCCGGACCCCCAGGTTGGGAAGCCTGACGTGGGGCTCAGAACCTTCACTCCAGTGGGTGGACTTCTGTGGTATAAGTGTTCGCCAGTCTGTGAGTCACCCACCCAGCAGTTATGGGATTAGATTTTACTCTGATTGCGCCCCTCCTACCGTCTCACTGTGGCTTCTCCTCTGTCCTTGGACGTGGGGTATCCTCCTTGGTGAAGTCCAGGGTCTTCCTGTCAATGATTGTCCAGCAGCCAGTTGTGATTCTGGTGCTCTCGCAGGAGGGAGAGAGAGCACGTCCTTCTACTCCGCCATCTTGGTTAATCCCCGATCCTCTAAGAGGACACTTTGTGCACCTCTAGGGGAACATGTATTAAACAAAATAAATGGACAACTGTAATCTCACCCTCCCTAGTCAATAAGGAAGAGGGGAACTCGTGGACGAGGTAGCACAGCCTGCACCTGGGCCCCTAATTCGCCTAAAAATCATTTCATTTGGAATCAGACAGCCCCAGGTGCCACTCCCAGCACTGCTTGTGAGAGCCAGAGAAAACCTGAACATGCAGTCGCTATAGAACGGGAGAAAGGAGGATGAAAGCTCGACCACTGAGAAAAGCCTCCGGACGGTTTCACAAGCTGAATTCTCTCTAACCTTGAAAATGGATCATTCTGTGCACTCAGGTGCATCAGCATTTTTGCATTAGGCTAAGCTGACACACTATTTTGCATCTGTAATCTTTATTTTAGGCAACATGCAGCAGCCTCCAGAAGCAATCTTGTGGTATGTGACGGGGGACCACAGGTATGAACACACCACTGAAGCTGGGTACCCTTCTCAGTCGTGGGATGCTGGCCTCAGTTCCCTCTGGAGCCCTGTGGGCACAAAGGCTGCAGCTGGATACTTTACGCAATTTAGAAATAATTTTGTTTGGAATTAGACAAAGCTGAGTTCATTTCTCAGGACTCCCAGCTCCCAGCTACAATAAAAAGTTACTTTAACCTCCATAAACTTCAGCTTTCTCATCTACAAAGCAAGAGTAACAAAGTACTGCTGCTTACAGGATTCCTAAGGATTTCAATTAAATAAGATGATATACGTACAGTGTCTAGGATAATTCTGGTTGCATCGTAAGCACTCAAATATCAATTATTAGCTGATTTATCCTGCATAAACCTTGCAGCATCCTCTTCCTCAAAGTATCCCTGGTTTTCCACTCCACCACGCCTTACTTCTCCTGACTTCGTGTCTCTGAGATTGCCACTCTTCCCATTAACAAGGGTCAAAACCCCCAGACAACACAGACCACTGCTGCAGTCTCACTCGCCTGCACACAAAATGTCGCCATTTGTTCTCAATTCTACCTCCACACTCAGACTTATACCCACTCCACTCCCCGCTTTCCTGCCTTCATTCAGGGACTCATTCCTCTTCTTCACCTGCACCTGAAGCAGCCCCTGTGGGCTCCTTGCCTAGAATCATTCTCTTCTCCAAATCCCCTTTCATACTGGTCTGGAGTTACTTTCCTAAAACGCACACTTGTCCTCGAAAAACTTATCCACTCCAATTTCCTACAGAGTAAAGACGAGCCCGCTAAGAACAGTACTTGATGACTTGCTCTGTTTCCTGGGCCTTTAAGCCCCAGCCTTCCGAGCCCCTCCCAGTCAAGCTACACCAGGTCAAGACAACTCGCTACACGGTCTGCCCACGCACCTCTGTTACTCCGCCTGTTCACGCTGCCAGGGCGCCGTTTCCCACTGGTCTCCAGACTGCAGTCGCCTTCCAGGGGCAGCTGGGATGCTCCCTCTTCACACACTCATCTGTTGTCGACACCAACACCCTTCTCTCCTTCCTCACCTTGTTCCCATCCCATACGGGACCTCAACTCAGAATGTATTTCATTCATTTAGATCTTCTGACTTCCTTTAGATCTGGGCTGAAAGCTTCCCAGGAGTAAACATTGTGTTTTACAAATCCTATTTCCACCCACCCATCTCGTGCAGCCCAGGGCCTTGCTCGGAGAAGACTCGCCCTTAATGTCAAATGATGAGATGCAGGTGTGACAGCACAGCGGCATCAGGCCACCCCTCACCTAAAGAGAACAGCATGTTTGGGGCCAGAAACATCAAGCTGCTACTTTATTTCTTTTCAGGTCTTTTAAAGACACAATTATAAGATATTCTACTCATGTACTTTAAAAATTAAAAACATGGGGGAGGGAAGGATTGGGAGTTTGGGATTAGCAGATGCAAACTAGTATATACAGGATGGATAAACAACAGGGTCCTACTGTGTAGCACAGGGAACTATATTCAACATCCTGTGATAAGCCATGATGGAAAAGAATATGAAAAAGAATATATATATGTGTAACTGAATCACTTTGCTGTACAGCAGAAACTGACACAACATTGTAAATCAACTATATTTCAATAAAATTTTTTAAAAAATAGAAAAAAAGAAAATAATCATTTGAAAATGATTTGTCCTACTTACAATTTAAAAAATTAAAAGCAATAGCCTATGAAATGAAAATGAGAACTAAAATAAGTCAAAGATACTTTTGTGTTTTGTTCTATCTTGTCATATGAGAAGTAGACAAAGAAAGGGGAGAAAGAGAGGGGACAAGAGTAAAAGAAAAAAATCAGGAATAAAATGAAAGCGATCATCTGAGACACCAGAGGAAAACAGAAAAACACAGAGGGACACAGAGGATGGGCAGAACCATGTAGACACAGAAACAAATACAGAATACAGAGAGACAGTGTGTACCAAGGCTTTCTACAGCATTCTTGCAAAAGACGTTGACTTTTTAGGCCACCATTTTGTTCCTGGACTAAGGGGGTTTGAAACCCTGAGGCCAGTCTGGTCAGAGGCCAGTGCTTGTGGTCAACTATGGGGACAGGCCAGCTGCTACCTGCCCCACCAGCCAGATTTGGATCTGTGAGAGAATTAGGTCTCGCTGCTGCCAGATCTTCCAGTTTTTCAAGAGAAGCCAGAAATCTGGATGTTGAGTTTGTAAAAAACTACTCTGTGGGCCAAATAAAACATTTCAATGGGCACCACTGGTGCCAGTGTTTACCCTCTGAATTATGGACAAAAACAAGGCTATTCCTCTTTCCTCGCTCTAACCTGGGTGCCAAGTGCAGTCAGCCCAGGGTGGAAATGCTCGCTGGGCACGCTGGTGCCACCACAAAGGCTGTTCTAGCTGTGGGTCTGGCAGCATCAGTTTGGGGAAGAATATGGTTGAGATTAGAAGCACATCTTCTGGAGGTCCTCTGTTGTTTCTCTCCTGGATTCTGGAATGGCTCTAATCATACTAGTAATTATGTCCCTCCCTGTGAGGAGTCAGAATTCATTAATTTTTAGAGAGTGAGATAAAAATTCAAATTCTTCAGGTTAATGATTGTATAAAATCAGAGAGAGAAATTAGAGAAACAAAAAGGCTTTTTATTTAAATGTTAATCTAGTAATTTAAATAAGTAATTAAAACAAGTAGATTAGTAATTAAACAAGTAAAGACATAAAAAGTGAGAAAACCTGACATAAGCATAATGACAGGATGCTTTTTTTTTTTATTTACTTGTTTTCTCTTCCAAGTGTTTCCAGGAACCATCTACAACTCTTACATATTCATCAATGGAAGAAGTCTAATGTCTTTGAAATGTGAGGCTGAATTTTTAAAAATCTGATTAAAATTATTGAGTAAACAGCATTGGAATAGTAATTATGGAAATCATCACACTGGAAAATAATACACAAAATTTCACCACCTAACAAGACAAGCTATTGTCAGAGATCAATGTTCACTTCCCAGCCTTTTCAATGAACATAGATGATGTTGACAGCTGTTAACTGAAGTGTATTATTATTGTATTCTTCTGTGTCTATTTAGTATATCATAAATATTTTTCATATTACTTTATAGCCTTCATAACTATTATTTTAATGGCTACATCATATTTTATTTATTTTCATTTACTTATTTCTTTTGTTTCAGGTATTTTTCACTGTTTTTAAAAACTTTCTAGATAATTTACTTATGAAAAATTCCCTGGAATGAGTCAAAAGACATAAATATTTTTATTAATCTTGAATATATTGCCAAGTTGCTTTCCCAAACACCTGGAACAGTTTAAATAACACAGTGAATGACTGTATCCATTGTACCACTCCTTGTTACTGCTGGTATTATCGGTAAAGAGGGTGTATAAAGGATGAACATCACAGGTAACACAGTGGGCTATACTGAATGGGCCTGCTGGGTCAACAGCTCGTGAAGTGGAGGTCAAGCCACAGTTGTTTGTGGACCATCTTGGTTTCCTCATCAAAGAAAAGAAGGGCTTGAATTACATAATCTGCAAAGACTATTTCAGTTTTAAAAACTTGAATCTCAAGCAAAGGCTAGCACTTCATCCTCCAGAGAATTTTTGGTGTATTATATTTTAGAAGGATTGGAGAGATGACGTGAAGTTTCTGTATGAATTACAGCCCCTGAGAAATCAAGGTCATTAAGTCCACTGTAAATGCACTTCTGGGGGCAGCGGGGGAGAGGGAGGGAGGGAGGAAGGGAGAGAGAGGGAGGGAGAGAAGAGGAAGAAATCAGTGGGGTGGTGTGGCAATTTCTTAAAATAAGACAGCAGTGAAGTTTGCCACGTTGACTCTTCCTTTTACTAACAATTTCTCAAGCGTGCAATGCTGTTTGAAAGCATTTTTCCCACAGTCAAACTTCTTTCAAAATTGGAGTCAATCCTCTCAAATCCTGCAGCTGCTTTATCAACTAAGTTCCTGTAATATTCTAAATCCTTTGTTGTCATTTCAATAGTCTTCACAGCATCTTCACCAGGAATAGATTCACTCTCAAGAAACCACTTTCTTTGCTCATCAGTAAGAAGCAACTCCTTACCTGCTCAAGTTTTATCATGAGATTGCAGCATTTTAGTCAACATCTTCAGGCTCTACTTCTGATTCTAGTTCTCTTGCTGTTTCCACCACATCTGCAGTTACTTCCCCCACTGAAGTCCTAAACCCCTCAAAGTCACCCATGAGGGCTGGAATCAACTTCTTCCAAAGTCCTGTTAATGTTGATATGTTGACCTCTTCCCACGAATCATGAATAGTCTTAATGGCATCTAGAATGGTGAGTCCTTTCCAGAAGGCCTTCAAGTGACTTTGCCCAGATCCATCAGAGGAATCACTATCTATGGCAGCCACAGCCTTACGAAATGTATTTTCTTAAATAATAAGACTTGAAAGTCAGAATTACTCTTTGATCCATGAGCTGCAGAATGGATGTATTCACAGGCAGGAAAACAACATTAATCTCACTGTACGTCTCCATCAGAGCTCTTGGGTGACCAGGTGCACTGCCAATGAGCAGCAGTATTTTGAAGGGAATCTTCTTTTCTGAGCAGTAGGTGTCAACAGTGGGCTTAAAATATTCAGTAAACCATGTTGCAAACAGGTGTGCTGTCATCCAGGCTTTGTTGTTCCATTTATAGAGCACGGGCAGAGAAGACTTAGCACAATTCTTAAGGGCCCTAGGATTTTTGGAATGGTAAATGAGCATTGGCTTCAGCTTAAAGTCACCAGCTGCATTAGCCCCTAACAAGAGAGTCAGCCTGTCCTTTGAAGCTTTGAAGCCAGGCACTGACTTCTCCTCTCTAGTATGAAAGTCCTAGATGGCATCTTCTTCCAACATAAGGCTGTTTCATCTACATTGAAAATCTGTTGTTTAGTGCAGCCACCTTCACTCATTATCTTAGCTAGACCTGCTGGATGACCTACAGCTTCTACATCAGCACTTGCTGCTTCGTCTTGCACTTTCATATCACGGAGATGGCTTCTTTCCTCAAACCTCATGAAACATCGTCTGCTAGCTTCAAGGTGTTTTTCTGCAGCTTCACCATCTCTCTCAGCCTTTACAGACTTGAAGAGAGTTAGGGCTTTGCTCTGGATTAGGCTTTGACTTCAGGCCATGTTGTGGCTGGTTTGATCTTCTATCCAGAACACTAAAAGTTTCTCCATACCAGCAATAAGGTTGTTTCGCTTTCTTATCATTCGCGTGTTCACTGGAGGAGCACTTTTAATTTCCTTCAAGAACATTTCCTTTCCATACACAACTTGGCTAACTGTTTGGAGCAAGAGGCCTAGCCTTCAGCCTAGTCAGCCTTCCACAAGCCTTCCTCACTCAGCTTCAGCATTTCCAGATTTTGATTTGACGTGAGAGACATGCGACTCTTCCTTTCACTTGGGACACTTAGAGGAACTTGCAGGGTTATTACTTGCCCTAATTTCAATATTGTTGTGTCTCAGGGGACAGAGAGGCCTGAGGAGAGGGAGAGAGACAGGGGCACGGCCAGTTGGAGGAGCAGTCAGAACACATACAACATTTTCAATTAAGTTCTCTGTCTTGTATGGATGTGCTCCATGGTGCCCCCAAATAATTACAATAGTAACATTAAAAATCACTGATTACAGTTCCCATAACAAATATAATAGTCATGAAAAAGTTTGAAATATTGTGAGAATTGCCAAAATGTGACACAGAGACACACACTGAACAAATGATGTTGGAAAAATGGCGCCAAAAGACTTATTCGACGTAGGGTTGCCACAAACCTTCAATATGCAAAACAACGCAGCATCTGCAAAGCTCAATAAAATGAGGTCTGCCTGTATGTAATCCATGTGAAAGTTAGTTTAGGTTTTATTCTTAGAAATCGGAGAGAATGCCTCTGCCTCACCCTGGGAGGCAGCCCAGACACACCTCCTGCAGGGAAGGAGCTCGAAGTCAAGGGAGGCCCGTTCCCCCTCCCTGCTGCTGACCAGGTCACCCCGTGTGCCTGAGCCCTGAGCTGCCCGGGTCCTCCCATCCACCTGACCATCTTGAGCCACACTGACTTGCACCCACATTCTACGTCTGTCCTCTCACGTCATCCAGACAACGCTCCTGAGGGGCAGGACAGGGTACACGGAGCTTGCACAGCTGCCTGAGGACCTGTCACTGTGGAGCAGAGAGCAGTGCCCGCGGGGAGGAGCGGGGTCAGGAACCACCCCAAACCTCTCACCACACTGACGCTCGGGGAAGCCGCTCACCTCGGTTTTGTGTCTTTTATATCCATTCATAGAATACACAGTTACGGAGCACCTACTATGCGCAGGTCACAGTGCCAAGCACCGTGGAAGAGACAAAATTAAATCAGCTAGAACCTGCTTCCAATGAGCCTGACCACTGAGCAGCAGATGTCCGAGCTCATTCAGAGACGAGGTGCTTGTGATTTCTTTCCCTGTAGAAATCTAACGGAGCACCTCAAAAATCTGTGGAGACGTGGATGGACCTCGAGACTGTCATACAGAGTGAAGTACGTCACAAAGAGATAAACAAATGTCATATGCTAACACATATGTGTGGAATCTACAAAAATGGTACAGATGAACCTATCTGCAAAGCAGAAACAGAGACACACAAGTAGAGAACAGACATATGGACACCAAAGGGGGAGAGGGGGAGGGGATGAATTGGGAGATTGGGATTGACACATACACAGTATTTATACCATGTATAAATAGATAACTAGTGAGAACCTGCTGTAGAGCACAGGGAACTCCACTCCATGCTCTGTGGTGACCTAGACGTGAGGGAAATCCAGAAGGGAGGAGATGTGTGTATACGTATGTCTGGTTCACTTTGCTCTACAGCAGAAACTAGCACAGCACTGTGAAGCAACTATACCCCAATAAATAAAAAGTAAAAAACAAAAACACAGAAGTTGGAACAGGGACCAAGATATTTTGATAAATGCTTCCTAAAATCAATTATTATGTCACACCAAATATGAGATGCTACCAAATAATAAGGATCTGAGAATATCTCACCATCAAAAAATTAATATAAAAAACAAAAGAATGCAAATAACAGTGTGAACCGGAATGGAATTGCCACAGAAGGTTAAATGTCTTTGTGAACTCACAATTTAAAGTGTTTCTGGTATTCTGAAATATTTCATGATCTGATTTCTACCATTTGGAGGTGTGAGAAGGGATGACTGAATTCCTTTTGGTCAAAGGAAGCTGTTTGGGGGGCAGGTGAGACCCCTCCAGGTGAGCCCAGCACCGCACAAGCTCTCATTTGCATAATTATCAATGATGTAAAGAGCCCTTCTGCTGGACTGCCTAGTGTTTGCATTCATCTGCCTCCCCTTCCGTTGATCCATCCCGGGAAAGAGCCAGTCACGGAAGCCAAGGAGCCAGGAGTATGCTCAAGGCCAGCAGGCTGGAGTACCCTGGTGTGACCTTGTGTGTGAGGGTCCTTCTCAGTGGCTGGGGATGGAGAACGAGGTCAGAGGTCAGATTGTAGGTTAATATTTTAAACTTCTGCTGACCTGGGCATTCACTGCTTCATGTTCATGTCTCCACTAGTTTCAGGTTGTTTTAAGATCAACCTAAAGATTACAGGTGGCCTCACAGGTAGCAGAGCTCTCTTCCTCAGCTTACTTTTATCATTTAAACACTCTCAAAGCTTCCAGGTTTCAAATAAGGAGAGACCACCTACGTACGGAACCAGCATCGGCAAGGCAGGCGGGCAGAACCGGGCAAGAGCCACTGCCCTGTGTGCCCGCTGTCTCCAGCCCACTCATCCTCCCGGGAGCAGAGGGCCCGCCAACTCTGATCCCTTCAGAATATCATGCTTCCCCTTCTTAGTACTTGCTCGTGAAAATACAGAGAGCTGGACCATTCCATCAGCTTTAACTTGCAGAGGGAGTAACTGAAGCACAAGTTTAACTGGCTCAAGAGAACTTAAATCCAGAGCTTCTGTGTTCTAAATGATGATGCGGGCCCCCAATGACTTCTCCTCTCTTTCCCTCGTCTGAGGTCTGTTTACAGGAGCCTTTACATGTAGCTTTGAGCCAAGAATAAACTGGCATGATCACGAATCAGGCTGTACACATTTGGTGCTCAACAAATGTTTCTGAGGTGAGTGAATAAATGACATTTTAAGAAGCAATTTCATCATATAGAATAAACCTTCCAATTTTCAAGATGAGCTCTTCCTTTTTTCTTTACCTAAGGAGGTTTCTGACGTCACCTTATTACTTGGCTAAAACAACTTCAGTTAAAATACACGATCTGTCACAAGTTATTGATTGGAGAAAGAGAAGGCTGTTCCTAGTCTTGTATTTCCTTACTAAGTGCAGCTGTACCGACAGTACCCTGCTTTCAGCAAACTGACATCCTCATAGGAAATATCGATAACATCCTGGCATTAACATGTACTTACCCTCAGCAATGGTCTGATCATTTTCTCCTTTCGATTAATATGAGAAAACCATTTCTGCAACTTCAGTATTTTTAAGTGAGCTGAATCAGCTTTTCTTACGGGAGTCATTCTACCAAAGATGATTTTTTAATGCAAAAATGCAGGCACATTCATTCTTTCCAGGTCGGGTCCTACTTTGCAGACTACTACTGAATTCAATACCTGTTGTTTTGGGAATTACACCATCATACAACCTTGCTAGGCTTCTCTTACACCAGCAAACAATCTCTGTAAAGGGCAGATCCAGCCCATACTAAACCTCAATAAAATGTTTATTCTTAAAGAAAAAGGTATCGCTACACCAAAAAGAAAGGAAGAGTATTTAAACAGCAGTGTCATGTTCTTGAGAAGGTAGGGCAGCATTTGTGTGGGACGGGGGATAGGGCAGCGCAAAGATGGAATCATCCTTTCATCCTTTCTTGCCCCTGGGACGAGGCTCCGGGGACCTGCCTGAACCCTCACCCAAGGACTCCGGAAAGCTCACTCACTAACTGGGCTTGGGATCCTTATCTGTAAAACCAGGCAGCTATTTTTTTCTATGGCCTCTAATCCCCAGATCACAGGATTCTAGGATTCCTGTGTTTCTGATTCTCATCAGAGGCCTGTTATGATGGCTCTGATCGAGAATTCGTGGCCTGTTTTAATTCTTGCTTTTTACACAGACTTGGCCTTAGTTTCTTCCTTTGATTTCCTCCATGTATTGGACAAGAAAATGATCAACTCCCTAAAGCTGAAGATTTATTCCTCCTAAAAATGAGCATGAACATATATGAAAAAAAGAGTTAATTCCCTTCAAATTGATTTCTGGTACATAACTTCAGTCAATTCTTCAATAAATATCATTAACTGTACATGAACTCCAAATCTTAATGCCATTATCTTTGGGGAGATAGGTTTTCCCAGATGATGAAGCAGTGGCATTCATATTGACTCAGTACTTGTTCTAAAGCATAAACATCACTTAATGTCATTAGAGTGAGTATAGTCAGTGCCTAAATTAATATTCCCTGTGCACACGAAGATGCATTTTTTAAAAAAATGAGATCGAGCAAGCAGTCTTGAAGTATTCTCTGAATTACTGCAATTGTTCTGTAAATGTGCAAAAGCCTTAGGACTTATCCTTGAATTATATATGATATGCAACACTTGTTTCCAACACCTGCAGAGAAATTTCCCGTATACTCAGAGAAACGGTGATTTCATCTTATTAAATTACTGTGGTTTCAATTTCACATTATCTGTAGCTGCTCAGCCTGTAGTATTACAAGTTTATTGCTTCTGCTTGGCTATACGAAAAGTTGAAACCTAAAGTCATTTTCTGCTTTATTGACTTGAAGGCAGGAAAACTGAAATTATCCTTGTCATTAAAGAGAGTACTTACAATTTTTTTGCCTTCTATTAACACCGTAGAAGTATTTGTTTCAACATTCTGCAGTATCACACTTCCTTTCTGCTCTCTGTAGATGAATTCTTTATCTACAAGAGAGGAAATAAAACAGAAACATGAAACATCAAGGAACTCACTAGCTTCTGATGGACACAGGTAAATGAATTGACTAGTTCCAACAAAAGTATATCCTGCATGTCATCAAAGGGTCTTTTAAATATGGTGAAATGGGTCCTTTAAATATGCTCCTCTCCATATAACTGCATGTGAAGCTTCTCTCTGAATCATTTCTCATAGTCTGCACACTGACATATAAAGCACAAGCATATACACACATAAAATCTTTAGAACATTCTAGACTTTTCTTGGGTGGGACACATAGAGTGGACACAACAGAGCAGATTAAGAAACCCGCTACCATAACGGGTGGAGATAGTTGGTACTAAGGGGACTGATTTCCTATATTGGAAACTTTGGGGTGAAATCTGTATACATACACATGCGTACCATATCCTTCAAAATTATTTTCATTTGGTCCACAGCTTCCTTTGCTATTCCTGGAGGAATTGGCAGTTTCACTGTCATGAATATCTTTGGCTCTATACATTGTATCCTCAGTGACACTGGCCCTTTGTAACTCAACCGAGATTTCAAATATCCCCTTAGAAAATTAATGGAGCAATCCCCCTAAATAGTATGCATGTAGGGGTATATATATAGGCATGTAGGTGTGTAGGTGTGTGTGTGTGTGTGTGTGTGTGTGTGTGTGTGTGTGGTGTGTGTACACATACTACAAATGAAAGGGTAAACTTTCTGAAAGGATTGCAGGTGGAGAGACAGGGCACACAATTGGAAGAAGAAATGATAAACTGGCAGATTGGGATTGACAAATACACACTACTACATATAAAATAGATAACTAATAAGGACCTACTGTACAGCACAGGGAACTCTGCTCAATACTCTGTAATGACCTATATGGGAAAAAAACCTAAAAAAGAGTAGATATATGTGTATGTATAACTGATTCACTTTGCTGTACACCTGAAACTAACACAACATTGTAAAGCAACTGTACTCCAACAAAAATTTTTAAAAAAGAAAATAATACTATCTTTCTGAGTGAAGGGGATGACACTGAGCCAGTCTGAAGGTAAAGAAATTTCACACGATAATCAGCTGATGAATGAAAAACACTGTGCAGACAGGATTAGTTCCAATGGTATTATCATTTCTATGCTTTTTAAATTCTACTCCACAGAATTACATGCTTTTCTTTCTTATTCCTTTCTTCTACTTGCTTTGCCTTTAATATTCTCTTCCTTTTTCTAGTCTGTTAAGATGGAAGTTTAGATCTTTGGTTTGATTTTCCATCCTTTTAATAAGACTATTAAAGCTAAAATTTTTCCTCTATGCATGGTATTAGCTATATCTCACAAATTTTGATATGCTGAATTCAGTATTATTCAGTTCAAATTATTTCTAATTTTTCCTGAAAAGTCTGCTTGGCCTGAGTATTTAGAAACATGTTTAATTTTCAAATATGTAAAGTTATTCTGGTCCTCTTATTTTTATAGATTTTTAATTTAAATTCACTGGATCAATGAATATTCTGTACATGATTTTAGTCTTTTAAAACTCATTAAGACATTTTTGTGGCCCAAAATATGGTCTATCTTGGTAAATGTACCATATTCACATTTAATGAAATTATTGATATGGTTGAGTTTGGTCTATAATTTTTTTGGGGGGGTTTGTTTTCTACTTTTCTCCTCTACTTCTTGTTTCCCTCTTTCTTGTTTCACTGACTTTCATTTTATTTTTTGAATATTTTTTACAGTTTTAATTTCCCTATTTTTAGCTGTATTTCTTTGCCTTTTTTTAGTGGTTGTCCTAGGGATTATAATATGTACTCAACTATTCAGCATCTACAAAGAGTTAATAATGGATCACTTCTCATGAAATATAGAAATCTGTCCAGTTTTCAGGTCCACATCCAGTCCCATGCTGTGATAATTGTTATGTATATTACATCGACAGACATTATACATTCCACAGACAATGTTATAATTATTGTTTATAACAATATTATGGTTTATAAAGAAATTAAGAAGAAAAAGTAAAAAAGAAAAATTTGTTCTTTGCATTTACCCACTATTTACCATTACTGATGCTTTTTGTTCTTTATCAAAAATATGAGTTTCCATCAGATATCATTTTCCTACTTCATAAAGAACTTTCTTTAGGATTTCTGATTATATGAATCTGCTGGCAACCAATTCTTTTAACTTTGTTTTATCTGAAAGTCTTTTCCTTTAACCTTCATTCTTAAAGGATATTTCTCTTAATATAGATTTCTAGGTTAATGGTTTGTTTTTTTTTCCTTTTAGCATTCTGAAATTCTGTTCCACTGTCTTCTGGTCACCATGGTTTCTAATGAGAAGTCAGTTATTAGTTGAATTATTTCCCTGCATGTCATTTCCGTGCACTTTTGCTGCTATCAAGATTTATTTGTTGTCTTTGGTATTCAGCAGTCTGACTACAATGCACTTTAGATGGGGTCTTCGTGTTTGTTTGATGTTTAATGAGCGTCTTGTGTCTGAAAATTTATGTCTTCATCAAATCTTTAGCCCTTAATTTGCCAGATAATTTTTCTACTCCTTTATCTGTCTCCTCTCCTTCTGGTATTCCAATTTCCCATATATTGGGCACCTTGATATTATCTAACAGTCTCTGATGTTCTGTTCATTAAAGAATTTTTTTCTCTCTGTTCACCTTGAATCATTTCTTTTGATCTATCATCGAAGTCACTTTGTCTTTCCTTTGTCATGATTATTTGACTATCAAATCCACACAGTGAATTTTAGAATTTCGGAATCTGTATTCGTCTGTTTAGGAATTTCCATTTGGTTCTTTTTATTGTTTCTATTTTTTTGCTGAGATTTCCCATTTCTCTGCTGAGATTTTCATTTACTGAAAACATGCTCACGTTAACTCGCTGAGGATAATTACAATAGTCCTTTTAAAATCCTTATCTCTCAGTTCCAAAATCGCTTTCATTTCAGGGTCAGACTCAATTATTTTTGTTTTATCTTGAGTGTATTCCATTCTTTTTTGGTTCTTTGTAGTAAGGTAATTTTGCATTACATCCTAGACATCATGGATTAATTTCTGGACATTCTGGGTTTTGTTAGCATTCTCCAAGGAGTGTTGTTTGCTTTGCTATAGCAGGTAATTTTCTTTGCTAGGCCTGGATGGCCAACTTTGTCTTTCCAGGCAGCAGCTTCACTCTCTGTTCAGATATTTCATCTTGAGCTGAACTGCTGGGATTCTCTGCATGCATGTGTGGTCTACGGGTCAGACGGAGATAATACTGTACCTTTCCTTTCAGTTTTAGCAATTCCTGTTCTATCTTATCTCATTAACCCCCTTTTCTTAACTTTTAAGTTTGACACTTAGCTTATTAATTTCAGCATTTCTTCTTTTCTAATATAATCACAATGGTGCTATAAACGTTCTTAATTACTTCTTTGAGTCCATAAGTTTTTAATGGGTAGTATTTTCACTACTGCTTAGTTCTATGCATTTTTAGTTTCTGTCATGATTTCTTTTTCAACCTGTGAGTTCTTTAGAACTTCCAATTTGCAAATGTATGTGCAACACTTTTTTTTTTTTAATTTAATTTTATTTTTATTTATGGCTGTGTTGGGTCTTCGTTTCTGTGCGAGGGCTTTCTCTAGTTGTGGCAAGCGGGGGCCACTCTTCATCGCAGTGCACAGGCCTCTCACTATCGCGGCCTCTCTTGTTGCGGAGCACAGGCTCCAGACGCGCAGGCTCAGTAATTGTGGCTCACGGGTCCAGTTGCTCCACGGCATATGGGATCTTCCCAGATCAGGGCTCGAACCCGTGTCCCCTGCATTGGCAGGCAGATTCTCAACCACTGCGCCACTAGGGAAGCCCGCAACACTCTTATATACGATCATTTTGTTATCGACTTGTGATTTGCCTACACGTGGTCAGAAAAAATCTAGATTATTAATTATTTGAAGTTTGTTGAGAGTAGATTATAGCCTGACGCATGGTCCATTTTTGTAAAAGTTTCTTGAGAGAAGGTATATCCTCTAATTGTAAATGCAGAGTTCTATATGTGGTCGTTAAATTAACCATATTACTTGTCTCATCAAATTGACTCTCACTTAGCTAATTTTTTGTGTGCCTGACCTTTCCTTAAGTATTGAAATTTTCTAGTATAATGATGTTTTGAATTATTCTCTCCTGTAGATCCCCCAAATTGTGTTTCATATATTTTGTGACTATTTTATTAGATTAGTGCAAGTGTAGAATTTTCCTATCTTCCTGGAGATTTGCAAATCTTATTTTTTAACTACATGCTCTCTCCCTAATAACGCTTTTTAAAGATGACTTCTCTTTTGTAGAATAGGTAAAATAATAGTATACCCTTCTATTGTTCATGTGGAGAGTCAATGAGATAATACACGTCATACTTATTATGTGTTTGAAATCCTGCCACGCTCCAGGTAGGCTCTCAGTGTTCTGTCAGCTGCCAATATTATCTCAGCAGAGGATCTGGCTCACTTTTGTCTCCTTTTTTTTTTCCTGAAAGAACTGTTTACTTTCCATTAATAAGTGTTTTTATTGGGATTTTAAAATTTTATTATTTAAAAAAAATTTTAACTTTTATACAATTTTTAAAGGTTACTTCCCATTTACAGTTATTACAAAATACTGGCTCTGTTCCCTATGTTACAGGATAAACCCCTGTAACCTTACACCCAATAGTTTGTACCTCCCACTCCCCCCCCCCACCCCCCCGCCAGCCGTATTGCCTGTCCCCTACCTGTGTTTCCTTTTCCCGTCTCATCCCCAGTATTCTATCCCTCTCCTGCTCATCCTTCCTCTTGAAGGCTCTCCCACTCTTCACTTCCGGTGGCCCTGCCCCGCGTTGGATGGCTGTCACCTTCACCCTGGACTACTCCAGGGCCTCCCAGTGGGACCCTCTGTCCCTTTCTCTATTGGGACAAGGCCACACTTCTTTTTCAAAACTTTTTTTCTGGCTCCTTGGCAGAGACTGCTTTGGCCGAACTCCTTAGTCTGACATTCGAAGCCCTTCATCTTCTGGCCTGTCTTCTCTTTCCATCTTAATTTCCCACCATCCCTCACTAACTAAGCATCCTAACAAGTCCTGCCTTCCAAGCCTCTCTGATGCCTGTACCGCTGCCTTGGCTGCAGTGCCCTTCTCCCGCCCCCGCCAGGCGCAATCTTCCTGGGCTCCGCGTAAAGGTCTCTCCTCCGGGCAGTTTTTCATGCCTCTGCCAGGCAGAACCATCTCTCTCTGCTGACCCCCGACGTGTCATTCACCTTGTTTATGCTCATCACAGCACGTTGTTTATTTGCTACTACAGCTCTCTCCCCAAAAGATTTCCCAAAGAAAATCTTGCACAGGACCACCCACTGGCTAGTTATTCTTCATGTGCCAACTATCCAGTGCTTTGCATTTAAAATACATCATTAATTTAATTGTTCTGTGTACTTTAGCAATTCTTCAAAGCTAAAAAAGTTAAAGAAATAGAGTAAGTTGCACTGGTAGCTAGCACAATCATTTAAAAACTGATAAAGCATCAAGAAAATTTCCCTTCTTTCTTATACAAACCATATCATTGGGTAACCAAATTATAGATAAGGGGAAGTTTCATTTTATTTTGTTTCCCCAAGTTGTGATACAAAAATATACAGCAATGCAACAAATTATTTTATGTACTCTTCCAAAAATAAGATAAAATTCCAGTCATTTCCTCTGAGTATCATATATTAGCTATCTTTATGTTTTGCTTACTTTTGCTTAACAACAACGTATTATTAGCAACTTTCTAAAGCCTTACCTATGGTGAAAATTTAAAAAATGTATGGCATTTTATGGTACAATAGATTTCTTAAAAACTGAGATAATTTAGTTCTCATTGCCAAGTATAATTTGTATATGCTGGTTGGTTTTGAGGAGCATATTAATCCTTGATTATACAAATATCACAAAGAATTGATGCATAGAAATAGATTTTAATTACTGAAACAAATAGTGCACATAATAAATGGAGTAGATTTGATTTTTCTCATGATTATCTTCTTTTAATTTTAAACAATGCTGATAGAAACACTGTTCTTTCCATTTATTTTTTTTCTCAGATATAATTTATTTCTATTTATGTACATTCTAATAACACATAGCATATATTTCCTAAAAAATATATAAGCATATATTTCCTACAACAGTCAATATCCATATGATGGTCATAAAATATAAATCCCTAACAGCCACACTGCAGTCTAGAAATACCATTTCCCACCAAAGGAAAGCAGGACTCCTTCTGTAAACAGTTGATCTGGGACAGGAACTATCCTAGAGACAAGCAAAGCCATCAAATTCTATGACCATGTCAAAATGATTCAGAAGCCAACCTGAAAAGGCTCCCACCAGCCAAGGACCAGCCATTTAGAGCTTTAGTAAGAATAACTGGAACGGACTGAAGCTCTTTAACTACGTCTAAGTTCATGAATTTAGAATGATACTTCAAAAAGAAACAACTAATTCAATTGATCATTATTAGAGGATGCTTATAAATCAACACATTATTTAAAAACTGGTAAAGAAAAAGGAAAGCATCAAGAAAATTTCCTTTCTTTCCTATACAAACTGTATCATTGGGTAACCAAATTACAGATAGGGGGAAGTTTCATCTTATGGAAGTATTCCAGTTATCAAAATGGAAAAGGTTGATGGAATTAGCATATCACCATTTTGCAGCTCCTAATGAGTTAAGGTGCCAATCAGCCAGGGCTGATACACCACAGAAGAAGAGCAATAGGCATGAACTGCCTCCTTAAGGAAGAATATAGCACTACTGATGAAGTGCTAGCACAACCGAAGCCAAAACCCTCAAACCCAGTCAGGCTATTAGACCAACTAGAACTTGCAGGAAATAGAGGACAGAGGACCATTCTAACCAATGCCATAAAGATTCAAGTAGGAGACTCTGAGAAACTACAGGGAAAATGGCCTGGCTTCTTCAAATAAATAATGACATTTACATGACAATTAGAAATTTAAACACAAATAAGACAATTAATGCTATGAATAGGATTAATAGGATAATTAACGCTATTAAGAAACTATTGTTTTTCGTTTGGGGGTTATTTTTTCTTTTAGTGTGATATGGTGGTTATGCTTTTCTGTTTAACAAGATAACAAGTCCTTATCTTTTAGAGACGTACATAGTGAAACAAACAGGATAAAACGATATGGTATCTGGGGTCTGCTTCTAAATAGCATGGGTGGAGGAGAAAAAGGTCAGCATATAGACACAATAAGGTTGGCCAACAGGAAATGATGGTTGAAGTTGGGTTATGGACAAATAGGAGTTTACTGACTATTCTTTCTACTTTTGTTTAAAATTTTCTATAATAAAAAGTTAAAATTGATTTTAAAGTTCAAGTAGTTAAAAAAGATCATGCAGCTATAATGAGAATAAAGCTATGTTGGCTCATTCTTACATTTTATCCTTCATTAGGCTTTTGCAGTAATTTGCATGTATTTGGGTTGCAGGCAGGTAGTGGTTGTGTTTTCATCATATTTCTCCAGTAACCACTAGGCCATAAAATAAAAATTCTGAAATTTCTCCCTCCAAGGCCAGGAGCCAGGGGCGAAAATTTGCAGCAACCAATGACAGTCTTCAATCCAGATGTAGATACACTGCCTACAGCTAAGAGTGATTTTTCCTTTGGTTTGCAAATAGTAAGCCTTGTATGGAGAGTTACAGGAAGAAACAACTATAATTAGAAAGCTGATGTTAGAATTAACACTTATTTCAGGAAATATAAGCCAAATGAAAATTTTAGGTGGACCATATTTATAATCTAGAACTGTGGTGCTAATATGCAGCCACTAGCCACATGTTCTTACTAATATTAAAAATTAATTAAAATTACATAAAATTTAAAATTTAGTTCCTTCTTTGTACAAGGCACATTTTAAGCACTCAAAGCCACACGTGGCTCGTGGGTAGTGTATTGGACGCAGCAGAGATAGAACATTTCCATCACTGCAGGCAGTTCTTCTGAACAGCAATATTTTGAAGTTATAATAAGTGACAGCATTTTACTCCCAAAGAATGCCTTAGTTTACACCATAGTCTATCATCGATCTGGAAAAAAACAAAATCACTCTTCTCAAGCCATGGCTATCAAAGAGAAAATCAAAGGATGTCCTTAAAAGGTGGTCAGCAGACCTTCTGATACCTCTTGCCATTTATGTGTCTCCACTCTTATGGGCAATGAAGGCAACAGCTGTGGGAGAAAAAGATTTTTAAATAAAGTATTTCCAGATTATCCCAAATGTCACAACACCTTAAAAAAGAATATGAAGTTATATGGTATCCAGAGTCCCAGTAATCATCATCAGAATCAACGGATTAAAAATAGGAGTCAGGTGTGGGACTTCCCTGGTGGCGCAGTGGTTAAGAATCCGCCTGCCAGTGCAGGGGACACGGGTTCGAGCCCTAGGCCAGGAAGATCCCACCTGCCACAGAGCGACTAAGCCCGTGCGCCACGACTAATGAGCCTGCTCTCTAGAGCCCGTGAGCCACAACTACCGAGCTCACGTGCCACAACTACTGAACCCTGCGTGCCTAGAGCCCGTGCTCCACAACAAGAGAAGCCACCGCAATGAGAAGACCACGCACCACAACGAAGAGTAGCCCCCGCTCGCCACAGCTAGAGAAAGCCCACGCGCAGCAATGAAGATCCAACACAGCCAAAAATAAAATAAATACATTTACAAAAAAAAAAAAAAAAGGAGTCAAGTGGAAAGAAAATGCCAAAGGTTTTTTTTCTGTTTTTTTAGGTTGTGTTTAAACTCGTGATTTTTTTTTTTTTTTTTAAAAAGTACCCACCATGATAACTACGGCCTTTTATTTGAAATTATAAGAACTACACACAATCCTCCAACACACCAGGGAAACATCAGTACAAATAGAGATGGTGAGAAAATGTAAAATAAATGATGTGCATTTTACTAAGAGCGGGTAAGTAACTTATTTTCATGAGAATGTGCTTAGAAAAGGTAGGAGTTGCCAAGGAGAGAAATGGTGGGTGGAAGAAGCAAAACTCAGAGAAAAGAGTCTAACCAGTGAACGTTTACAATGTGAGGGATACTCTGGTAGGTGCACCATGAATTAGCCATGTTCCCTGACTTAAGGACACTTAAAATTAAAATGGTCAGTCAGGGGCTTCCCTGGTGGCGCAGTGGTTGGGAGTCCGCCTGCCAATGCAGGGGACACGGGTTCGAGCCCTGGTCTGGGAGGATCCCACATGCCGCGGAGCAACTAAGCCCGTGAGCCACATCTACTGAGCCTGCGCGTCTGGAGCCTGTGCTCCGCAACAAGAGAGGCCGCGATAGTGAGAGGCCCGCGCACCGCGATGAGGAGTGGC
Source organism: Balaenoptera physalus (assembly GCF_965194825.1). NCBI lineage: Eukaryota > Metazoa > Chordata > Mammalia > Artiodactyla > Balaenopteridae > Balaenoptera > Balaenoptera physalus. Next base: position 121,389,711 of record NC_138887.1, on the reverse strand, counting down.
CCCTGCTCGCCACAACTGGAGAAAGCCCTCGCACAGAAACGAAGACCCAACACAGCCAAAAATAAATAAATAAATAAATAAATGTAAAACGGTCAGTCAGATGGCAATTATTGATGCTGGCGATCGAAAAGTTCCACGTGAATCACAGCACTGTACTATAAGACATGATTCCAAGCAAATAAATAATTCTACTAATGTTATGAGAAAGTAGGATTTTCTGTATAAGAGAAAATGAATCCACATTTAAAATCATAAATTTCAGTAAAAGTTAAAATCCTGTAGTGTTACATATGGAATCTAAATAAAAGGTACTGATGAACCTAGTGGCAGGGCAGGAATAAAGACGCAGACGTAGAGAACAGACTTGAGGACACAGGGGGGAAGAGGAAGATGGGACGAAGTGAGAGAGTGGCATGGACATATGTACACTACCAAATGTAAAATGGATGGCTAGTGGGAAGCAGCAGCATAGCACAGGGAGATCAGCTCAATGCTTTGTGACGACCTAGAGGGGTGGGATAGGGAGGGTGGGAGGGAGGCTCAAGAGGGAGGGGATATGGGGATATATGTATACATATAGCTGATTCACTTTGTTATACAGCAGAAACTAACACAGCACTGTGAAGCAATTATACTCCATAAAGATATATATATATATATAGGCCCTGTAGTGTTAAATTTGTGTCAGAAATATCAATAGGAACACATTTGCTTATTTTTTAAAGTATGTATTTGCTAGTTTTGTCCATAGAAATATTAGATACATGATTTCCTAAGCACTCAGATTTTGGTTCCTAAGTACCATTCTCACTAAAAAGAACAAGGAATCTTTGAGGAAACAGGTATTTCTAGATCTGAGGCACAGAAAGTGCAGTATGAGCCTGGGACACCTTATTGGCCAGAAGGCAAAGAACTGTTCAGTGAGTGATGGGTCTTGGCCACCGTTCTTGCCCCATCCTGTCTCAGCCTTCACATCTAACTCTGACTGGTCCTTCCTCTTGGCTCTGGGCTCAGATGCAGGACTTGAACTGGTCGACGGAATATGAGCAAGCAGACACTTGACATGCACTTGCACAGTTGACTTGCCCCCTCCTGGCTCTGCCATTGCCACGAGACAAACACAAACATCTCTGGCCTCGTCTTCTGGCCCCAGGAGGAGAAACAAGTGTGAATCACAGCCGGGTTGTCACGGTCACCCGAGAAGAGGCTATTCCAGATCAGCCAACAGCCTGCTGGGTGTCCAGCCACACGAGCAAATCACCCAACGGATAAGCGGAGTTGTCTGACCAACCACCAGCTGACAAGCAGAAGTGTGAAAAAAACACAAGTGTGTGGGTGTCCCTGAAGGTGTGTGCTTGTTTATTACACAGCACTCCTGTGGTACCAGACAACACACACATGCACAGGAGAACCACCTGGGAGGGCCCTCAGAGGTCAAAGCTGGGGAAATCAGAACATGAAAAGAACAATGCTGCAACTGATTAAAACACATCAGATATATAAAACCACTCATGAGTCCATAATGGTACCCACATAATGGTACTCATTTTCCACAGCTGAAGGTAACTATTACAGCAACTTCTTTCTCTGAAAATTGGTAATTAAAAATTCATAATTAAGGATTCATCCTGCTTTTTCAGTAGTATGGGGACACCAAACAGCCTGTTTCTGAGGGAGAGCCCCTCCTTTCAGAAAACTGCCCACTTATAAATGAAGAAGGAACAATGAATTTAGAAAATCACCACTTTTAGAAGGAATGATGAATTTAGAAAAGCACCATTTGTAGAAGAAGTGATGAATTTAGAAAATCACCATTTTGCAGCCCCTGTTGAAATACTCATTTCAGGTGAGGCTCATCGATGGATGCTACCCTCACTTAGAGAAAAGCTGATGGGATGTTTTCCTGGTGCCGAAGTATTACCCCAGAGAAAACATGCCAGTGTCAATGGGGAAACACTCGCTCCTCATGGAGGAATCTGGTGGGCACCACTTAGAATCCCTAACAGTGGGACAACCAGCAGTGGACACAAACATGAGAAATCATTCCATGAGGAAGGAACCAGACAAATCCAGGATGTGGGAAATTCCACTACACACTGGCCTAATATGGGGAAATAACACACTGTAGAAAAAAGAGGAGCTGCTTTCCATTAACAGAAACGTAAGAGACATAATCAAGTATAATTATGAACCTTAATTTGATCCAAATGGTAGAAAAAAGCCACAGAAGATATTTTGAGAAGGAATGGGGAAAACTGAGTATGGCCTGGGACTCCTACGATATTAGGAAATTATCCTCATTTTTTTGTTAGATCTGATAATATAGATAAATGGGAGGATATACTTTTGAAGATGCATGTGTTAGTATTCAGGGATGAAAGAAAATGATGTTATAATTTAAGTTTAAATATTTTCAGCCAAAAAATCGATAGAGGACACAAACATGATAAAAGTGTTGAGATTAACTGATAATTATATGGGTATTCACAGTACTCTCCTGTATACTTTTCTGTAAGTTAAAAATTTTTCATAAAAAAGGAAGCAGACCATATGACCCAGCAATTCCACTCCTGGGTATATACCCACCCCCCAAATGAAAACACTAATTAGAAAAGATACATGCACCTCAATGTTCACAGCAACATTATTTACAGTCGCCAAGACAAGGAAGCAACCTAAGTGTCCGTCAACAGATGAACAGATAAAGAAGATGTGGTATATATGTACAATGGAATATTAACTCAGCCATAAGAAAGAATGAAACATTGCCATTTGCAGCAACATACTTGGACCTAGATATTATCACACTAAGTGAAGTATGCCAGGCAAAGATAAATACCAAATGATATCACTTATATGTAGAATCTAAAAAATAAACTATTGAATGTAATAAAAAAGAAACAGACTCACAGGTACAGAGAAAAAGTGGGGAGGGGGGAGGGAAGAGGGGCAAGATAGGAGTAGGGGATTAAGAGGCACAAACTACTATGTATGAAATAAATAAGCTACAAGGATATATTGCACAGCACAGGGAACATAGCCAATATTTTACAATAACTATAGATGGAGTATAACCTGTAAAAATTGTGAATCACTATCTTGTATAACTTTAACTTACATAATATTGTACACCTTTAACTTACATAATATTGTACATCCACTATACTGCAATTAAAAAAATCAAAGAAAAAAGGAAGCAGAAAATAAAACAACATAGCCCCTGATTTCTAGGAACATACAACAGAGTTGGGTGGACATAGGAGCTATTGTCTACAGACCATGAACTGAGATGCTTTTAGGCAGAAAGTCAGGGGTGAGCAGAGGCTCTGAGTAGCAGCCCTGGTGTGTGGGTAAAACAAGTGCAGGAAACAGAGGTGCAGAAGTGGGAGGCCAGACGTGCACAGTCCTCATGACACCGGTTTTGAAGATGAGGGTGCTTGGGTGAGTTTTGGAGCCCTAAACCTAACCCTAACCCATTTGTCCATAAACTGGAGCAGGGCTGCAGTTTAACATGTGTGTTTAGGTCAGAAGTAGCCAAAGGGCTCCAAAATTTTTTTTTTAATTTTGTTTGTACTCTGGGTTTTCTTTTTTCTGGTTTACATCACAAACATGTCAGAGGGAGGAAATGTTGGCTCAGAAATGTCTTTCAAAAGAGCAAGCTTTTCTAATTACACTCCCTAAATGCTGACAGCACTCACTGAATCCACAGCAAGCACTTAACCAAGAGAGGACAATGCTGAGATTCTGAGACTCGATCCTGAGACCTGGGGGACTCCCAGCTTCACCCAACCGTGAAGTGAGACACAGACGCAAGAACCGCCGGCTGGTTAATTTGCTCCCTCTGGCTCAAAGGCCTCACGCAGCCATCTTGATTCAAACTTGCAGCTCTACATCTGTGGCAGGACAGCCTGACATTTTCCTGCAGGATCTTGAGAATAAGAATAGACTGGAAGGACTGCAAATGATGCTTCCTTTCCCCCTTTCAAGAATGCAACTAGGGTACTGTGTTCTTTACATCTGAGGGTAGTAAGAGGCATCTGCTTTGGAAAATCGAAATTCTTGGAAACAAAGAGCTGGGTTGCCTGGGGCTGGGATGGGTAAGCAGAGAGATGGAGGGCAGTGGTTGATTAATTTCTGTGGGCTTCAAATTATGATAAAATGACACCACAATACCCACGTTTACAACTTGGGTAATTACATCAACAAGTACCTTCCAACAAATAACGGTCTCAGCTTGGAAATTACTTGGAAAGTATCTACATTTCAAAGATGACATGAGTGGCTTCAAATTTCACTGAGTTTTCATCACAGGATCTGAGATTGCCCAATTTTGTCTTTGATTAATGGACTGCCCAAATAGTTTTTAAAATCTTTAAAATTTTCATTCTTCTTATGGGGAACAATTTTTATGTGACTCTACAGAGTCATGTTTATACTTTTAAACAGCTTATTGTATGGAAACCCCACCAAAAAGCAACAAAGCACTTGTTTCTGTATTTAACATTGTCAAACATATGCTTATGTGGCTAAGGAAAAAAGAAACCAATATTTGTAGAACTAGGATTTGTTTTTTGCAATTTATTTTTTTCACTTGATTCTATCACGAAAGAAAATATATAGGTTAGGAGGCTTTTAAATAAAAAGGTTTAGGTGGGTGAAGAAAAAAGAAAGATCGGGAAAGAAGTCCTTTGCTCATAACATATTTTTAAGAATATTTATGATTAATTGTAAAAATCTAAGATTCCTTGAAGGGACTTGAAAATGATTATTGCATAACTGTTCTACTATTTAATAAATCTGACTTAGAACAAATCAATAACAAATATTATTGAAGGTGTCAAGAAGTTTTAAAAAGACTTTGAAATGGGCAAAAAAGACCACTGGGTAGCTGGTAGATGCTCAATGTCATTGTCTTGGAGCTTTTTTATACTCTGAAAGTTGCAGAAAACTGATAGTAATGCAAAGGAGTCTCGCCAGAGAGATGCAGATGAATTCTGTCTGGTGGAGATGCAACTGACCCCTAAAGCCAATTTCCCAGCAAATTCATTTCAGCATTGTTGATCGCCTACGTATGTATTTGTTTTTCTACCCTTCTCTTCAGATCTTATTGGTTCTCTCCTTAATTTGTGAGCTAAATAAAATCTTTGGCAGATGTTTATTTTATATTAACAAAATCATAAGCCTCATGATTTTTACCTTTAAAATATTCTTCTTCAATAAAAGTTCATTATTTGCAAGATATGGACAAAATTTCACAGATGGGCTATGAAAAGAAAATCACTGAACCACTTGAAATGTAATTTTGGGTACAAACTTGTTTAGAAATGAACCAACTTACAGATTAAATATAACTATTTTTTAGAATACCAAATTGTATCAAAATCAGATATTCTTCAAAAGTCCTGAACTATTAGTGGATTATGAAATTCACTGGTCATTGAAAGATGTTGCTTATGTCATTCCAATGCCATAGCTTATTAGTAAATCAGTAATTACTTCTCAAAAAGGCAACATTATTCATGGTTCTGTGGGCTATCATTTTAATCACAATGCTAAGAGCTGAATCAATGTTAAACTGTCTATGTACTTTCGTCAATGGGGATTTGATGAAAATACCTATTTTCCAGTACAAGTATAGAAGATATATTTTTTGAATAATCTACTTGTCAGCAGGCATTATGTTAAGGCAGAAGACTACTGCAGAAAGTAAACTCAGGTTTTATGTCAATACTGTTAACTATAAATGACCATTATGGAGCAAATTAGCAAATAAAAGTACCTAGAGGTCAAATTGAAATGACCACCTTGCTTTATCTAGGTTTTCAGGAGAAAAATCACCTACTACGGACAAAGACTAATGAATGGGCTAAAAGACAGAAATTTGAGTGTCTTCCTTCAAAAAAAAAAAAAAAAAACTCTGATGAAAAATGCCAAGAGTAGCAGACAGATTGTTGGGAAAAGCTTGGAATAGGAGTCTGGAAACCTGGCTTCTATTTCAGGCTTTGCCACAGACTAGATATGCCAGAATTATGCTGTGAAACTTGTGAAGCAGTGTCCTTAAAGAGATACAGCATGCTACTCTCCTCTCCTTTTTTCATTCCTGCTAGCAGGAATGCTTTTATGATGGCTGGAGCTAGAGCAGCCATCTTGGACCTTTCAGTGATCTTGGAAATGGAATATAAGAGCAAAACAGACAGAGCATAGATCCTACTTCTTGACCTTGATGTGAGAGAGAAGTAAATTTAATAAATAAATGTCTCTCTTGTTTAAACCAGTATTGTTTTCATTTTTCTGTGGCTCAGAGATGAATCTATTCCTAACAGAGATCAGATCTAATTTCTGGGTTTGCAGTCAGGAGACTGGTTCTAGTCCCACGGTAGTGTCTCCTGAGTCAGGTTACTTGATATCCTCGTCTTTCATTTTCAATACGAAAATGCCTTATTTTTCAGAAAGAGTAATTGCTGATTAATTGAGATCAACCATATGAAGGCATTTTGAAATTAAGAAAAAAAGAAAGAGTAATTTGTATAAATATAAGATGCTATCTCCACCTGCAACACTCATTTGAAAAGGAGAAATGGTTATGTCTTCCTACTAAACATTCACCTATTATTTTATTTGTAAAGAAAAGAAATGTTATGAATCACATTCCAGGAGAACTGGGGGTAGAATCTTTAAAAAAAAAAAAAAAGATTGCCTGTGCACAGCTCTCGTCCTTCTGACTTAAAAGCAAACGAAATAATTCAACACGTAAGGAGCAGCAGGCTGACATCCTGCACAGGGTGAAGAAAAGCATTACACGAAGCCGTTCTGTCTATGCACTGGGGTGGAGAAGCAGGGAAACAAATGATCAGAGGTTCTTTCACTCTCCCAGGGAAAGTAGGCAGGTACCTTTGAAGGCATCATTCACTCCTTCAGACCTGCTCATTTGCAACTGTCAAGCCTCAAAGTGCCTGATTATATGGTGGATACTGGCGGGCTGTTTTCTTCAGAGAGGATCTGGCACGTGTGACAAATATGAGCTGTCAATGGCAGACCTCTCCCCAGGCTGCGTGGCTGCCTGGGTCTGTCTGCTTCGGTAGCCGGTGAAGCCTAATTGGACGCTCTAGGGCCTGTCGTGTCAAGGAGGCACGGCCCCCCTGCCCAGGCTCCTCCTCCAGGTGAGGGGTTTTGGAAGATTACCAAATGACATCATTATTATAAATCCACCTCTGTCTTCAACTCTGCTCTGACCAGAGAATCTCTCTCTTCTGGTTCTGAACTGCAGAGACTTTGCTGGGATGGCTGGAGAAAATCAAGCCAATTAGAGAGCCGGCAGAACCAATCCATCTGAAAGCTGGGGATGACTCGGTTAGGACTCCGAGGTTGCAAGGGGGAGCACCTGTCACACACTAGTCATTAACATAACACTGTAATAATTACAGGCAAGGAAGTCCCTGCATTTACTGCAGTGAAGTGAGAACCCATCTCTGATGGTAAACTGTTAACCTGAAGTACTAGAAAATTCCCACCTTTATAGCAATTAACTGTGCAACCTTAGACAGAATATCTGACTTTTCTGTGCCTCAACATGCCCATCTGAAAAAAATGGAGATATGAATAACACCTACCTTATATGACATTAGAATAATGTCCACGTTCAACTGTCAAGTACTACTAACACTATTAGCAGCAAACAACCAACATCTGGGTAGTCCCATGAAAGTTCATAGGACTTCACAGGAATGCTTTACATGTGGGACCTGATATAATTGTAACCTGAAGGTCAAGGATTGCTATAGCCCTTCTATTTCACATATTCCCGATATAACTGTGTATTTTATCATCTATACCAGGACACTTGAAAGTGCAAGGCAGGTAGTGCTTTAATAATCACATCAGGGCAAGTGACATAACCTGGGTATATGAACACTGGTTTATCCCAACTTCAACAGAGTTCAGGTGTTCATGAATTAATAAGGCTAACGCTGGCAGAAACAAATTTTCATATTTATCCAAAGTTTTTAAAATTAACAATCCTGACTTAATTTAATGGATATAAGTTTCTCTCTGATGTATCTGAAATAAGAGGATAACTAAACTTGAATAGTCAAGATTGTAAATCTGACAATTATATTCCATGGATGCCATCGATAGACTCTAGTTTAAGAAGCAACAAATCAACTTGCTCAAAAAAATTGACTGCTCTGCAATTTAACAAACTTAGAATAAGGCTCAGCTAATCTTTAGGCTGTAGTATCATAGCCATCCACAAAATCAGTGAATGCTGTTTCAAGTCTTCTGTGGTGAAAGACACTGTTTTTATGAGTGGTGACTAGCATTCATTTTAAGGGTACACATCTCAGTCAAAGGCAGTGTAGCAATCTTTGGTCAGTAATGAGTTCTGTCCTCTTAGCTGATGGGAACGTTCAGCTCAATTTATAGCTATGGGTAGAGCAGAGAAAAGTCATCACTGCATCTCATTTACTAGAGCTGCCTTTCTGAAGAGGGGAAGTACGGGGTAAATGATATTGAAGACTATAGCTTGCAGTAAAATATCTGTTTACTTTATTAGGGAATGGATTTTTTTAAGTGCCCAAGTTCTACTGCTTTCCCTTTTTCCTGTGTTTGTTTGCATCTGCTTTTAGCAATGCAGCTGCTGTGATTTACATGTGTACACTACCGTATATTAAACAGGTATGGGGGCTTCCCTGGTGGCGCAGTGGTTAAGAGTCCACCTGCCAATGCAGGGGACACGGGTTCAAGCCCTGGTCTGGGGAGATCCCACATGCCACGGAGCAACTAAGCCCACGCATCACAACTACTGAGCCCGTGTGCCACAACTACTGAAGTCTGCGTACCTAGAGCCCATGCTCCGCAACAAGAGAAGCCACTGAAGTGAGAAGCCCGAGCACTGTAATGAAGAGTAGCCCCCACTCACCACAACTACAGAAAGCCCATGCGCAGCAAGGAAGACCCCATGAAGCCAAAAATAAATAAATTAAATAAATAAATAGGTATGGTACAGCAATCGGCTAGGTGCGACTAAAAAAGGCAAAGCTTTCTTCCCCTACTCTCAACACCATGGAATTATAAAGTAAAATTTCCTTCCCTGAACAATATTTTTACACCTTATTTATTCTACAGAATGAAATAATGTCAACCAGATCAACTTCCATGGGAGATGCACACACACACACGCCTACCCTAGTGCCAAAGTCATCTGATTTCACCAACAACGGACCAGCCTTCCAAACCCTGTCCTGGGTTTACTTATTCAATTCGATTCATTCACCAAATATTTCTAAGGTACTCAATGTGCTAGACCCTGCGCAAGTGCTAATCTCTTATTGTTTGCTCGCTGTTCCCCTAACCCCTCCCCCCAGCAGCATGGTTGAACTTGTAATTCCAACTTAGAACATCAAATAATTGTTGACTGTGGGTGAGCTTCCTTGCGTTAGGCATTGCTAAAAACAGGCGATGACCTTGGTCCACACTCAACACTTTCTCCACCACCCACCACCCTTGGTTCATGTTTTTCCTTCCACAATGGTGTCATTCTCCTCTGAAGGGAGAGGCCACTTTACGTTATGTTTTGATGTGTTTTCTTATAGCCAACGCATAATGGAAAACAAAAAAAATTGTGATAAAGAAAAAAGACTGAAAGCACGTGAGTGAAACTGGAAAATTAGGTGACAACTTGGTGCTCTGGAACAATCAAAGACATACTGGCATAACAAAAAAAACCCACCTAAGTGCTAAAATGAACTACACCACACAGACATCTGAGCCCTGTGTCCTTTTAGAAATGCCACCGATTATTGCTGAAACGGGAGAGTAGATTTTGTAAGTTTGACAATTTGATTTCTGCTTAGGTTTCTATTTTATTTTGCACCTACTTAAACCATTGGCAAATAAATATTTCAATCTTTTTATTTTTGAATTTCATGCATGTTATACTTCTTATAACAGACCTGGTTTTAATCGTCACTGCAAGTGCTACATCAGAGTCCAGGATCTTGTCAAGTGAATAAGTAACTGTTCTCCCCCAAATACAGTTGCCTGGTTGCTTCTGCCTCTTACAGGAACCAGCCATAGTATTCATGACACATGCCCTTAATGGCTGTAAGTCGTATTTCCTTGAATCGGTTTACGTGGTACATCTCTCCTAGGAGACCATCAAAGCCTTCCCTGGCTCTTTACTCTAATTCACTGTTCTCCTTTCGGTACAATTTTCTCAGTGCCTTCTCCGGCTCATAAACACAGTCTTATCTCAAAGTCTTTTCGATTCCAAGCATCTTGGATGCTTTCATGTTTCTGTCTGAACCAACCACCACCAGAGCTTTGGGTAGGTGTTGAATAAGTACCTTTGGAAAAGTCTTATGAAGTAAAATTAAGTAAAACTGGTGTCACAAGAGATTTCAATGGAATATCACCAGCCCTGAGAAAAGAGTCACTATTTATATAGAAAAGAGAGAAAGGAAAATGGAAAAGCTGATAGGTTTAATGTGTATCATGGACCAACCTTGGTAAAATTCCCTGAACACCAATGACGGTGTGGGGAAATTTGCATTGCTGAATTTTAGAGCCAGAAGAAACGCTGATGCTATCTTCACACGTTCAGCTTCTTTATTTAACTAATAAACTCAGACTCAGAAAGAATAAATGCCTATGCATGGCAAAGGAATAGGACCTGGTCCTCCCGCTATTGCTTCACCTTGTCTCTCGGTGTCCTGGTGTGGTCTGATGGCTGTGGAATTTGACTAAGAAGGACAAGACAGAATTATCCAGTGAGGAAACAGAACACAAATCTTCAATCATATGGTATTCCAGGGGATAGTAGCTAACCTCTTAAAGTGCCACACAAGATTTCCCAAAAGTAAATTTTATGTCAAACCAGTCTAAAAAGCCTTTCTAAATCAGATAATCTCTCCAGCCACTTTTGCATAATGTAGTAACAGAGTAACAAACAGAAACAATTCTGTTTTAATCGAAGAAAGATAATTGTGTGTGATCTGTTGTTTCGCACGTAAAGGATATTTTTTCTTTAGGTTTAATTTCCTGGGTGGTGTTGTCAAAACGGCATTAAAATAGCACTGTCTCCTTAGGTCATCCATTATTTTGAGTGATTTCTGGAAACATTAAGAATTCCTGAGACACACATGGCAATACCTTAAAGCACTAAACACAGAATTACCACTCTTTCTGGCAATTCCACTTCCGGGCATACAAAGGAAGTGAGAGGAGGGACTCAAACACATCTGTACACTCATGTTCACAGCAGCACGGCCAGTACACTCACAGCAGCCAAAAGGTAGAAGCAACCCAAGTGTCTACGGACAGATGAGTGGATAAACAAAACTGGAGACACATACACACACACACAGTGGAATATTATTCAGCCTTACAAAGGAAGGAAATTCGACATATGCGACCACATGGATGAAACTTGAGGACATCATGCTAAGTAAAATAAGTCAGATACAAAAGGAAAAATATAGCATGGTTCCACTTATATGTGGTACCTAGAGGGGTCAAATTCATAGAGACAGAAAGTACGACAGTGGGCGGCAGGGGCTGAGGGGAAGGAGGAATGGGGAGTTAGGGGTTAACGGGGACAGAGTTTCAATCTGGGGAGATGAAGAAGTCCTATAGATGGATGGTGGTGATGGCTGCACAACATTGTGAATGTACTGAATGCCTCTCAACTGTACACTTAAAAATGGTTAAAATGGTAAATTTTATATTATATGTATTTTACAACGATTGAAAAAAAAGAATCCCTGGGACAGAAAAATGGGTTTGATGTCGAGTATACACAAAAGAAAGAGGGGTTGAAAAAGTATATAGCTGTATATTTAGTCTCCTCTTACTTTCATTCAGTCCCAAGTTTACGGCTTTGGAAATCACGGGTTCTGAAAAAAAATTCAGTATGAAATTACTTATGCTAACTTCAGAAAGATCAATGGGTCAGGCAAGTATTTATTTGACCCATACACCACCTCTCTCCAGCCTGCTACTCTGTGTCACTGCTGGATCAGTCACTTGTTCTTGGATGCCCCGAGGCACAGATAGAAAGGAAACTGTCCAGGACCGACCAAGATGACGGAGTAAGAGAATGTGGAGCTCACCTCCCAGCATGAACGCATCAAAAATACATCTACAGGTGGAACAATTCTCACGGAAAACCACCTGGAAACTGGCAGGAGAACTCTTTACAACCAAGGCTATAAGAGATCCACACGTAATCAGGTAGGAAGGGAAGAGAAGATTTCAGGCTGGGACCTGTGACCCCGGGAGGGGAGTCAGAGGAAAAGAGAACATATATGGGTGGAGATCTGTCCTGGGGAGTGAGCGGTTCAAGCCACAGATTGGGCACCCCAATCCTGGGATCCTCTGCGGGGGAGACAAGCCCCCTTGGCTGGTTGGAGAACCGCTGGGAGTAAGAGGAGGGCAGTGGGAAGCCCGGACTCCGCTTGTGAAGAGCATGCGTGTGCTGACTTGCCCAGCGGTGAAGGGCGCAGAGAGGGCTGCTTTAGGGGCTGCTGGGTTTCCTGCACCCACCCGGCTGTGCACCCAGCCCAAGCCAAGCAAATGCTCCAGCCCCACTCACTCCACCTCACAGCATGGCGCTGGACTGGGGGCCACCACCAGGGGGAGACTCCATGGTGGGGCGCTGAGTTAACTCTGGGCATCAATTATTAACAAAGAGCAGAAGTGTGAATTACAAGTTCAGTAGCATGGAAGAGAAGACATAGGCAATCATTCTATTTACAGCAGACGTGGTTTTAGAGGACACTTAAAGGAACTCTGTCATTGGATGGATTTAGGTCAGTCTGAAGAGAAAGAAAAACTGATGAATGATCATTTCTTCATGATCAATTGCAGGGGGGGGTCAACACATTTAGAGCTGGAAGGACACTTTTAGGATACTTTTCAAAAAACACATTATATTTTTGTATTAGCTGTTTAGGTATAGTCACCCCAAAACTGCAGAGCAGATGATGGTTTTCCCTATTCCTACAGGTCATGAATTCATCACCTATTCTATAGTCTCACACAGCCACTAACGTATGTCTTCTCGGGTAAAATCTAATGACCGACATCTCAGTCGACATCTGTTTGTTCTCACAAAGTTTATCAATCAAGAGATGAGTCTGTGTTCAACCAACAGTTGGCAAACCACAGAGCATTCAGCATGAGTCATTCATTCTCAGTAAGAATCTGTCATTGCCAAAGAAGATGATCTCACTCCCTTCCCGTTATACATGATTTCTGTTTTGTAACACAGGAGTGGCGATTTTATCTGTAAGACAGGCTGACTGGACACTCAAGGCCTGAGGGTGATCATCTTCTGTAGAAAGAACCATCCTCATCTCCATCATCTTCTCCACCAAGACGTTCCTCTTCCACAAGTGGGGATAACTCACGGTGATGGAAATGAGAAGACGGTTAAAATGCTATTTTTTAGCTTATAATTCTCTTTTCTTCACCTGAAAGCAAGGAGCTTTAACATTCAAAGCTTTAAGTGATATGGCATCACGCTTGGCAAGTTTGAAGGAAAAATTACTATTAGAATCATCAATGATTCTATCATGAAAAATAATATAACACCTTCAAAGTACTTTATGTAACATTACACCTAGAAATACATGGGGATACTTTGGTTACCAAGAATAGAGAGAAAAAAAAGTCATTTCTGTGATAGGATTATCTGTAAGCTAATATAGATTTCACAATGCTATTATAAAGAATCTGTCTCACAGATTTAAAGCTTTTTCCTCTAAATGGGCAATCAAAGTGAAAACACAATTATGTTTAAAAGTATACACAATGTAGAGGAAAAAATGTGTAATATTTATGAATTGGGTACCATAATTTGAGACCAAAAAAAAAAAAAACACAAAACAGCTTTCTGTCAATGACTTCAGTGACTTTTATCATTAATCACTGGACGAATTTTGTGTAAGTAGATTCCAGTCCTATGAGGAATCGTGGAACTGATTATGTGATGGTTTATGGCAAGCGTTAGTCTGGCATATATCTAGAGGACTGTGTTGCATTAATAATTTAAATGTTTTAACAAATTCTGTTAGGATCATTTACAGCATGAGGAAAATTATATTACCAACTAATGTTTGAATAAATCAACTTCGTTTGAAAATATAAAAGCTGTTAAAACAACACTACTGTAGGATCCTAATAGATTCTCTATAAAAAGTTAGGAAAATGGAATATTCGTATGGCCTACAATTCAGTTACATCAGGATACAATATACTATCTATCTATCTATCTATTTATTTATTTTTTTATTTATTTATTTAGGGCTGCATTGGGTCTTCGTTGCTGCACGCGGGCTTTCTCTAGTTGAGGCAAGCAGGGACTACTCTTCATTGCGGTGCGTGGGCTTCTCACTGTGGTGGCTTCTCTTGTGGAGCACGGGCTCTAGGCTCACGCGCTCAGTAGTTGTGGCTCGTGGGCTCAGTAGCTGTGGTTTGCAGGCTCTAGGTGTGCAGGCTCAGTAGTTGTGGCGCATGGGCTTTGTTGCTCCGCGGCATGCGGGATCTTCCCGGCCAGGGCTGGAACGCGTGGTCCGCTGCATTGGCAGGGGGATTCTTAATCACTGTGCCACCAGGGAAGTCCCAGGATACAATATACTTTATTGGATACACCATATGTTTACTAATCTGCTCTAGAATTTTGCTAAATTTTACCTTTTTTTGACAATTAATACAATAATTTCTGGTTTTCTCCCCAGGCTTTTGGCTCCTCTCTCATTTGCCCACACATTCTTATAGGCTACTTACAATGATTCTGTAGTTTCCTTGACAAGCTGGTTGATGTGGGTTAGGAAAAGGTTTTTGACAACTGAACAAAACATCAGCAATGCAAACCTGAGGTTCCTTTACCTGCTCTGAATCCTCAAACACATGGTATGGCCTTTCTACTCGGCCTCCAGGTCCAGAAAGAGGTGTGTTCAAACTGGCTTTGAACCTGACTATATGTATGATATTGAATAAGTTAATTAACATCTCTGAATGGGTGATAATAATATTACCTACTTCACTAGGCCGTTACAACAGTTCTTATATACTCTGGAGACAAGTTCATTACCAAATGTGTGATTTGGAAATATTTTCTCTCATTCTTTGGGTTGCCTTTCACTTTCCTGATGGTGTACTTCGGAGCACAAAAACTTTCAATTTTGACGAAATCCAATTTATCTATTTTTTTTTCTTTTGTTGCTCATACTCTGGTGCCATATTTAAGAATCGTTTGCCAAAACCAATGTCATGAAGACTTACTCCTTTGTTTTCTCCTGAGTTTAATAGTTTAATAGTTTTACATTCAGGTCTTTGATCCATTTTGATATAATTTTTGTATATGGTGTGAAGTAAGGGTCCAACGTCATTCTTGTGTATATGGCTGTCTCGTCCTAGAACCATTTGTTAAACAGATATTGCCACTCACTTTCATGCTGCTTTACCATATTTTAAGCATTTTCACAGATGTGATATTTTGCAATTTTACTCTGTAACACAGAAGATTAATGCAATCACCTACCTCTGAGATTGACAGGCTTGGAAAGTGTAATTACTGCCTTTTCCTCCTGAGCCTTCAACCAGCCTACATTTCCCAGAGTCCTTTGAAATCAGGTGGGGTTAGGTGCCTGAATTCTAGCAGAAGCTGAGGCAGAAGTGATGTACATGACTTCTAGGTTTGGCCTTGTTCTTCCCAGTCACCCAACTAGACTAAATTTCTCAGCCTCTTTGGCAGTTAGATGGGGGTCATGTGACTGACTCCCAACCAATTAGAAACGTAGGTAGAAGAGATGTACACCTCTTGCAGGCCCAGCCCCTAAAAACCTCCTGTAAGAAACTCTCCTTTCTCTTCCTGAGTCTGTCACCAAGTTACAGAGTATCCAGTGGAGGAATCGGAGCTCTCACAGATACGGCAGCCACTAGAGGAAGGAACCTCAGTCCCTGAAAGATCGCACGGAGTAACCCGCAGGCCAGCCCAACCCACATTAGCTGCACTGTGAGGAAGAAATAAAACTCTGCCAATTATCAAAGTGCCCAGGCAGAGATGGAAAATTCAGGTACAAGACAACAAGAGGGAGCTGGACTCCTGAGACACAAGTGAGTCACACAGGGGGTGGTCATGGAAAAACACCCCAAGCTGGGGAGCAGGAATCAGAGTTGCTTTTCACAGATCCGAGCCCCAGGCAGGGAGGGAGCAGAGACAGACGGACACTTACCACAGAGAGCAGCAGCTCAGACGGCTTAGCTGTCCTCTGCCTACAAAACTAGCAGCCTTGGAATCTGAGGCTCTTTCACTTAAGCTGAGTAGGTGAGTGTGTAGAGGGGAGACAACAGCTCTGTGCTCCAGGATCTGAAGAACTGTCAAAAATTAGATTGATTCTGAGTCGCCTCAAAAGACATAATTAGACCCAAGGATCAACACTTCTAGGGATAAGTTTTAGATTAATGCTATAAGGACCTATCTGCCAATCACCGCTGGCTTCCTCAGTAAGAGCAATGAACTACACTGAACGGATGGTCCGGACACAGCCTGGTTGAGCCCAGGCCAGGGGTGGCAGAGAGACGCCTTTATTGCCTTTACTGTTGAGGAGATGAAACGAAACCCCTTCCAGTCCTGCCTCTGCGTGCTGTCCCCACACATGGGGGACTAATGTCCGCAGCAGAGTCTTAGCCCAGAATGCCCAGAGATGCTAAATATAGGCCCATAAATTCCTTTAAGATCTCACTGAAGAATCACCTCCTCTACGAAGCCTTTGAAGACTAACACTTCTCTGTATGTGCCATCTTCAGTTTGAGTTTAAATGTATTTTTCTTCTGAACCTCTTCATCTGATTATACGTTCTAAATATTCTCCAGATGTACAAAGGTTCATTTTTTTAAAACTTCCCCGTCATTCCATAAGTACCAAGGGCCTTTAATAACTCAACCCAAAGAGTTTTTTATTATGAAGGGCATACAGTTGGTACTTAATACACTGAATAGTCCTCCAAAAAAAAAGCTCCTTAGGAAATTAGATAATATATTTTGTTCCCTTGGAAGCCAATTTCTGTATCTGCCGGAGACTTTGGCAAACTCGAGGTGGTCCAGGCCTAGAATTTTACACCATTTTATGGTGTAAAATTTCCAGGCTTTCAGAGCATCTTTCTAGGGAAATTGTCTCCATCCCTGTTAACCAATTACTATTAAAAAGGGAAAATGGAGCTTCTCTGGTGGCGCAGTGGTTAAGAACCCGCCTGCCAATGCAGGGGACACGGGTTCGAGCCCTGGTCCGGGAAGATCCCACATGCCGCGGAGCAACTAAGCCCGTGTGCCACAACTACTGAAGCCCACGCTCCTAGAGCCTGTGCTCTGCAACAAGAGAAGCCACCGCAATGAGAACACTGCGTACCACAACGAAGAGTAGCCCCCGCTCACCACAACTAGAGAAAGCCCGCGCACAGCAACGAAGACCCAATGCAGCCAAAAATAAATAAATAAAATTTAAAAATAAATTTAAAAAAAAATAAAAAGGGAAAATGTATGAGTACACAGTAATTCTGTTCCTAACTGAAAGTACAGAAAGGAATTTTTGACAATACTTCTCCATGTTAATGCCATGACTACACCAAGCGGTGTCTGGGTCGAGGGTCACTAAGTTCTTTTATCCTAAATATGGATCTTAATTTCAAGAGAGAAAGAGAAACATTTTTCTCTTTCAGGTACTATGGGTTATCATCTGTTATATGCTTTTAGCATTCTATACAGAGAAGAATGAAAGAAAAATTGCTTTTCAATATGTTATTTGGAAGAATTTAGCTAAATACTGAGTGCCACATTAAATGAGAAAACAAGACCGCATGCATTTTATTATTCAAAGGATAGTCCCTCTCAAAGCATTAGCCATTTCAGCACTGCAGAGTAAATGTGCCAATGTGATTCTTTTTCAGATAATTGTACTGTTATGAAAAAATATATTCTTAAACACTAAAAATATCAGAAATATGGGTTTCAATCTGCTCAACCCTCACCCCCACAGAAACACACTGCTCCTAGTAGCATAGAAAATTGTGAATATTTTAAAGTCTTTCTTGAAAACTCTTGAAAGCATTGATGGGGAACAAGCATCCTTTTGAGTATCATCCAATATCATATGTATCAAAGATGAGAATCAGGTCATTGTGAATACAAAGAAGAAAAGGATTATAAGCAAAATCCTTTGGAAGGAGAAGCCACTTCCAGAATGGCAGAGTAAGGACCTCTGAAAATCTGCTCCTTTATAAAAGCAATGAGATTGCAAAAATTGTCAAAATCAATTTCCCAAAACTTTGGCAATTAACCAGTGGCTTCCAACAATTCTAGATGCATTTATTCAAGAAAACTGGTTGAATTTTGGTCAGAATACTGAGCTTTGTAGTCTTTTAACTTGCTCTATTCCCATCTTCCTCTCCCCATCTACATGGTAGTCTTGAAAACCAACACCCTCGTGATCAGAGTTGCCATTAAAATCATCAGCTCAGAAGCTACTGGAGGGGGAACAACAGCTTTATAGCTCTCCAAAAGCCCCATTTCTAGAAGATTGTCATTATTTCATCTGTCTAGCTATTTCTTAGAAACCTGCACTCACAGGGTTTGTCTTTACTTGATCTGACTCAGAGCTTGCTCACTGCAAAGGACTTTCCCTTGGGGCATTTGTCAAAAACAATCAGTGACAATTGTTTAACATAGCAGCTGCCTGAGGTGATGATACCAGCTGGAGTAAGTGAGAAGTTGACCAAAAAACCTAAAAGGAAAAGCTAGGGAATGAGATGTCCATGAGGGCTTTGAAACACTCAAACATATGGCTGGGAATCTAGAAGGCTATTTTTATGTGCAGGACTAGATGCATACCTAGGAAATATCTAAGAATGCCCTAAGCTCTCACCTCTGGCTGACCTTGAGACTCTTGAGAAGGCAAGAAATAAAGACTATGGCAGGGTTGTAAATTGCCTGGGTATTGAAGTTGTGTCCTAACACACACACAGAGCATGTTGGTAGAAACTGGGAGATTTATTGGTTCAAGGTATTTAAGGAATCTCTATCCAATCATTATCTGAACACTAAGCTAACCCAGCAGAGACTTTAGTAGCTACACATGAAAAGAATGCAGACTTTACTGAATTAATTCAGGAAGGCCATTAAACATATGAACATCAAAAACAACAACAAATATCAATAAGACCTGGGAAAAAGGGTAATTTGATTTCCAGAGCTGCCACACTATATTATTTAAAATGTCCACTATATAACAAAAAATCACAAGACACACAAAGAACCAGGAAAGTATGGCCCATACACAGGGAAAAACAGCAGTCAATAAAAACTATTCCAGAGGAAGACCAGACATTAGACTTATTAAAAAAAAAAACTTTGAACATATTTATAATAGCTAATTCAAAGAACTGAAGGAAGTCATGTCTAAAGAACTATAGAAAAGAATGAGAACTATTTCTCATCAATAGAGAATGTCAATAAAGAGATAGAAATTATCTAAAATGAACCAAATAGAAATTCTGGAATTGAAAAGTATAATACCTGAAATAGAAAAACTCACTAGAACAGTGTAAAATAATGTTTGATCTGACAAAAAAAAGAAGCAGTGAACTTGATGATAATTGAGATTATCCAGTCAGAGGCACAGAAAGAAAAAAGAATGAAGAAAAACCAACAGAGTTTCAGAGACTTGTGGGACATCATCAAATGTATCAACATATGCATAATGGGAGTCTAAAAGGAGATGTGAAAGAGAAAAGAGCAGAAATAATATTTGAAGAAATAACGGCAAAAATAGAAGAGAAGAATAGCCTTTTCAGCTCATTCTATGAGGCCAGTAATTCCTTGAAACAAAAAAACAATGACATCACAAGAAAACTACAGACCAATATCTCTTATAAATATTGATGCAAAACCCTCAACAAATATTAGCAAACCAAATCTAGCAACCTAAAGAGAATTATACCCCATGATGAAGTGGAATTTATCCCAAAAATACAAGGCTCATTCAACATAGGAAGCCAATCAATGTAATGCACCATATTAATAGAAAGAAAAACAGAAGCTGCATGATCATTTCAATAGGTACAGAAATAGTATTTGACAAAATCCATCATCCTTACCTGATAAAAAGACTGAACACGCTAGGAACAAAAGGGAACTTCCTCAACATCATAAAGGGCATCTATGAAAAACGTACAACTAGCATCATAAATAATGGTGAAGGACTGGTAACTTTCCCCTTAAGATCAGGAGGAAGAGTGGGACGTCCACTCTCACTCCTTCTGTTCAACACGGTACTGGAGGCACTAACCAGGGCAATGAGACAAGGAAAGAAATAAAAGGAAGCCAGACTGGAAAGGAACTGCTTATTGTAGAAGATACGAATATACTAAAACCCGCTGATTCATATATTTAAAAAAATATTACTCAAACATATGCTTGTACACCAGTGCTCATAGCAGGATTATTCACAATAGCCAACATGTGGAAACCACCAAAATACCCATCAACTGAGAGTGGATAAACAAAATGTGATATACACACAATGAAATAATACTCAGCCATAAAAGGAATGAAATTCTGATATGTGCTACAAGATGGATGAACCTTGAAAATATTATGCTAAGTTAAATAAGCCAGGCACACAAGGACAAATATTGTTCAATTCCACTTATATAAAGCACCTAAAAGAGTCAAAGAACAGAGAGTGGAAAAGAGATGACCAGCAGCAACAGGGGGTTAGTATTTTAATGGGAACAGAGTTTCTGTTTGGGATGATAAAAAGTGATGGTTGCACAACATTTTGAATACACTTAATACCATCGAACTATACATCAAAAAGGGCTAAAATGGTAAACTTATGTATATCTTACCACAATACAAAAGTGTCTTGTAAAGAAAGCAACAACAACAAACTTTTAAAAGGGCAAACACATTAGGGAGAAATTTAAAAATATGAGTTTTTAAAAATTAAAAAATGAAAATTAGAGGGAAGGCTAATGCAAAAGAAACTGTACATGAACACTATACTCAGATGGGGAAATTTGTTTCTCATTGGGGTACAGCTTAACGGTTCTGAAACTTCTGTACATATATGCTGGGGTTGAACAAATCAGTTAATGGATGGCAGATGGTGGAAGTCAAGTTTTTTACTGTGAATGAGGGAAATTACCGATAAGCAACAAGTGACAAGTAGAACATTCCATGTAGAGACCTCAATATGAACTCATGTTTAGCTTAATATAGGCACAGGCAGAGATGAGAGAGGGAGAGATATAGAGACATGTGGATATACACAGGTTTGTATGCACACATATATTTCCTCACTCCGTCAGCGGTGAGGGCTTAGAAGCAATGATGTCCTTCCTGGTACCAATGATCACAGATCTTGTTTCTAACGTGATTACTCAACAGAAGGAACCAGAGCTCCTTGGAGAAATGGTTAATTCTAGGGCTGGGAAGGGAAAATATAAGTCTGGAGCATCTTGTAGTATGAGAAAGTAAGAAAGAAAGAAAAAAAGGAAGAAAGGAAGGAAGGAAAAGAAAGGAAAAGAAAGGAAAAGAAAAAACCCACAGTAATGAAATGGCAAACGAGTCAACTTGAAAGGGCACCCAATGGACAAAGCTGGACCACTTGAGAAAAAAAAAAAGCAGTACTGAATTACAACACAAAGTATAAAATGAATATCTATGAGTTGATATTCAGATAAATAAATGATCCAATAAATAAATAAATAAATGGAGTGGCAGAGAATACACAAATCTGTCCTGCAGAAGGATTCTAAATAATTGATACAGATATTCTGCTGTCAGTAAATTAGGACATGACCTTCCACTCCTGGGCATAGTGATCTCCTTCCAAAAAGTACAGTATGAAAAGAGGGAGAAAAGAGACACTTTACAGATGCCCAACAAACACCGCCTCAATCAGGTGATCAAGTGTACCTGGTCATCAGTCGTGTCAACAGCATATACCCTTGATATAACGTGGTGAGAATGGCACTTTACTCCCATGGTCTTCCTCTCAAAACCCTGTAACCTCAGTCTAATGATGAAAAAACCAGAAACACTGCCATTTAAGAACATTCTACAAGAGACCTGACAAATATTCCTCAAAATACCTGACTTCGACATTTAGACTTTTCAGATGCTACAATCCAGGACGTGGTGAAAAGAATCCGTTCCTAGTAGGCCAGAAAAAATCCTCCGGTTCTAATTCAGCAAAGACAAAGTGGAACAGTTTTTCTCAGTTCAATTCACCAAATATTTATGGCCCTTAATTTTCCAAACCACCAAGTCTCTTTCAATACGGTAATTTTGCGGGTCCCAGATATGCATGTCCTATGCCCCAGGGAATGCATGATTGAGAATTGAAAGCCACAAACTACAAGTTTCAGAAACTCATCTGATTTCAATCAAGTTCCATAGCAAAAGGAGAAATTGATATTGTATATTTTCCATTCACTGTTTTGTCTTTTTAACCAAAAGCTGCCTACATTTTTAAAAGATAAACTTGGATATTTTTAGTGAAGAAAGGCTATTTTTAGAGACAGTATTTAATTTTCATTCTCAGAAATATGGTATTGAGGTACTGGGCTGTAATGGTCTGTTGGACAGAGAAAGAAGGATGAAACAAGAGTAATATTTCACAAAAATCAGGTCCCATAAGTTGACCCTTTGACTTATCTATTCCTGGACTCATACCTCTTCCAAATCATACCTAACTACATTTAAGAAAATAATTACTGGGGCTCTTGGCTTTGGCATAAAGCAGCACTCTCGCTCAAATGATCACCTGTCACATCGCTAATACTATAAATGACAGGCAGCTAAATTTATCCTCAAGGTAACATTATATATTAATAAGAATTAATAGGTCAGTGATCAAGAAATCATACAACCAGTTAACATGCCAGATAGCATCTGTCTTCATGCTTATTTGCTACACATATGCAATACATACATCTGCAGGGCAATCATAAATCTCTTTAAATGCCAGCCTTACAATCAATCCTCTAGCTAGACTAAAAATAGCGCCGTTACAGTGATTTTCACGTGTGTCCTCAGCCACTGGGGGGCACTGTTTCATAAAATGCTCTAAGCACTGGCTTTCAGAACTGATTAAACAGAACAGGGAGAATGAAGACATATTTCTGAATTCATCAATACTGTTAAGCAGGGATAATTCAGAGAAATTAATACATTATTGTGCATGCTATTTATCCATCGCTATCATGAACACTGGGTTTTAATCCCAGTGCACCTGTAAACTCAGCATGTCTCAAAAATCTGCAAGCCTCAGTTCTCTTATCCCCAAATCAGACATTTGCGGGAAGTTTTCATCATATATTTGGAATGTTTTCACAAAATATGTAACTCTGATCTTAAATGTTGTGGCTATGAGTCTCACTGGGTTCTTGAAATGCTCCTCTATTGAGAAGTTTGTGTTGCTGGATTTGACCAATTTAGCGGAAGTCGAACGGTCATATCCGATTTGAAAGCAAGAGCCGAGTTCTTTTATCATTTGTGACAGCCAAGGCTGTGTGTTCACAAAGTGCTCTCAGACAAGTGCTCTCACCTTGCCTCAAACAATCACCTGAGAAAAGCATTATTACAGGTACATTTAACAGAGGAAGAAACTGATGATGGAAAAAGCTGGGGTGGTGAGTATGGACCCAGGAGTTTTTCTGACTTCAAAGCAGGTACTCGCTCTTTTATCACTGTGATGCTGTTTCCTCATCACCACAGGACCTGAAGGGGCTCAGTGAATATCTGCTGAATAAATAGACACATATACGACAAACACACAAAGGGATAAGCTTGTTACTTTGCCTGCTTGGCCGAGGGAATGCTACAGTGACAGGCGGTACTGTATTGAGAAAGGTACTTTCAGCTCACTGATGGATTCTCAATTTTCTGTGTTAGAGGAGAAGCAGAGAAAGCAAGAATAAATGGAATTCTCAGGGGATCTGGAAGCACGCAGGGGCAGAATAACCATGGTAACAGCAGCCCACCAGGCAGAAACCTTGAAAGACAAGTTCAGGTTTCCTGTTATGAGCCCTGAAGCCTTGTGACTCTCACACTTGAGAAGACACTAAGGAAAATGTTACACAAGCCTGTGCCTTAGTTGGCACGTTGTCCTTTTCCCTCTCCTGCTGCAAAGCTACAGTCCTCAGCCGTGGTCCTGACCCCATGGTTCCCACGCTCAGGTGGCCTGGAGCGCCCCCAAGTGCTCACAAAGTGACACTCCAGGTCCCGAGGGCCTACTTTCTCCCACCTCTCACTCAAGCTCCAGCCCAAAGGCGAAACGTTCCCAGATCTTCTTTAGTCCAAATGTCCTCCGAGCCCCTTGGCTGTGCACTGGGGTCAGGCCCGTGCCCACACCAGGGCACACTCAGGGTCCGGCACCCTCCCAGAGAGGCCACACCTTCATGCTGGAAGTCATCACATAACTTTTTACAAGAGAGCTTGGCCTATTTAAATACATCTAAGTTTATTGCTAGGTTTCGGTTTTTGTTTTTTTTTTTAAGTAACATGACTTTCAGAAGATTGAGAGTTGTGTGAAGCGTCCCCAAAGGACACCCCTGCAGCCATGTGGCCTGCGGACAGGCTGGCATTGGCACTAGTTTTTGCTTGGTTTTTTATCTGTTTGTTTTTACTATTCCATACATTTCAAGCTTGGAGAGTCAAAAGATGAAGGATGCTATGGGTGTGTGGTTTTCCATCTTTGGGAGAAAAATCCCCAGGGAGCACAGGCCGGGAAGAGAATGGCTCCATCTCCCGGCACTGCGCCCCCCCACCCCCACCCCCGCCCCAATCCAGCTCTCCTCCACCGGGGCAGAAGCGCTCCTTTTCCTAAACCTTGTTTCATGGGGTGGTGGGGGGGAGGATAAAGCGGTGTTTCCATGAAGCTTGTCACGTCTCAGGGAAACCCTGAGTGCAGTGCGGGCGTGCGGCTACAGCGGGGTCGCCCTCGTCTGTGATGCTGGGGATATGAGGCCGTCATCAGCTACCGGCAGGTCCCCTGGGGAGGCTCTCAAGTCCGGCTTGTGCTCCTAGGAAAGCTCCTGATCCTTGCCCTTCCACACCATCTACATCCTATTTCAGGGCCCTCAGCTTCCCCTCAGCAAAATCTTCCTAGGATGGTCTTCCTAGGAGCTACAAAATCGAATTCAGTCGCCTGACCTGACATTCAACATAATACAACTGGGTCCCCAAGTCAACTCATAAATTTTACCTCCCTCCATCCTCTTTACAGAAACGGTGCCAGGTCGGATCTTTTCAAAGATAAAATTCATGTAATGGAAGTCACCAATGCAACCACTTTCAAGTACACAATTCAGTGTTTCGGGGGCATATTCACACAGTTGTGCGGCCGTCACCACTGTCCACATCCAGAGCATCTTCATCCAAACTGATGAGAAGGGCTGTCCGTGCCTAACCGCTGCACAGTGTGGCTTCTGCTGAGCCCCCGCTGCCCTCTGGAGTCTAGGATTTGGGGACGTGCTGGGCACCTGCCCCCCATGCCTCGTGTGACTAGCCCAGACACAGCCCGTGAGCACTGAGTCTCTAACGACACTCCTGGGACATGATATTTCACCCGTGTTGCCACAGTCTGTTTTGGGGGAATTAAACGGGTCCTGCATGACTCCGCTGGGCGAGGACTCTTGGAAGCTGGTGCCCGTGTCCCCCGGACTTGGCCCCGTGTGCCTTCCCCCCGATGACTCTGCTTTGCGTCCTTTTGCTGTAAGACGTCACAGCTGTGACTAACTCTGTGCTGAGTCCCGGGAGCCCTCCTAGAGGATCACCAAACCCCAGGGTGGTCCTGGGGTCCCCGGACACACATACTAAAATACGTGGAGGTAAAAACATACAGTGTATGGGATTTCTTTCAAAATAGTTGTGCGTGGGGGGTGTTTGTAGGGTACAGTTGAAACAAGGATGGGCTTGTTAATCATTGAATTTAAGGTGGGGGGACGTGGGGTTGACCACTCTCTAACTGTATACAGGACTGACACTTTTTGTTAAAAAAGTAAAAATAAGTGAAAGGGTCTGGTGTTCTAAAGGATGAAGGACACATTCTAAAACTGATTTTCTAGCCAATAAGATGAAAATCAATGAAGAGACTTAAGCGATGGCCCATTATGTCGCTCCATGCCAGCACCCAGCTGCTGGCTCCACATCCACGACGTGGAGTTTGTGACAACTGTGACGTGCACACGAATGGACCCACAACTCTCCTCCCGGTGGTCAGGTTAAACCGGGTGCTAAATATAAACAAGAGCCTGGTTTCTTCGGGAATGGGCTGCTGCGGGGCTCACAGACACCCTGTGGTCCTAGAGGGCGGGGACGTGGAGCTCCAGAGAGCGTACAGCACCGCAAGGGCCCTTGTGGGTTCGCCACTTGTTTACCCTTCCCCTCTGACCTCCTGTGGTCCACGCTGCCAGATGCCCGCCCAGGGTCCACCCTGCCTCCTCCTCTTTACTAAAGGAATCTCAGTTTTGTCTTGGGATTCAATATGTCCAGTTAAAAATACTCCCCTCCTATGGGGGGGTTGGGGAGGGATGGAGTAGGAGTTTGGGGTTAGTAGATGCAAACTATTGTATGTTGGATGGATAAACAACAAGGTCCTATTGTACAGCACAGGGAACTACATTCACTATCCTGTGATAAACCATAATGGAAAAGAATATGAAAAAGAATATATATATGTGCATAACTGAGTTACTTTGCTGTACAGCAGAAATTAACACAACACTGTAAATCAACTATACGTCAATAAATTAAAAAAAAAAAAAAGAAACCCCTCCTGCACTTCCATGCAAGAAGACAGCGCAGTCACACAGCCAAGTCCAGGGCAGAAGGCTACTGCGTCTTCTGTAAAGTGGTTACTCTCCAACAAACTTAACCGCCTGCTTTTCTTTCATAAAGCATCTTAAGATAAAAGCCGCATGTTACGGATGGCAGATCAGGGATCTACAATAGTGGTTCTCAAAGGGGGTGAGCGGGGGTGACTTTACACCCCAGGGGACATTAGGCAATGTCTGGAGGCATTTTTGATGGGGTGCTACTGGCATCTTAGTGGATGGAAGCCAGGGATGCTGCTAGATAACCTACAGTACATGGGACGGCCCCACACAAAGAATTACACGGTCCAAATGTCAACGGTACCAAGGCTGAGAAACTCTGCTCTGAAAGAAGCTGGCACTCTCGATGACATTCTTTGGGCAGTGACACCAGCCACAAACCATCTATCTCTGGTGTCCTGCATGTGACGAAAATTAATTTTTAAGTTGGTTAAGCCAAAATCAGTCTGAGTAATTCACTCCCCTTCCATTTTTTTTGAGTTCTCAACTCCTTCTGAACTTCGAAGTTTTCAGAGGGCTCTCTTCTGATCTCTATCTCACTTGAGTCACATGTCAGTTCTGACGTCTTCTGTAACTACATAGAGAGAGGCTGACACTATTCTCTGAGACTATTCTCTTCCATGCTTCTGTTTCACACCTTTCCCTGAACACAGAGCTCCTTCCAGACTGCGTCTTCTCTTTCTTGTTACCATGAGCGAGACACAATCCACCCTCCCCCCATCGCCCAGCTGAGCAGGAAGACCCAAGTGACCTCGTGGGGTGAGCTGGCTGGGTTTTGGTGTAAAGTAAGATGGGGGGGGGGGCGTCCAGTGGTCAGGGGTGGGACAAGGAGATAAGTAACAGAAAGGAGAAAAGCATCCCTAAGCCTGATTCCAGGAGATATAAGTTGCTGACACTCTGTTGTTGTACTCTCTTTCAGATTTTCCCCTCTTAAGTATATGTAGGAAATATAGATTCTTTTTAAGAAAAATGGGTATATTTTATGCTATTTTCATTTTTTTTTTCAATTTAATGCCATACGGCGAACGTCCTTCTGTGGATGATGATCTTATGTAGACAGTTCTATTCCCATTCCTGTTCTTGAGGACAGATCTCCCCACCTGCCCTTCGTCCCTCAGTCGCAACTCCAGGTTAAAAATTCTCTCAGCAGATACAGCTCAAATTAGAAGACGTGCTGCCTGGACAGGCTATCCTAGTTGTTTAATCTGTAAAAGGAGAGGCCGGGCTACAAGATCATGAAGGTTCTTCTCCGCGCTCCCAGGCTTTGAGCTCTGAGAAATACCATCCTCCGAACTATAAAGTAAGCTCCCTGAGAGAGGGAGCTGGCTTCACCTTCATCCTTGGTGTCCAGAACAGTGCCTGACACATAGTAGGTCCTCCGCACAGTGTTGGTTGAGTGAATAAATGCCCGAATGAACTAGAATGCGACTTCCTTGAAGATGGGGGATACAGTTACTTTCAAAGTAATACAGGCTTTAACAATTAAAAACAAATCCAAAATTCCTTAGCTACCATCATGCAGGGGTGATCTACCCTAGACATTTAAAGAATATTGGGTGGTGGGTGGACGTTTCCAGTTTTTGATGTGACCCAGAGGCAGGCTTCTAGTTTCTTCCCGGCTGGCACTCCGAGCTCCTGCAGGACCACGAGGGAGGCTGGTCCGGCTCCGCAGCACTGCCTGGGTACTGACGATGGATCGGATCTAAGGGACCCTTTCCCCTTCCTGTTAGAGGGGCCCCTACAAAGCGTATAACAGTCAAAGCTCCACTCCTGCCCTGGACAGAAGGGAGCCCAACTCTCCTTCTGGTCTCTCCACGTGTGCGTTTCCTTCTCAGTGCTCAGGGGACATTTCCCAGTAGAAATGCTGGAAATTATGGGATAAATAGATGATACCTGGTAATGGGATATTCTCATCTAGTAAAAACCTTAAATCCCTGGGCTCCCAGATTCCCCTTTTGGGTCAAGTTAATTACATTAAGTGAATTCTCATAGCTTTAATGTTCGTAACATCTTCATGCTGCTTTTCAGAAATTAATTCATTCCTTCTAGACAGGAAATTTGCAGGCCCAGACGCTGAGAAAAAGGATTATGTTTAATGCATTTAAGAGGTCCACTTACGTTTGTATTTTTACTGAAATAAATTGTTTGCCAGTGTTTATTTTAGAGAGAAAAAAACTCTTAAAAACATATCGTGGGCACATCGTTAAAAATTAAGGTATATACTATTTGTGAAATCCTCAAATCTTAAGAGATTCTTCCTTAAAAAAATGTAAGACTTTGCCCAGTAAATTGTCTGTTACAAATATGTACTCTGGCTTGGGTATTCCCTATTGTTGAATCAAGGTGGAGGAGATGTACCCTACTCCAGCAGGAATTTATTTAATGCTCATTAACAAGGGCCTGCAGAAATCAGCTCCAATGAGCCCTTGCTAGATGTACTGTTGGCCCGATGCTCAGGGATTTCTTCCTCCTCTTCCCCTCTCCGCATCCAGGTACATACACGGCCGTTTGTGTGTATGACTCACCAACCCTGTTGGCTTCGGAGCTTATTAAAGGAGGCAGACTTTGCTTAAGCCATCCTCCTGTCCCCACCGTGCCCTGCGAAGGACTCTGAATGAAGAAAGTGATTCATAAAAGCATATATACGCGTCCTTTTCCTAGCCTACATCTACTCTCCGCCCTTGTGATCCAGGCAGTAAAACAGGACAGGTGTCGCCATCCAGAGGCCACCACGGGTCCCCCTGCTCAGAGGAGCAGCCTGCAGAGAAGCCCTCGCGGTCTGACCCCCACCCACTTACCCCTTGACTCCACCAGTCGCCCCAGTGTTCCTAGGTCAGCTCTCCACAAGCCACGTCTCTTTTCTTGTCCTTTTTTTCCTGCAATATTAACAAAATTCCCTCCTCTCACCTTATACCACCAAGCATTTTTCCTTGACAAAGTCCTGGTAATGCTGAAATGTCCCTTTGGTCCAAGTGTCACCCCAAGAGACTCTCTGAGCCCCTACGGCAAGAAGCTTGTATATTCTCTCGATGTCCTATGTACCCTCACTACACTCTGTGTCTTGGGGAAGCACTCGTGGTTCCTTACATCATTTAGCTATTTCTCTCAATTTCCCCCTAATCTTCCTGAGGGCAGGACTAGGTCTTTATTTTTCTTCACACCATTTTTTCCATTTCTGACCAAATGGATGAATGACTGGAGTGAAACTGATTGTTTTAGAGGAGTGATGGGAAAACCCTGGACTGGGAACCACGAGGCCTGACGTATAAACTGGAGAAATCATCCGGCCTCCCTGGCTTCACGCTTTCCGTGGAAGGGAGTTAGGAAGTCTGCCAGATGGTGCTCCCGGCTCTTGTCTCATCCCACATTCTACGGTGTCTTGGAGACGCCCAGCAGCTCCATATCGGGAGGGATCGACGAATGCCGCATGGTTCTTACTGATCCACGATGTATCCCCTGGCACAGAAAACAACTCCGTGCTTGCATCTCTATACAGAGGCTTCGCAATCACAGTATGACACGCGTGAAATGCCAGAAATAGCACTTCTCATCCGGAATTCTTTTAAAAATTAAAAATAATTACACAGTTCAAGAAAGCCAATTTAGTGTAAATGAACTACTCCAGGCATTTTTATTTCTTAAAACTAGCAAGATTTCACATCATCAAATGGCATTTTCATTTATGTAAGATGACTGTCATCATATTATAACTATTTTAATCTCTCTAGGCATTCAAAAGATAAAGAAAGTCAATTTCAGAGCAAAGTCAACCCAAATATTTCAGTCCCGTCTTCTACATCTCTAAACAAAACGATGGGCCAGCAAGCCTCAACTGTTTCATGTCAAGTTGAATAGAATTTCCCCGGAGACCTTGGATGGTGTGTCTGTCCCCGGTGCCCAGTTCCCTGAAGCGTGGAAAGTCCCGCGTCTGTGCTTACAGATGACACAAGTTCTGACTGAGATTTGGATTCATGTTATCATTTTGTCCTCTTGTAAAATGACTCTCACCCAACTATATTTCATTCACTAAAATCTCACTTGTCCCAAAAGCACCATGATGGCCCGAGAAAGGATTGAAGCTGAGCCTCAGAAAGATCTGGTTCTACCTCAGATGCGGCCCCTGCAACAGCCCTGGGGGTCACTGTCCTCAGGTCGGATGACTCCTCTGAAAGATCCCATACTGAACTGCAGTGATTGCTCCTGTGAACCCTAGCCATATAAGAAGCACTATCTTCCAGAGGAATCTCAGGTTAGCCTGCAAACTGGGGTCACTGGGCCTTGGCTAAAAGCCAGATACAGGAGCTGCATGGATTTTAACTGGCTGGTGAAAGGCCATGTCCTGACTCTGGGCCACATCTTATGGGACAGTCTCAAATGAATCTCACCCCTAAGAGGGTTTTACAGCTGACCTTCTGACAAAGCCTCAGATGCAAAAGGAAAGGGGAAAAAGAGAACAAGATCTTCATCCTGCTTACAGGACCAGCTCCCTGTAGCAGGTGTAGGGTCCACATAACAGGTTTTGGAGAGAGACAAACCTGAAGTCATCTGCTCTGCTGTGACACTGGCCACGGGACTCAGACGATTCATTAACGTGTCTCTAAGCCTCAGTTTCCTCGTATGTAAAATGGAGACATCAAATGTGAATATCAAATGAGCTAACGTACACGTAACATCTGGTGCGGTGTCCAGCCAGATGGAGGGCAAGGACAAGAATGAGGGCGGAGGTGGAGGCAAGAAGGAGGCGCCCCTTTGGCTGTCTCACTCCACAGAGAATTTTTATTCCTTTGAAGTTCCTATAAAATCAACATATACTTATCTCAACTTTCCCAGTATTTCCCTTTTGTGGTTGTTGGGCTCTTATATTGCTACCTGATGTTTGCATGGACCTGCTCCCAATCTTTTCTGGAACAAAACGGTGTGAATTCACTTATTTCACTCTATGCATTCATTTAACTAACACTTCCTGGGCACTGCACGAGGTGCGGGGATACAGCCCTGGAATAATCAAGCAAATATAAGTAACTGATGCTTTATAAGTTAACATTTACAACATGCCTTATGTTCTACATACAAGGTACAAACAACGCCTTCCATCTGTCTCTTTATGACCCTGAGTCATCTAACTAACCAGAGCTCCAGGCACCTAGCAGACGCTTAATAATATTTGTAAGGTGAATGGGCGATGCTCCAAGGATGCTGCTTGGTTGTGTTTCTATTGGAGTGCAGCTGCTTTACAGTGTTGTGTCAGTTTCTGCTGTACAGCGAAGTGAATCAGCTATACGTATACATACATCCCCTCTTTTTTGGAATTCCTTCCCATTTAGGTCACCACAGAGCATTAAGTAGAGTTCCCTGTGCTATACAGTAGGTTCTCATTAGTTATCTATTTTATACATAGTATCAGCAGTGTATATATGTCAATTCCAATCTTCCAATCCATCCCACCTCCCCTTTCCCCCTTGGTATCCATACGTTTGTTCTTGACATCTGTGTTTCTATTTGTGCTTTGCACATCGGTTCATCTGTACCCTTTTTCTAGATTCCACATATATGCGTTAATAAACGACATTTGTTTATCTCTTTCTGACTTACTTCACTCTGTATGACAGTCTCTAGGTCCATCCACATCTCTGCAAATGGCACAATTTCATTCCTTTTTATGGCTGAGTAATATTCAAGGATGCTGCTTTACCTGTTTACATTGTTTTATGTAGTTTGATCCCTGGAGACTTAGTCTTGTTTGGTGCCATGATGGAATGAATCCTTGAGCTAGTGCGGTTGGAAATAAATCACTTCAAGAGATTAAGTTACTATCCAGAAGGAAAGTCATGAAAAGACACATTAGTAGAAGATCTGCTAAGGCCATAAACAAGCAGAGAAAGGGAGATTGCCACATTTTGCTTGGGAGCCCCAAATCACAATCCCCCTGCTTATGTCTGGGGCACTCCACAGTACCTAGAATAAACATCCAACACTCACGGTCAGCAGTGTTAATTTAAAACTCAAGCTCCCAAATTAAAATTAGAGCATGACCTTGCTCCCTGGTCCTATTCATTTTCCCTGTTCATCAAGGACACGCGTCAGATGGAGGGGGGATGAGGTAAGGTGGAGGAGTCCTTATTCTTTTTCTAAACCCTGCTGTTGAGTGCTGATTCAAAAGAGGGAGAGGCAAAGATCCTGGGCGAATCTGAGGCTCTAAAGGCAAAGGAAGATGATGGGAAGGGTAAAGGAGAGCACGGGTTTACCTGAGAGTCAAGTGAAACGGAAAGTGCTTTCTAGCCTTTAACACACTGCATCTCCTCTTAGGCACTTAATGACTTAATCTAGTCCTGTCCATGGGATTTGGGCATCAGGAAGAAAGGCTTTTCTTCGCTTAAAGAAGAACTCAGAGAGGTGCTGATGTGGTCATTGTTTCTCACGTCCATCATCTGGTAAATGAGCAGACTCTTATTTGCAATCCATCTGCTTATTTAACCTGACTTACTTGGGGCTCTTAATGCCAAATTAAGTTTTAAAAACCCAACAATTTGGTTTAAGGATGAACACCAACCTAGGCATTTTATGTTCAGTAAAACCCTATTTTCATGTGAGGAGTCACTGAGAAGAAAGTCGGAAAAGACAACACCCCCGGAAAGGCTGGTATTACACTATGTTGCCACCTACCCCTCTGATTTCAGCCAGAAAGCTGCCTTGTCACTAGCTGCCCACAGCACGCCCTGTACCCACTGCTGGTGTATATTCACAGGCAGATTGCACGGGTCTCATTTCCAAGGCAATGTGAACAAGGTATCAAATAGCTACAATGACTTCTAAGATGCATTCCTGATCTCTGGTTATTGCTCTACAATCCCTGTTACCAGAGGTGAGAACAAGACAGCAAATGGGCAGGATCTGTATACATCTGTCCTTTAGAATTCCTGACGTGGAACTCATCAACCCCCAAGTAACTAGCCTGGATTTACTGCAAATCTACTAGCAAAATGTCAGATTGGAAACAAAAACACAAAAGTCAGTCCTAAAAATAATTATCCAGCAACACTATTCTTGTGAGGTTTATCTGTTTGTTTCTTAGGCATTTGTCTTTGCAGATCACAAGTGTCTTAAGGAAAGTATCTGGTGCCTGGAGGTGTTTGAGTGGAGGCTGAGAAGCTAACAGAGAAAACAAGTCAAACCGCAAAAGGAAGCACATGACCTGGTGGAGGAAGCAGAGCTCAGACTCCACCTGGCTGCCCTGCAGAGCCTGGTGGGGTGGGGGGGCGCTGATAACCCGGTCCCCCCATACCCGGCACTTCTGCTGTGACCCCCCAGGATGCCAGGCTCACATGAGACCAGCAGCAAGGGGGGTGCTGTGTGCACTGGACGAGGCTACGGGCCACCTAGTGAGCTGGGTGATCCTGAGAGAGCCCAAGGGGAAAAGAAACTGCCCAGGGGACACCGTCTTGTGCTTCACAGACACGTCCAGACTCCCACTGTACGTAAGGATTCAACCTCACAATGACTCTAGCAGTGCTCTTGTATGTAGTAAACAGACTTTCCACTGAACTCTGGGCAAGTTCTCAGAACCCTCAGAAGGTATTTTCAGTGTAAGTCAAACAGAACCCTTAAAAAGACCAGCTCTGCTACTCGTGAGCTGTGTGACCCAGGGCAAGTGACTGAACCTCTCTGATCCTAGAGGTTACAGATCCTTATCTGTAACACTAGTGTTACTAGGAAGCATTCTGCTACACTGTCATTTCTGAGGTTTGTTCTATTTCCCCTTTACTTTTGGTGGGGATGAAAGCCCATCTAAGGGTCTGACCTGGGAGAAATTAACAAAATGAAGTCACTTTTCAGTTCCTTGCTTTGCAAAGCATAGAAGTCCCAGAACTCTGTCTTTACTTTGGAAAAACTCCTTAATTTGGCTTTTTAGCTGTTATTGAGAAAGGCTGACTGGCAACCGAGGCAGGAACTCAGAGGGGGGGTTGCTGAGCACAGCTAAGTCATCTGCATAATGATGCTGCATAAACAAGTTGTTTGCTGTTTTCTCTGGGGATGGAGATTGTGGAGGAGCCCAGGATATTCAGAGAAGTAAAGAGTCTGAACACAGAAGAGAAGACTGTGACCCAAGAGACAGTCCCCGCTGGGACTTCAGGGTGTTGGGTCTGAAGCAGCAGATGTGAGGTTGGCCCTTAGGTTGGAAATCTGGACCTTTATAAAAGCCCCAAACCTGCTGAGCATTTAAAAAAACATATCCAGATGCCATATCTGGACAAAACTCTAATTCAAAAACATACATGCGCCCCTATGTTCACAGCAGCACTATTCACAATAGCCAAGACATAGAAACAACCTACATGTCCATCGACAGATGAATGGATAAAGATGTGGTATATATACACAATAGAATATTAGCCATAAAAAAGAATGAAAAATGCCATTTGCAGCAACATGGATGGACCTAGAGATTATCATACGAAGTGAAGTCAGACAGAGAAAGACAAATACCATATGATATCACTTATATGTGGAATCTAAAATATGACACAAATGAACTTATCTACGAAACAGAAATGGACTCACGGACATAGAGAACAGACTTGTGGTTGCCAACGGCGGGGGCACTGGGGCGGGATGGTTTGGGAGTTTAGGATGAGCGGATGCAAACTATTACATACAGGATGGATAAACAATAAGATCCTACTGTATAGCACAGGGAACTATACTCAGTATCCTGGGATAAGCTATAATGGAAAAGAATATTAAAAAAGAATGTATATATGTGTATAACTGAGTCACTCTGCTGTATAACAGAAACTAACACAATATTGTAAATCAGCTATACGTAAAAAAACAAAATCCAGCTGCCAACATGTCTATTCGTATAAACTCCCCCTATTTCTGCTCCAATAAGATATAAGAAGAGACAAGAAAAAAGGTGAATTCCATATCAACCACTTGCAAGCCACCAGATATTAGAAGGATCTACCCCGGCACTCAGAACGCCTCCTTCTGGAAGATCCCCAGCTTGCAAAGACAGCACAGGACACCGGCCATTTGGTTTGCCCAGGAGGCCCCCGAGACATTTAAACTGGGAACAGGAGAGTCGTGCTAACTTCGCAGGCAACTCTGACTCATGTGCCCAGCCCCGCCGGCACCCTGTCGCTCTGGCATCTGTGCAAGGCAGTGAGGGTGA
This sequence comes from Balaenoptera physalus, assembly GCF_965194825.1. Classification (NCBI taxonomy): domain Eukaryota; kingdom Metazoa; phylum Chordata; class Mammalia; order Artiodactyla; family Balaenopteridae; genus Balaenoptera; species Balaenoptera physalus. The sequence goes on along the minus strand of NC_138887.1, from coordinate 121,353,639 downwards.
GTTCAGAGGTTCTGTGATGGAAGCGGCAGCAGCAGAGCAAGGCCAGTGGGTTTGGGGAAGCCCTCTAAGCAAGCGGGAGAAAGGAGGCACTGAGAATTCTCCGAGGCAGGGATGCCAAGCGGCCTTCAGAGGAGGGAGGGGCAATGGTCACCTCGAAGCTGCTCCACCTTCTGGGCTGTGTGAGCGTTCTCCTCCCTGACCCCCAACCCTGCCTAAACGTCTGCCCTTAAGCAGCTTTGTGCCCTTCAGTTTGCGAGAACAGGGGAGTGAGTGTCCATGCAGGGGACAAAGTGGAGACGAGAGAGGCTCGTTAGCACGGGAGCCACAGCAGAGCACAGGACGGACAGTGAGGCGGGGGTCAGTCTGCGAAGAAGCCAGAAAACATAACAAAGTACTGAAAAGGCCACCAGACAAATGAGCTTATCTACAAAACAGAAGTAGAGGCACAGATGTAGAAAACAAGCTTATGGTCACCAGGGGGTAAGGGAGGGGAGGGACGAACTGGGAGACTGGGATTAACACAGACACACTACTATATGTAAAATAGATAAGCAATATGGGCCTGCTGTACAGCACAGGGAACCCTACTCAATCCTCTGTAATGACCTAGATGGGAAAAGAATCTAAAGAAGAGTGTATGCATGTATACATATAACTGATTCACTTTGCTGTACACCTGAAACTCACACAACATCGTAAATCAACTCTACTCCAATAAAAATTTTTAAAAATAAAAAAATAGTAAAAGAAAAGAAAAGGCCACCACTTTCTGTAGGACCTGGGTTCCAACAGTGCATGTAAAGGACTTAGCACAGCTTCTGGCACATTTTGCATATAATCAATAAATGGCAAGGATAAAAATTATGAGGGGTGAACACCTCTAGTATCAGGAGCTGTCTCTACCATCCATTAGAGTCTCCCCATTAGAGCAGGAAAACAGAATTGGATACACCTTTATCATTACACACGTATGTGTGATTTCTTACAATGCCAAGAGCCACCACAAATAAAGAACCTGGTTGTCCTTCCGTCAACCAGAAATTCATTTACCCAGAGTCCTCGTCCATGAACACTCGATCTGCCCGACCCCTGAGTCATTCATTCAGTCAAGTAATATTTACAGAAACTTTATCACATGCCAGACACTCTGCCCTATGAGGGAAACAGGACAGTCACAACACCATGCTTACGGCCTTAAGAAGCTTGCTGTCAAGGGCAAGGCAGAGATGCAAACAAACACCTGAACACAAAATTAGATACGCCGTGGGCACAGGATTGATGGGTCATCAGGGATTACACTCATTTATGGAAGAGATCAAGTGATTCATTTTTTATTAATTAAGAAGGTGATCAATGTTTGAAAAGGTGTCAATGATCATTAATTAGCCTCTAGTAGGCTGACGTGGTTAAGGGCTTGGTGGGATAATTTAATTGAAACAATAAATGAAAATGTCAGTGCTTGTGTGAGGGTCACTGCACTCAAGGATGCAGAGTCTCTAATTAATACAACTTCCCGATTTGCTTTTAAAAGAGCATTCTAGACACAAAGGAATCTCACCCCTGGGCTCAACAGCTGCAGAAAAGTTAGGACTTAACGTAACTTCACAGGCTCCCTCAATCTGGATGAAAGTAAAATAAAACAAAACTTGTGAGTCCTGGGCTGTGCGCTGCGGGGGTGAAAGTACCCTTGACATTCCACTGTTGGGAGGACAACCTGCCCTGCACTCTGACCGACTCTTGAAGGCGGATCTCCTGCAGTGACATGTGGTACCTCAGGGCACACCCTGAGTGACGTGGGCGGGATGCTCAGGAAAAGCCCTGACCAGCCTTGAAGCCCTGGAACAGCCATAGAACATTCTGAAAACTGTCTCTCCACCTCACTGAGGATGAAACACAACAACAACATGTCAATCTCACTTGAGATCTCTTTCCTCAAGAAAAAAAATATATGGGTGCATGTGTGAGTGTGTGTGTGTGTGTTTTCCTAGATCCAAAAAAAAAAAAAACGCCTGTCCCTTTGAAATGCAAACAAGGTTGAAATGGGATTTCACTCTTCGCTCCTGCCAAGGGTCTGCATTCAATTCAACAAAGACAGAGGTTGTATCTAAATTCCCACAGAAGGGGCACTTGCCAGCTGTAAAGTGATGAAAAGATTCAGAACACGCCTCTCTTTGCTGGGAGAGTGTCGGCCCAGCTCAGCCTGCAGAGATGCAACTCCTCAAACCAGGAATTACTACAAGCAGCAGGGCCTGGGTCCTGCAGTCATTTAAGGGACTGAAGGGCCCCCCTCAGACAGAAGACCAAAAACAAAGAGTGTGATGTTCACATAGTGTCCACACCCCTCGGAAAGGAAAGAACCAGCCTGGCCCCGCCTCTGCCCCAGACGTTCCTTTAGCTGCTGGTGAAGCAGGTCCAGCCTTGCAGAGTGGGCTGCGTCCCAAGGCTGGGGGCCCTAAGATGATGCTCCAGGTGATGCTCTGATGGGCGTTTTACAGAGTTCTACCACAACCTGGCGGAGCGAGCAGCTACTTCTCCTGGCGGAGCGAGCAGCTACTTCTCCTGGCGGAGTGAGCAACTACTTCTCCTTGGGAAAAGCCAGAGAGAATTTATTTTGGATCAAGCCATAAAGAGCGAATGAGAGCTTCTGAAGCACAGAATTGTTGAATAAAAGCACACTCTCACACACACACACACACACACACACACACACACACACACACACACACAGAGGACAGACAAAGGCATTAAGTTACTGAACGTAGCTACTGTTCTCATTTGTTACACTGCTATTATTGCTTCTACTGCCCCGGGGCACTAAATGCTACCCTCTTTTGATTGTTTCCTGCCGGTAACTCCAATAGAAAACCTTGCAGGACAGTTAGCAGATAATCGTTTTAGCTCAGATACTGGAAATATGGGAGATGCACGAGGAAGAAGGCAGAAGGACGCAGAGAGGCAGCTGGGGAACCGTCTTGGTCTGTGGATACGGGAGCCGTGGTGGGGGTGGGCTTTACTGCACTAAGACGTAACTGGCCTCACGCCAGACGGCTGGGTTTCTCCCCTCCAGAGGAAAGGGGGAAACCTCGAAAACTACAACAGAAGCGAGAGAAAGTATTCAATAAATTGGTGCTTGACCCAAACATGTACTCTAATTACATTTCATCTGTTTCTCAGGGGCTTTAATAAGACACGGTGATGCTCTTCGATGTGCATTTTATGTAATGACTTCAAATGATTACTATTATTATCTCCTTCCACACACCGAGCCACGGAAGAATATTTCCACTCTTTGAAACCTGTCCTTTCTGGGCATTCCTTTTCAGTGATTGCTGGCCGATTGGTACAGGCGGTGCCGAATAACCCCCAGGGAACTTTTTGACTCTCTGCAATTCTAAGACTTAATGGTTTTCATTGAAAAAATGTGGCCTTCAAAAACAGCAGAAATACCCAAACCATTTTAAACTCGAATTCCACCTCCATCTAACCCCCTGAGCTTTAGGAAAAAAAAAATCTATCTGGTTTTTCAGAATAACAACCTAGAAGAAGAGAAAGCAAATATGGAAATCAAGCTGCTTTGAGCCCTGTGCACTATCTCCAATTTTACCTTCTAAAACATATACTTTTCCAGGATCAACTAGCCAGCTGTTATTTTCCTACATTCAAAGGAAGCAATTTTCTCCAATTTTACAGTATCTCTCACATAGCGCCCGAGAGACAGAGAGGGCTCTTTGCTCACAGGCGCCTGGATTAATGGAAGTGAGAATCAGCAGACAGAGTTGAGAGGTTCTGGAGCCAGAGGCCACCGTGGGCTTTCACCACGCTCCACTGAAGCTGAGGAGAGAGCAGGCTGGGAGGCCAGGCCTTGCCTGGAGCTTGCAGACTAGCTAATCCAGCCCCGGGAGCAGATCCTGCTAACCAGCCCCGGGCCTGCCTGCCTCCTGAAGATACTGGGCAGGGGAAAGCGGGTTCCGGAAGGGGGCAGGTGGCCTCGCCTTGCCCAGAGCACAGGGCATGGGGCTCATCAGCCCGTTGCCAAATTTCAGTCCAGGCTGACTTCCCAAGAGAGAATCTGCAAAAGCAAATACACTTCTTGAGAACGTGTGTTGCCCAGGAGTCTCCCCAGGTGCTGCGGCATCAGACCACCTGTGCAGAGTGACAGATGCCATAGATACAGAGGAGACCATTTTTCTGTTGTTGGCAAGTGCGATGAAGGGAAAGCAAAAAGCCGTTTATATACAAATATCGCGCCCTCTTTCTGGAATTCGCCTTCCCCCCATTATAGTCTGAAACAGGGTTAGTAAGAGGGTAGTTGCCGTATAAACTAGTCTGATTAGGGGAAACAAACCCCAAACATGGGTTAGATTGTACAAGAGACTTGCAGATAACGTGCTCCTGGCGCAGGTAGGGGTTTGCAGCTGCCGAGGGGCCACTTCTCATTGCCGTGTCCTCCGCCTGCCATCACAAAGTCAGCCGAGCACTAGCTCTCCTGCATCGTCCTCTCTCAGGTCTTCTCTGAGGCCACCTCCTCAGCCCACTCCCCGCCCCCCCAAGTGTAAGCAGCTCCTCAGCGATGCATGCTTTCCACGTCTCCAAGTGGCTCCCACCCCTTGCCGAGCGTCACGCCCAGTTCTCAATACTTAAAGAACGTTCCACTGGGTGACCTTTCATCACCCTCTGCTCTGAACTCTGTTATTTAATCACAGAAGCTGACTCACATGACTGGAGCGGTGGTCCTGGTTCACCAGGCTACCACCTCCGCGGCATCCTTGCCGCACGTCTTCCCACCCGCCCTTCTACGCAGCCAGCAGACCCTATTCATTTACCGTTGTTCATGGTGCCTTGTCACATCTGTCACTTTGTTTCCACTCACAGCCAAAACTTTCAGTCTCTGAAGACTGACCAAATTAAGGCACATTTACGTACTGAGAGCCTCTGAAGACATTAAAATGATCAAGGAAATATGTTTATGATATTTGTTATAAACTTTTCCCCGTGTAATAAATATAGTTAGCGTTGTCCCACATATTATGTTATCTAAAAGGATAAATATGAAAATGGAATGGTGGTGATTTCTAGTTGACGGAACTACAGGGGATTTATTTTTATCCTTTAAAATAGCCTTCATCTCTTTTCTAACTTACTATAGTAAATATGTAATTCAGATATAATAAAAATATTTGATACGACAGTTAAGCCTAAGCTCTCACTGTGCCATTCCACTACTCTAAAACCTTCAGTTCCAACTCAACTCCTGTTTCTCTAAATGCTATCCCTTCCTCACTGGCTACCCTCCTCTCCCAAGAACCTGCCTGAGCTGGTCCCACCTTCCCCTCTGCGCTCATCGATGGCTCTCTCTCTGGCTGGACACTGTTCACGGAGAGTCCACGCGGGCTCCTGTCCCGATGCCTCTGTGGCTGTTGCTCCAGGCGGCCTGGAACGCCCTCCCCCAGAGAGCTTATCTGCACGCTTCTCACATTCAGGTCTCTGCTTAGATCAACTTCATGAGAAAGCACTGCCAACCATTCTGTGTAAAATAGCATGTCCATAAGTTTCCTTATCTTTAAAAGTAGGTTGGTTTTTTTTACTGCGGGCGGGAGAGGGGCGCGCCATGTGGCTTGTGGGATCTTAGTTCCCCAGCCAGGGATTGAACCCGGACCTTTGGCAGTGAAAGTGCGGAGTCCTAACCACTGGACTGCCAGGGAAGCCTCCAAAACTAGGTTAAGTAGCAAATGAGAAAATGTTCAAGAAGCGCCAGCAGATGGCCACAGACCGGGTACTTTGCTAGGTGCTGCGAACACCATGGTAAATAAACAGAGGCAAATCCTATTTTTGTGGTGTTTACATGCAAGGAAAGACAGGTGTTGAGTAAATAATTATATTTAATGTGTGTAACAAAAGGTAAAGTGCAGGATGCATCAGAGCCTGAATCTAGAAGAGCTAGGCAGCAGAGAAAAGCCGGCGGCGGGAGTGAGAATTAGAGAGAGATCAAAGGAAAACGATAAACTGTAGGGGTGGTGCTGAGGAGGGATGAGAGTGGAATAGAGAAGAGGGGTGTTCTGGGCAGAAAGAACATCCTGTGAGAACCAGCCTGAAGGAAAAAGAAAACGGACTTCAGAAGCCATCAGAGAAGTTCAAGTCAGTCCAGAGCAAGAGAAAACTGGGGACACATGAGGGACAAGGCAGGAAAAGTAAGGGGACTGATCTCAGAGAGTCTGAGAAACAGAGAGTGCCCAGGGCCGGGGCTGCACACTCCTCCTGAGAGCAGTGGAAAGCCAGGGAAAGTTCTGTGACAGGAGACTGGGGGCGGGGAGATGAGCCCTGGACACGTGAACTTGAAGTGTCCACAAGACATCCTGGTGGACGTGTAAATCAGTCAGTGAGACACACACACACAGCACACTCAGAACAGCGTTTGAGCTGGAGCTGCAGAACTGAAACTCAGTGGCATATAGACAGTAACTAGAGTCATGAGACTGAATGAGTGTACAGAGGCCTGAGGACTTCAGACATCTAAAGGTGGAAACATAAACACTCCGCCCATGTGAGTGACCCCTTCTGCTTGCACCAGAGCCATTACCTGAGGGTCCACTGAGGAGCACGGCTCCTGGTCCTGTCTGCTGCCACGCCTGTCTCCAGTCCTGTATCCTTTAGATGAACCAGCTGACAAATATGCCAATGGCAGTCATCAGTGTCTGACTGAATCTAAGATGGGCTCTGAGTATTCTGAAGGCGGAGCTGGCAGAAGTTCTTGGTGGATTAGATATGAAGTACAAGAAAAAGAGCAAAGTAAACGATGACTCCAAGTCTTTCAGCCTGTTCTGCCAGAGGAACAAATTTCTCATCAGCTGAATTGGAAGAGGCTGTGCCTAGAGCAGGTGGGTTTGTTTTTTTTGTTTGTTTGTTTTGGGTGGGGAGGTAGATCAAGAACTCAGATTTGGCGATACTAGAGTTAGGGTTGTGATGTCTATGAGACATCTGAGAACTTCAGGAAGAGAGGTCTGGTCTGGAGAATAAGCTAGGAGTCATTGGTAGGTGAGTATTTTGAGCCATGAGACTAGATGAAAGCACAGAGGGAATGAGTGTAGATACCAAAAGGCGAGGATGAAGACTGAGTCCCGGGCCCACCAACATCAAAAGTCGGAGAGAAGAGCGAGAACCAGCACAGACGTCTGAGAAGGAGCTGCCCATGAGGCAGAAATAAAACCAAGAGAATGTGATGACCTATAGGTCAAGTGAGAAAGTTGGTGCAGGTAGAGGGAGTAATCAATTGTGTCAAATGCTGCTGATCATTAGATTAAGATGAGGTCTGAGACGTGACCATGGAATTTAGCAACCCGGAGGTTATTGGTGACCTTGACAAGAGGAGAGTCAGGGAGTGCTGGGGGTGAAAGCTTAACTAGAGTGGGCTTAGCAAGAACTGGAGAAGAGTAATCTGAGATGTCACAGAGAGACAACTGTTTCAAGCTGCAAAGGAGAACAAGAAATTGGGCAGTGCCTGGTGGGGGAGGTGGAGTCACGCTAAGCTTTGTGTGTGTGTTTCGGTGAGACAAATAAGAGCATATCTGCCTGATGATGGGAATAATCTGACACAGAGATTAAAAAATGAACATTTAGAGAAGAAAGGAGACATTTGCTACAATTATTCCTCAAGTAAGTGAAGCAAGTTCACCTCTGAGTTTTGTAGATGGAGCGCAGACAGGTCATCTGCGGTTACAGGCTGGGGGAGGGGCAGAGCGCATGGCAGGTGCAGATGGTGGTGGGTAAGGAGATGTGATGGTGAGAGTATTCTTAAGCTTTCTTCTGGAAGTTTTAGATGAGAAGTAGAATGGGAAGAAGGTTGGAGAAAATTAAGGAGAGAGGAGAAGGTCTGAAATGATTCATCATCTAGGAGTTGCAAAGAGGGGACAAGACAGCCCAGGAAGACTGGTCCATGGACATAAATGGACTTAAGTGTCTGAAGTAACCAAAAGACCTCATCACAGCGGCTACCTCATATCACAGAATCTCAGCACGGCACATTAAAGGATCCAGAAGGTTGAGAAGTCCAATGTGGTCACTTATAAAAGATAGAAGAATTTACTCAACTAAGCAAATATGTGGCGAGACTACACCCTGGGCAATTTCAGGAAGTGTATGCCTCTTCCTTTGTAGGAGGGAGTTCAGAGTGAGCTCCGAGGGAGTTCAGATGTTGTCAGTTCTACTGCTCTACACACCTCATCTGACTTGACCCAGGGGTTGCAACAAATATGTGAGGGAAGTCTACAAGAGCTTTTGGACGTTAGAGAATTTGAAGACTGTTACACCAATCATTTTCAGAAAAGGTAGATCAAAAAATTGTCTCTAGTATAAAAATGGGTGAGGAGAAATTTAACTCCAACTCAATCCATTTTCTCCTGATAAATAAAGCATATTAGTTCTAGACTATTAACTCCAATATTAAACCCAAGATACATTTGTTAACTTTAGTAGTTAATGTGCACTAAAAAAGTCAAGTCTCTTTCTCTGTGGGGAATTACCCCATTTTTCTTGATCACTTGGGTATTTTGTTAGTTCAACATAGGCACCATGAGAATAAGGGATACTACAATAGAAAATTTAAGGAATGGCAATTCTGAAATACTTACAACCTACAGCCTTGCTTAAAACACACAATATAACCAGTGAGGTTGTGAGAGAAATTGGCTGGAGACAGGGGGCTTCGATTCTATATGATGTAGCAGTTTACAGAAACCAGAGAGACCTAGGTTCAAGTCTGAATTTTGCTACTTATTAACTGTGTGATGTTGATCAAGTCATTTAAACACCCTTGGCTCAGTTTCCTCATCTGTAAAATGTGAATAATGGTAGTTGTGAGAATTAAATGATTTAATGTGTGCAAAGCACTTAGTAGAGAGCTTAAGATATGGGAAATCCTCAGTAGTTGATGGTGATAGTGATGGTGATGATGATGTGATGATGGTGACTGTGATGATGATGATGGTGGTGGTGGTGATAATGATGTGGTGATGATGATGATGGTGATGGTGATGATGATGGTGATGGTGATGATGATGGTGGTGATGGTGATGATGATGTGATGATGGTGACTGTGATGATGATGATGGTGGTGGTGGTGATAATGATGTGGTGATGATGATGATGGTGATGGTGATGGTGGTGATGGTGATGATGGTGGTGATGATGGTGGTGATGGTGATGATGATGTGATGATGATGATAGTGATGGTGATGATGATGTGATGATGGTGACTGTGATGATGATGATGGTGGTGGTGACAATGATGATGGTGGTGATGATGGTGATGATGATGATGGTGATGATGATGTGATGATGGTGACTGTGATGATGATGATGGTGGCGGTGACAGTGATGATGATGGTGGTGATGGTGATAGTGACAGTTAAGGAAGAAGAAGGGGAGGAGGCACAGACAGAGGAGAAAGGAGGAAGAGGAGGAGAAGAATGAGGTTGCCATAGTGATGATGGTGGTAGATGGTGGTGGTGGTGGTGGGTGGTGACTCCAAGTCTGCCACAGGGAAACTGTTCCAGAGGCAAAAAAAAAATGCTTGCATTTTGGGGGTCCATGGGCAATTTGCCTGCTACATTGTAGACACTCAATAATCACTAATTGAATGAATTAATGTTCTGATAATTTCTAAAGCTCATCTCAGCTCCACAACATTTGATAATCCTATGAATGTACAGCAGTCTTTCTGTGGATCTTCACATTTAGACTTGTAATGTAAAAAATGAATGAATTCTTTGTGGTATTTGTAAAAATCCATTATGAAGGCACAGTTAATCACAACAGTTATTTCATCCACTTTAAGCTATTACATCTTCAGGGAGCAAGAAGAAAGGGACTGATCAGGAAGAGGAATAAGTGAAAGAACAGTTGGAGGGTGGCAGCTAAAAGGGTACGGGGAAAACAGTTATGGTCCCTCACATTCTTGATAGTGCCTGGTCTCTGGGGAGACCTGACCACCTGGTTAATTTGCAATAAAACTTCACACTGTGCTTACATTTACAAAGGAAGAATCCACTTAAGAAAGCTCCTGGACACCAAAGTCATGTTTATTTGAACCACAGGTGGTCTTATGAGTAGACTTAACCTGCTAAAACAGAGAGGCTGGGCATTTTCTGCTGGGCACAAGGCCACTTCTCAACTGCTGGTATTAATGCCCAACTTTGTGGACATAACAAAATCTTGGCTGGCTTCCTCTGTCCAGAAAGCCAGCACATCTCAGAACCAGCTCTATGCATCTGCAGCATAAATTAGCTCATGAGATACAAACACCTTTCAACAGTAACCAACACGGGTTCCTGCAGAAACTTAGGTGCCCCTGGGCCTCCAGATCTCTGCTTACACTTTTTAAATTTTTTGCACAGGGAAAGCTAGCTGGTTTAGGCCAAGTCTGAGACCATGGGCACCCTAATATAAAGATTTCCCTATATTATTTTAGCACCTCATGGAGTCTTTGCAGGGCCCCCTCTGACCTGCTCTGAACCCTATACCTTTGGGACCAAGTTTATGCACCATCTTTGAAACTCCTTCTCAGGAAGAATGAGGAAATCACATCCTTCCTGCACTTTGTTTCACGACTGCCTTTGGCCACTCCCTGTTTTGTCTCCAGAATGACTTTGTGCTCCTTAAGAAGAGAGTAATCATCTTTTATTCCCAAGATCAGGCCCAGAGCACACTATCCACGCTTACCTCCTTCCTCCACAACGGGTAAATACAAACAGGAAGCAGATGCTGAGTCCCCCTCAAAACCAAAGGTAAAATTACTTCCTCAGTCAAATAACAAAGACCTTGGCTCTGTCTATGTTTTGGATTTCCATGTGCCCCCCACTGGCATTCACAATACACTGCTCTCATTTCTCCCCAATTCCATCTTATAAAATACATTCCCTCTGAGATTCAGCTACTTCTTTAATTTTTAAATAAGTGAATCTAAGGATCAGAAATTAATACCTAAGCCATAGTGGGGGACAAAGGAGAAGCTATTGCCCTAGTGGGAGACTAAAGACAAAAAGTCAATGCTGGTTGATTTTCAAGAGTTTGTGGGGGCTTCCCTGGTGGCGCAGTGGCTAAGAATCCGCCTGCCGATGCAGGGGACATGGGTTCAAGCCCTGGTCCGGGAAGATCCCACATGCCACGGAGCAACTAGGCCCGTGCGCCACAACTGCTGAGCCTGCGCTCTAGAGCCCAAGAGCCACAACTACTGAGCTCGTGTGCCACAACTACTGAAGCCCGTGCGCCTAGAGCCTGTGCTCCGCAACAAGAGAAGCCTGCAATGAGAAGTCTACACACTGCAACAAAGAGTAGCCCCCGCTCGCCGCAACTAGAGAAAGTCCGTGCACAGCAACAAAGACCCAACGCAGCCAAAAATAAATAAATTTATTAAAAAAAAAAAAAAGAGTTTGTGAAGCATAAGAAGCATTTCAGAGGAGTTTGACAGCAAGAAAACATAATCACATGGTGTCACTCAACAAAACAGTAGTGGAAAGAGCACAAAAGGGGAAGTGAGGAGACAGGCTTCCAGCCACAGCTGTGTCACTAACTAGCTCTGTGACCTCAGAAAATTCACTTCACCTCTCTGGGCCTCATTTACCATAGAAGCCAGGAGGTGAACTAGACCTCTAGCATTCCACTACAAAGGTTCTTTGACCTGAGGATTAATTTTCAAGTGCATCCCACTGAGGCTAAGACTAAACGCAAACAATATCCATGGAGATAGCAGCAGAGGTTCTAGGACCAGACTACACGAGAGGGATGCAGCAAAGCCTGCAGAAGATGGGGAGCAGTCATTTACATCTTTCCTCCCAGGACTGCACTCTAAAAATTATTTCAGACCCAACTACAGGAAATAGACTGTTTTGAACCAAAACATGCATTATAAATATACTGCCTTTTGCCACCAGTTCTATTTCGCTTTATTGTTTAAAAAAATCAGCCCAAAGAAGATTTCATCCAGATTAAAGTTCAAGAGGAAAATTAATTTATCTGCATCTATGCACGAGGCTCGGCTGTGTCTTTCGTTAGACAGAATTCTAGAAGAAACCTTTTCGTTCCCTTTGGCCCTTGTATCTAGCTGGAGTGAAAGCAAGAGGAGTACAAAAGGGAATGAAGAACACGGGGAAAGGAGGAAGGCTCAGCTGTGTCTCTCCCTGCCCTGTCGCTTAGCAACAGCTCACATCTCCGTCTGAGAAATTACGATTCAGGGAGGCGACACGGAGGACCCATTTCTCATGAAGCAGCAGCCTGATTTTACCAGATACAAATTTTCGTAGACTGATAATAAGATGGTGATCACAGCAAGAGCTCTGAGGGTCCACTTCTACAGCCAGAGAGAGAAGGTGAAAGGCAAACTACGAAACCCAAACTCTCAAAACGTGGCAGAGAGTGGGAAAGTGCTTTCTCACATGCACTCAGGACTCAGGACTCACCACTTATCCACTTAGCCTCGGGATCATGAATTTTGAAATCTTCACTGAAAAGATCTTCCACAGTCACCTTCTTCTTTTGAGACAGACTGTTATCTTCCGCTAGAAAAGAACGAGGCAAATGGTCAAAAATTTTATTTTTTGGTAAAAAAAAAAAAAGAGGACTATAAAACATTCTGACTGCCATTCAGAAATAGTATATACGGTAATACATAATTTCTATAAGTAAGTGCTGAACAAAAGCATGCTTTCTGTTTTTAGCTAAGCTATCAAAAACTATGGTAAGGGGAATCACGGTTCAGTAAAATGGCATCATTACGCCCCCTCTGCCTGCAAAACATGAATGATCGTACTTCTTAGATACGAAGGTAAATAGTTGTTTCAAAACTGACTGATGAGCAATAAGGCGGAAATAGTCAAGAAGGGAAGGATCTCAACTTTTCATGTAACCAGTCATTCATTAAGCATTTATAACGCCAACTGCAGATAACATGTTGGATGCTGAAAATTCAAAGACAACTAACACATTGCTTAGGTGTTTATTCTCCATGTGCCTCACTTGTCCCTGGCTGCCTTTAGGTTGGGGATTAGTTCTTCAGACAGAATCACGCCCCAAATTCTGTGCGCCAACTACCAGATTTTGCCCTCCCTTACCTGGATCACCATGCTTGGGAGTAAGCACCTGGGATAAGATTTGAACATCCATCCCTAGAGGCAATGTTTAGCTAAGGGCCCCAGCGGGGAGACTTTAGGAACCCGGCAGCTTTTATCCTGTTTCCTGAGGTTGAAGTGTCTGGGGTTTTAGATCTGCCTCAGAAGACGTTCTCTCCAATGGCACAAAAATCCATTCATCTACTTTGAAAAGACAAAGGGCTGTCTGGGCATCTGACCTGTGAGACTAAGCAGATTAAACCCACAGAACAGGACACCAAACCACCTTCACTTCCTTTATAATAATAAGAAACTCTTTATCTTAACCATTTCTGATGTACATCATTTACCTAGAATGTTTATTTATGATCCCGCCCTCTTAAATAAAAGACGCCAGCTGTTGTGGTACTTTTCCTGAAGATTCAGGTCCTCGTTTCTTCCGTTTTGTGTTGGGCTGCTGTGTGGGGTATCCTCAGTGCTAATTAAGGTGTGGAGGTCTGTGTGCATCCTACGTGAGGTGGTTTCAGATCAGTATGTTTTTACATTTTGATGTTTGGTTATGTCTGTTTCTCTCCTCAATTTCTGGCTGTTGAGCCACCTTCACTTCTTGGGCTGTCACAATGCTTGCCCTCAACAGTACCCTTTGCCTCCTTCAACTCTGTTTCAAAATCTGTGGCAGGTTGGGAAAACAAAAAGAATTTTTGTTATAGTACATAATGAAATAAGAATATAGAATCTCTGAATGAAATCTCCAAAGCTTCTTCTAGGATTCTAGCATGTAGATTTTGTTACATCTCCTATGGTTTCTTTCTTTTGGCCTCCCTGGATGTGACAGATTACTGAAATTCTCAGAAACGTTGCACACTGACTGATTTCTTGCATATCAAATAGGATTAATGTGTGTAAAAGTCTTTTGAAATTTACAGAATGATAAGGTTCAAGGTGGCCTTCTTGTTACACCTGATTATATGTGGAGCTCTCCCAGGGGCTGATCAAAACATGTTAAAGCCAAACCAAGTTCTTCCCTCTAGGACCTTCCTATCTGCAACTGAAGCAGCCCCGAAAAAAGACACACCGCTTCAAACAATGCATTTTAGTATGGAAGACAGACAATAAATGAAAATTTTAAAGATTACTAGACAACGGTCTAATAAAAGCTAGAGAATGGACTTGAGGATATGGGGAGGGGGAGGGGTAACATGTGACAGGGTGAGAGAGTGGCATGGACATATATACACTACCAAATGTAAAATAGATAGCTAGTGGGAAGCAGCCGCATAGCACAGGGAGATCAGCTGGGTGCTTTGTGACCACCTAGAGGGGTGGGATAGGGAGGGTGGGAGGGAGGGAGACGCAAGAGGGAAGAGATATAGGTACATATGTATATGTATAACTGATTCACTTTGTTATAAAGCAGAAACTAACACACCATTGTAAAGCAATTACACTCCAATAAAGATGTTAAAAAAAAATCAGGATAGATAAGATTTAAACAATAAAGTGAATATCACAACAAAAAGAAAAAAAAAAGTATACTTGCAACTAGTCAATAAGTAAGTGCACAGTACAGTGATTATAGACAACAATACTATATTATAAACATCAAACTTGTTAAGAGACTAGATCTCAATTATTCCTACCGAAAAAAAAGATAATTATGTGACCTTATAGAGGGTGCTAGCTAACCCTACAAAGGCAATCGTATTGTAATATATAAATGTATCAAATGAACATGTTGTACACCTTAAACTTACACAATGTTATATGTCAAATATACTTCAATTAAAATACAATAAATAAAATTTTAAAAGAACAAAGAATAAAAATCTCAGAGACACTCAAGTATATGGTCAGAAAATAATCATATTAAAACTAAATTTTATCTAAGTAAACACCATTATTCAGGGATGATTCTAGCTCCGCATTTTGGTTATCCACCAATCCAAATGTCTAATATCCAATGTCTAATAAAAGAATGAAAGACTGTCATTTCAACAAACTTTGGGTAAACTATGAAAAGCCAATTTATTCACTTTATGAAAAATTTTCTTTTCACAAATGACTGGGAGTTCATCCAAAAAAAAATTTTTTGTTTTTTTTTTTTTTGGCTGCGCCGCATGGCATGCGGAACGTCCCCGACCAGGGCTCGAACCCGTGCCCCCTGCAGTGGAAGCGTGGCTTCTTAACCACTGCGCCACCAGGGAAGTCCAAAAATGTGTTTTATTTTTAAAAAACTATTACTTCCTCTGTTTTTAAAACATACTTGAAAATCTTACACGACTTAAATAGGGACAGCTTGTGATGGCGGCATTACGATATACACTATACAAAGTGCTCCGCCCAAGCCAAGACACTTGATTGTGTCAGTAATCAGCTCTGCCGCCTCAAAACCATCACCGCTGGCCTCTCTGGACCTTGACGGCTTGCTCACATGGTCAAGTGCTATCTGAGTTACTGACTTACAGCCTGATGCATTCCAAAAACCCTTTGAGGTGGTGACAAGCACGAGTGACTGCCATGTTCAGGAGTCAGGCTGAGCCCTGAAGAATCACAGATGAAAGACCTTATAGCTGACCTTAAGAATCTCACAGAGCAATGGAACCAAGGCTGAAAAATGACCACACTGCAGCAGTGACAGGGCTGAGGGCACCAGGACCTGGCGTGCTAATATTTAAGGAGACTGCAGAATAAAAAGTAGGGGGAATTCCAGAAAGAATTCTTTGAGAAAAGAACCCCCTAGCCAAGATAAAAGAGATAAAAGAAGAACATTCAAGCTAGGAGGATTGCAAGGGCATCAAGGCATTGGTGAATGCAGTATTTTCAGGAAACTGTGAGCATGTCGACATTGGCGCAGTAGAAAGCGTGAGTTGAAAATGTCTCGAGATGAAGGTAGATTCTCTCATCATATCTGATATTCTGAAATTCCATCAGAAAATGTCTGCTTGTGGATCTTCTTTAAACATCCTGCTTCCCAGTCAGTACTATTTTCAGTCTAAGAACTACCTTCTCTGGATCAGGAATATTACCGGCAACTGTCTCAGTCAACATTACCGCTCCATCTTTCCAGACCCCACTGGACCTGCACAGGAGCTTTTAGGTCCAGCCTCCACACTCCTAGCTTTTTCTTTCACGTCTTTGGCACTTTTATGTCTTTGGGAGCATTTGCATGATTTCTTCAGCTCCATCTTCCACTTTATGAATCAGCATGATTTCTTCAGCTCCGTCTTCCACTTTATCTACCTGCATGATTTCTTCAGCTCCATTTTCCACTTTATTTTTTCTCTAGTGTGTCTAACTCTTCCATTTCACTACTGAGTTTTAAATTTTTAAATATATTTTAATTTCTAATGTTCCTAATTAGCTCTTTCTCAAGATCATTGACTCTTACAACTGCAAGCTCTTTTATCACATCGATCATTAAAAAAAAAACAACCCTAAAGTGTCATTTTCTGTTTTCCCTAGTTGATTTATATTTCTTTGGAGTTAAGTTCTTACATGTGTTAAGCTGGTGTGCGGCTTTTAGGGGATGGTTTCTGTGGGTCCTTCGATCTTGGTTGTAAGGTTCTCTCTTGCAAGTGTCCTGGGTCATGAGAGACTCCTGGTGGTGTGGTCACAAGAATGTCCTGGGCAGTCAGAGGGTCCATCCGGGTAATGGCTCTCACCAGGCCTGTGTGGCCATTTGGGCTGGAGCCCTTGCAGAGATTCAAGAACCTCTGAACATAAATGCCATTTTAAGGCAGGGGGCACTTGTCCAGCCTCTGGCCTCCATAGACACCAGGATCCTATCCCCTCCTGTTGGGCCTGACTTCAGCCTCTGTTCCTTTAGGGCGGCAGGGATTTGGCCTTGCTTGCTGCTGTAGGTTTTTACTTGGTCCTTCTTCTAAGGATACTTTTCTATTCTAGGTATAGGAAGAACTCCCTTTCTGGTTTTTGCCTGCAGCTATGTTTTTACTATATATCTTCTCTCATTTCTAAACGCTTGAAATGAAAAGGAAAAACTTCTATGCTCAACCTGTCATCTTTAAATGAAAATCAACATACACATGGAGATATAAGAAGTGGCCAGTGGCTCTTAGAGTTTGGACTTTATCCTGAAGAAAATTTGGGGATGATTGAAAAGTGAAGTTTCCTTCAGTCCTATAGTTAGATAACCACATGGCACTTGTAATTAACTTGGCATCTTGGTTAGCTCACCGGCATGCAAAGGTCTGTTATAATCTGTAGTGATGTAGTTGTTCTTTGTGTAGGTCAGTATATAACGCAAGGCTCCTTTCCATTCCTGATGCTTGTTAAATAGTTATGTTGTTAAACAGTACAATTATTGGACAACATTTTGGAACCTCTTCTCCAGGGATTTTTAATATTAGAAACAAATCCCTTGACCCTAAAGCAAGTTAATCTGACGCGTAATCTTCCCAGGTGTTTTCAATCACTGCTAGTAGGGGGTTAGCTACTGACAAACCCAATGTGATAACAGAAAACCTACCCAGATGAGTCAGAAGTCTCTTGTAAACTCTGTTTTTGTTAGAAATTGGAATAACTGACAACTCTAAAATGTGTTGCAGTCTTTGGAGGATTCTGACAGTTACTACCTCTCGATCCTACAAGGAGGACGACGAAGGAAAGCCATTTTATGGAAGGTAAACCTGAGCTCCTGAGAGGCTGAGTGGCTTCTCCAAAGATTCACGGGAAGGCAGTAAAGCTAACATTAACCACATTTGCAGAACTTAAATATTGACATTATTCACAGAATCTGGCTTGTTCACAACCTATTCCAGAACTGGGATGCTAATAAAATCACAAAATGCAGGTAATGTTAATGATGATCCTGATAAAACACTGTGCTCTCCAGGTAAAAGAGTTTTCTGTAAATAAAGAAAAGGTTGGAAAAAAACATTTTAAGGCATACGTTTCCTTAATTATAAAAAAGTTAGCCACCAAATCGGATTAACAAGGAACTCATACTCTCAGTATAATGGCTGGCACGTAGCAA
The DNA here is from genome assembly GCF_965194825.1 of Balaenoptera physalus. Lineage (NCBI taxonomy): Eukaryota > Metazoa > Chordata > Mammalia > Artiodactyla > Balaenopteridae > Balaenoptera > Balaenoptera physalus. The sequence continues at coordinate 121,335,549 of NC_138887.1, read as the reverse complement.
GTCGTCACCCTGCTGTGAGCGGTTTGGCTGATGTCAAGCACTAAGTGCTTTCAAAGCTCGAAGGGGACAAGGACAGTGTGGGTGAGTCAGAAGTAGCTCCACAGAGAGACAGACCCCAACCTGAGACTCAGAGTAAAACTCCTCTTACATTTAGAATAAGTCACTGGGAAACTTGCATGTTATTTCTATAGAAGTTGATAATATTTGTATGTTTCCATACAAACACCTACAGAAGAACACGTGGAAATCAATTTTTCATTTTTCAGTGTTTGCACTGTTAATTCACAAGTTCCAATGATAAAGCATTTGCTGAAAAGCAAATCACTGCAGCCTGTTCCATTGACGACTATCCTAACACAGAGAGCTGCGCAGTAAAAGGAAAAAGCTCAGTGAAAACACAGGAAACATTTCCCTTCACTCTGCCCGCATGTGAGCTGAATGAGTGCACTATGTCAGATATGGTTAGAGGCTGGGCCCAGTACTTCCAATTCGATTTCTTTTTTTCTTTCTTTCTTTTTTAAATAAAAGAAGTTCAGTCAATAATAATGTCTGCTATAGATACTACTCATATTTCCTTGGTAGGTAGATTCTTATCATAATGAAAGAATAAATTCAGTTACGCTTCACTACCAACAGCTTAGGAACCACGACATTTAAACCAGGTAACATGCCTACAAGTCATGATATGAATTTGGGGATTTTTCACCTAATCCTGAGTTAACCTGTCCAGATCATCCACCACGTGCATCCTTAGGTCAGGACTGAGCAGGAAACACCTCAGGCATCGACAGAAACCCTGGAGGCAGCAGGAAGCAGCGGCCACTGAGTCAAGGGAGCACTCTTCCTTTACGAAGAGTGCGATTTACTCCAAATCACGGCAAAATACAATCCTCTGGAGAAATCTCTCTGGAAAAGTCCACGCCCGAATGTAAGAAACTAAGTATCTATGGTTGGGTTAAGAACTGCATTAAAAATAGGGTTGCCATATGATCCAGCAATCCCACTCCTGGACATATACCCAGATAAAACTCTAATTTGTAAGGACAGATGCACGTCAATGTTCATCGCTGCACTCCTTACAATAGCCGAGACATGGAAACAACCTAAATGTCCACTGACTGATGAGTGGATAAAGAAGATGTGGTACATATATACAGTGGAGTACTACTCAGCCATAAAAAGAAATGAAATAATACCATTTGCAGCAATATGGATGGACCTAGAGATTATCATATTGAGTGAAGTAAGTCAGACAGAGAAAGAAAAATACCATATGATATCACTTATATGTGGAATCTAAAAAAAATGATACAAATGAACTTATTTACAAAACAGAAACAGACTCACAAACATAGAGAACAGACTTGGGGTTGCCAAGGGGGAGGGGAGTGAGGGAGGGATGGATTGGGAGTTTTGGATTAGCAGATGCAAACTATTATATATAGAATGGATACACAACAAGGTGCTACTGTATAGCACAGGGAACTATCGATATATTCAATATCCTATAATAAACCATAATGGAAAAGAATATGAAAAAGAATGTATATATATGTAAACTGAGTCACTTTGCTGTACAGCAGAAATTAACACAACACTGTAGCTCAACTAGACATCAATAAAATTAAAAAAAAAGAATTGCATTAAACCACATTGTCAGGAGTGATGGTGGAGGAGCTACAAGAAAATCCACAGTCAAGGCTGCTTTTAGGATGTATTTCTTTTTGACTCATCCGAACAAAGGCGATCATGCTTTCCCTTCTGCTCCCAAGAGTCAGCATTGAACTGATGACTTCCTTTCAAGTCTGTTTTCCATACTAGCTTGATTGTTCCCCTTTTCTTAAGACAAAAATTGTGTCTTCTTCATCCCTGTAAGGAGCCTGGCACATACACACATTCAGCTAATTTCTGTTAAATGAGCATTTTTAAAATCTACATCTTTGCTCTCACTTTTTGCTTATTTTTTGTAATAAAGTCTTTTTCATTACTGAAATATATTATTTATGGTTATAATCCAAATTTATATCTACAAAGAGTCCCACAGATATTGATTTATCTTAAAGGCTTTTTCTTACAAGTTCACATATCTTCTGAAGCACCTAAGGAAGCTCATAGCATAATACCGAAATTAGTCACATTGTACATTTTACTCAAATGCTGGAGACCAAGTTATCAGCATTAGTCAACACACCCTGTAAATTAAGAAGTTCTAGATGTCGTGCTTTTTTTAAGCTTCTCAATCAAAAACATCAAAGATATTCATCTCTTCTTTATGCCCTTACCTTATTCTTTTAGATCTAGAAAATAAATTACAACCTTAAAATATATTTATCCGCCTGTTTCCTTTAGTGAGCTATAACCATTGGACTTCACATAGTAAAATGCACAAAGGTTGATATGTTTACCTAATCTTCTCCTTCTTTTGGACATTTTTATTAAGATAAAATTCACACACTATAAAATTCACCCATCGGAAGTGTGCAACTCAATGGTTTCAGTATGTTCAAAAGAGTTGTGCAACTACCACTGCGATCTAAGTTTAGAACATTTTCAGTATTCCCCTTCCCGAAGACTCCATAATCATTAGCAGTCACTCTCCGTTCCCACCCCTTTCTTCCCAGGCCTAAGCAACGAAAAATTTATTTTCTGTATCTATACATTTGGCTAGTATGGGTAACTCATAGAATCATACAATATCTTGATCTTTTGTGATTGGCATATTTCGCTTGTCATAATATTTTCAAGTTTCATCCACGTAATAGTGTGTAATAATATGTATCAGCACCTCACTCCTTCTTACAGATGAATAATACTCCAAAGCTAATGGCGCTAAGCATCTTTTCATATGCTTATTGGCTATTTCTCTACCTTCTTTGCTCCCCTTATCCAGATGGTAAAAGATGCAAAAGTTGAGAAATTCACTATTAGAGAGGAAAAGCAGTAGATGTGGCACAACAAACTTTTGCCAATATGTCTGAAAGATCAAAAGCTCAGGGTATGCAGACACACGAAAAGCTCTTTGAAACCTAAGTGTGTAACTCATAGATCTCCTCAGCCATCTCAGCAGAAGCCAGACATAGAGAAGGGAGTATCTAGGAAAATTCTGTGGAGGAGTCTTGTCTAATGGAATGAATCCCTATAACATACACAGGAGACCCACAATTCTTAAGAACTCTATATCTGCAGGAGCATTGCCAGCTTGGACTGGAAAGAACAGAGAGACTATGAAATAAAAGAAGGGCGTCAGACTTCCAAAATCCTCAGACGGGAAATAGGCTGATAAAATTACTCAGCTACAAACTCATGCTACCTTTCATGAAGAAGAAGAATGATCTCCAGAGGGCAGAGCTGAAAGCCACAGAGCATTATTCCCAGGCCTTTAAAACTAAAGGAGTTTGCCCGATTGGATTTAGAAATGGTTTGGAACTGGTGACCCCTTTTTTCCTTCAATTTTCCCCTTTTTTGAACAGAAATGCCTATAACTGTTATCCTATGCCCGTCTCACCACTGTATTCAGAAGAAGACACTTATTTCTTTCGTTTCACAGATTCACGATAGTGATGAATTTTGCCCCAGAATGGAGCACACCCCGTCTTACCCATACCTCATCTAGATGATTTACATGATGATACTTGGGACTGCTGAGCTGATGAGATGTTGGGCTTTGAACCGATGCTTTGAGGCTTCTGGGGGCCTTAGGATGGAGTGAATGTACTTTGCATGTGGGATGGATGTAAATCTTGGAGGTCAGACTGTGTAGACAAGGTAATGCCAAGCAAAGATGTCCTTATGTACTGGTGTTATGGACTGAATTGTCTCCGCTCTCCCTAGTTCATACGTTGAAGCCTTAAATCCCAATGTGACTGTACTTGGAGACAGAACCTTAAAGGATGCAGTTAAATGAGATCATAAAGGTGGGGCCCTAATCCAACAGGACTGATATCCTTGTAAAAAGAGAGGAATAGAGATGGAGCTCTCTCTTTCTTTCTCTCTCTCTGTGCATTCAAGCAGAGAAAAAGCAATGTGAGACACAGTGACAAGATGCCATCTGCCAGCCAGGAAGAGAGGTCTCACTAGGAACCAACCCTGCTGGCCCTTAACCTTGGGCTTAAAGACTCGAAAACTGTGAGAAAATAAATTTCTGTTGTTTGAATGCAGTCTGTGGCTTTGTTATGCCAGCCCAAGCAGAATAATACAACTGGTATTTTCAAAATTTCAATTTGCAAACATTTGTTGTTAGCACACAGAAACACAATTAATATTTGAATACAGACCTGTATTCGGTAACCTTTCTAAACCTACTTATACATTTTATTAGCATTATCTATATGGGTGTTCATTTTGCCTGCAATAAAGACAGTTTTACTTCATTTCAAGTAGAAACAATCCATTAGAATTGCTAAGAAAACGGGTTTGTTTAAGAAAGGCAAGGTCCAAATAAGAATAAACTAGTTGCAGCTATTGATGGATTTTAAGAAACAAGAGTCTATTTGACCTGAAGGCCTCCAGACAAACTGTTTAGTGATACAGAACTACAATTTCTCTCTCCCTATGGCTTTATCTGCATTGTCAGGTTTTACAAGAGAAATATATGTCTAAGCAAAAAATTGTGAATGTTTTAAATAAATTTTCCTATTTATTTATTTATTTATTTGGAATAACTTCTCTTGTTTTTATTTTTTATAGGTTCTTTAGGTGATTATCCATAGACTTTGTAGTAAATGGTACAGCTGTAATCTATTCTTGATACTTAGGTAAATTTCATTTTTTTTTCAATACAAAAGCAAAATGCTTTTGCATTTGTTTTAAAGATCTGTGTGTCTTTTTGTTTTTAGTTGAAGGATAGTTGATTTACAATGTTGTGTTAGAATTTTCCATTTTAAAATCAACTGATTGTTTCGGGGGAGATTTTATTAAGTGGAAAGTTGTAAATGTCACCCAGAGCTGAGAGAAAGAGCTGGAGCCACCGTGTTGGGATAGAGGAGAAGACGTGTAGGCACCAGCTTCTCCCTCTTGTCTAGTGAGAAGCCAGGAGGCTCCATTTAAGACCAGCAGAACAAGCAGTGTATGTTTAAAGAAAGTCTCACGTGAACTTATGAAAGAGATCTCCAGAGGAACGAAAAATAACTTGATAGGTCCTACAACCCAGAGTGAAGAAAAGGAAGTGAGAGGAAATTTAAGTGAACTAAATGTTCTACCTTGATGGGAAGTAGTCTGTGAATACTGATATACGAGCATAACGTTAAGGATGACAGGAATAAATACCAGGAGAATCAAACTCAGAAATGGTCAGAAGTAATGATATCTAGGGACTGATTGTAGAACGGATAATATGAGAAAAGTATTACTATAATTTTATTTAGATTGTTAATATCTTTTTCACTGTTTATTCTTCTGTTTATATATATTATTTGGGCAATAAATATTAATAAAGTTGTATTCTGATCATAAGCATACACTGACACCCAAATTTATTGTCTGAGTGAGCATGTGTCTTCACGATGCACCAATGCCAAGGTCAGCTAACTTAGTCTTCCCAAAGCACAGTGTGCTGCTACATGAACAAGGTGTGCAGATCCCAACAGCGAAGTGGGCGGGGCAACTCTTTACCTGGTGCCTGCAAGAGCAGGCATGTCCATCTCAAAATACTGGTGTCACAACAGCAAATACCCTACACACATCTAACGGATGATTTAGTTTCGAGAACCATTATCATTTGTCATACAAAATGTCCGTTTTTTAATTTGAATTTTATTAGCTTTGTTGATTGATCTGTATTTAACTTGGCTCTTGCTGTTAAGTTTATATGAATTGTTAAGTGGAGTCTGTATCTGCTTAATGCCTGTAAGTAAAATAATAAAAAGAAATAAGTCAATGTGGGAGATAGATACTGTCTTTTCCTCTCAAATTTTTAAAAACACAAGCTGATCCCTAAGATGGTTAACAGATAGGGCTGACCAGGTCCACGAACTTCCTGAAACGTATTCACGTATTTATGAGCACATATATGCCCTTTTCCCCCTTCCAATGACAAGATCACTCATGGGTTTAACACATGCTAAAAGCAGTTATGACATATAAATTGTTATAGACAGCAGAAGCCATAAGAGTACAATCTCGAATTCAGTGCCTGGCATTCCAGACTCGTCACATCGTCACATCCCTCAGTGCTTGCAGGCCAGGCATCTCCTGTTCAGCAAGCACACCAGGCTCATTCCGGCTCATGGTGACCTTCCTTCTTTTCCTTCCATTAACACCGGATCTGTCTTTCAAATTCCTCATCCTCCAAAATACCCTCCACAAATGCTTCCTGTCATCACCGATCTCTCCCATATTCTGGATTGTCATAACAAATATTACCCGCACCACCCATTTACAGCACTTAATCTCAATTAGCATTGACACAGTAACTTTAATCAGAAACAACAGTAAGAAGAGTAGCAAAACAAATACCTATTTCAAGACTAGAGAGACACAACTCACCCAGTTCATCAGCTGGCAGGAGGGTGTGAAAAGAACCTACGAACGCAACCACAGATGCCCAAGTGCAAACGAACAATACTAGAGACCCATCAAGTAACCTGTGTGTCCCAGGACAGGACACCTGGTCATAGTCACTGATAATAATGGACTATGCCAAGACTGGATTTGGGGGATGAGTTTAATGCAGGAAGGAGAACCGAGAGGAAATGCCTAGGAAAAATGGGCAAGCCACCTATTTCTACAAGAAACAACAAGAAGCAGTAAGGTATTCATGACTTGTTATGATATACACAAAAGTTATTAAATTACTGTTAAGCCACTGTGCAATTTTCATAAGGATTATATGAGACCTCATGAAAAGACAATCCATCACCGATTAAAACACTGGGCATAAATACAACTTAAAGTATAACAATGAATCTCACAAACATTATATTGAACAAAAGAACCAGCTGTAAAATAATAGATATTACATGATTACATTAACAACGTAAGTGCAAAAAGTATAAAAGTATGCAAAATTATTTTATGATGTTCGAAATTAGGTTACCCTTAGGGAGATTAATGATGAGAATGCGTATGGGGCAGCTTTGGGATGCTGGCTACATTCCGGTTTTTTAACCTGGGCGCAGGCTATGTCGTCTGCTCAGTTTGAAAATTCATCAAACAATACAGTATTTTATATATATATAAATGATACATACTTGTATATATAAAAATATATATATCATATTTTATATATATAACGTTTTTAAATTGTTTGTTCCAGAATTTTTTTCTCTTTTTTAAAAAATTTTTATTCGAGTAGAGTTGATTTACAATGTTGTGTTAGTTTCAGGTGTACAGCAAAGTGAATCAGTTATACATATACATATATCCACTCTTTTTTAGATTCTTTTCCTGTATAGGCTATTACAGAGTATTAAGTAGAGTTCCCTGTGCTATATAGCAGGTCCTTATTAGTTATCTATTTTATATATAGTAGTCTGTATAAGTCAATCCCAATCTCCCAATTTATGCCTCCCCCCCTTACCCCCTGGTAACCATAAGCTTGTTTTGTTTGTTTTCTAAAACATTTTATATATATATATATATATATATATATATATATATATATATATATACACACACACACACACACACATACATATATATGTATATATATATAATATATATATATAATAGTTTTTATATATATATGTTTTTAAATTGTTTGTTCCATCATCTTAAAAAGATAAACTTACAACACTGAGTTACCACTTCACAACTATTAGAATGACCAATTAGAGAATCTGAACCACTGACAACACCAAATGCAGGCGAGGATGTGGAGCAACAGGAACTCTCATCACTGCTGGTGGGAACGCAAAACGGTGCAGCCACTTCAGAAGACAGTTTGGTGGTTTCTTACAAAACTAAACATACTCATCGTATGACCCAGCAATCATTCTCCTTGGTATTTACCAAAGGAATTGAAAATGCATGTCTCACAGAAGCCTTGACACGAATGTTTACAGCAGCTTTATTCATAACTGCCAAAACCTGGAAGCAACCAAGATGTCCTTTAGTAGGTGAACGCAGCAATAAATTGTGGTACATCCAGACAATGGAATATTATTTAGTGCTAAAATGAAATAAACTATTAAACAATGATAGTTCCTCCATGGAGGAGCCTTACATGTATATTGCTAAGTGAAAGAAGCCAATCTGAAAAGGCTACATACTGTACGATTCCAACTATATGACATTCTGGAAAGGACAAAACTATGGAGACAGTAAAAAAACCAGTGGTTTCCAGGCATTACAGTGGAAGGGAGAATGAACAGACAGAGCACGGAGGATTTTTAGGGCAGCAAGGCTACTCTGCATGATACATGCCATCACAAATGTAAAGGCAGATACGTGCCATTATACATTTGTCCCAGTCCATAGACTGTACGACACCCAGGATGAACCCTAATGTAAACTATGCACTCTGAGTGATAATGACCTATCAATGTAGGTTCATAAACTGTCACAAAGGTACCGTCTGGTGAGGGATGTTGATGGTAGGAATGCCATGCATTTCTGGGGGGAGGGGGTGAATGGGAAAACTCTGTACCTTCCTCTCAATTTTGCTGGAACCTAAGACTGCTCTAAAAAATAAAGTCTATTTTAAAAATCCATGGAAATTTTATTACAGAACTTTCTTTGTTAACTAGCAGTAACAACTCAAGTGGAGGGATTCTCTCAGATGTATCAATAATTTTAATATGTAGCTTTTTCCCACATAAACCCATTTCATGCTATTTTGACTGGTGTAAATTCAGAACACTTGACCGAGTTTCTGACTTGGACGCACTTACACCCTCTTGCAAGAGAATCCGATTTACAAACTGTAACTGCCTATTTGCTAGATTTCTCTCCCTCTCAGTAAAGCCTATTGAGTCCAAGTGAAAATTAAAAAAAAAAAAAAAAAAGATGAGCTGGGAGTTAGCAATGCAGTTACAGACATTAGATATAAATCAAACAGTTATGAAATTTCAATTCCATAACAATAACCTCTCTGTTATGCTCCCACCCAAAAGACTGAGTCTTATATTCTGGTTACCTCTGCTTGGCCTTAACCCAAAGACTACCTTCAACATGACTTTCAAATATCCAAGGCTTTTCGTTTTTATACCACCTGAAAGTGTTCTAGTGTTTTCCATCACAAACAACTGTCCATCTTCTCTACAGTGAAAATCCAGAGAAGTCAAATGTCAGGGATGTTTTAATGCAAATATGATCCTGGTGGATTTTTCAGCTCCCACAACCGTAACTGTGGCATTAAAGATTATCAGAGTCCTTTTCATCAGAATGCAAGAGCTGTAGCTGCCCCAAAAAAGGCATACGCTGAGTGTGACCTATTGCAGACACATATTTAATATCTGAAAATAAAAAAGGTAACTTTGAGTCTATTATTCCAAAGAGAAATTTAGAAAAGGGCACAGACTAGCAAGGGAGAATTGAATCACAAAATTGAAAAGGACACATTCTCATCTGGCTAATCCCTTTGGAACTAAGATTCCCTTAAACACTTTTAATTTGATTTTTAAAACATAAATTGTGCATAACTGGTGATAATTAGGCTGCACTACAGAACAAAGGTACTTGTTGCTCAGAAATATTAACACGAGGCCCTTCGAGATCCTGGGGCACCAAAGTGGCATTCCATCACGATCCTTCCCAAGTTGGAAAGGGGATCCACATATACTCAGAAATATTTTCACCAAAAGACTGACTCCAAGGAGTTCGTAATGAATTGGGGGGTTAAGTAGAAAGCAGATGCTTTAATCTGAGTTTTAACAAAGCAGAATACAAGACTGGAAAGAGGTAGCACTTGAAAAGATAGTTTTTTAAAAAGTACATGCTATGAATTTCAAGTCGGTCTATGAAAGGGAAGCAAGGCTGGTAGGGGTGCACCCAAACTGTGCACACACGTCCAGGGTGTTACTACTACTAGGACTCTCTGCTCTTCAAAACTTAACTTCCTCCCTCATACAGTGGAAGCCACTCCTGCCGCGGACTTACGGAGAGATCAGTACTAGAGAGAGATGTGCTGGACACTTTGGGGGCCATGGATGAGTTGATGGCCATGCCGTATGTTATGTCAAAGATTCAGTTACTCACAACTCAACAGGTCTTTAACCAGCCCCGCCTGTGACTTCTGTTTTATTTTTGCTTCATGATTACACCACTGTGAAATTCTCCCTGTGCACGTTCTGTCTTTTTCAGGGGATCTCAGCTCTCGTGGAGAACACGTGCATCTTCTCTGCCCACACTTTGCCCAGCGCTGAGCTCAGTGCCCTCAGCCCCCTGCAGGGATCGTTCACGTTTGGTCAGTGGAGAGGCACTGCTGGTCGATGTGAGGATGCTCTGCACGGCAGTGAACTCAAGAAGGCTCGGAATGGCCTGCCGTCCTCCTGTGCGTGGAAGAATTGTGAAACAAAAGCCACTGCTGCATCCCGGGAGAGGGACGAGCCGGTGATGGGAGGCACTCACCACTGAACCGGCCTGTCTGACTGCCCTAAGCCTAGGACACACAGCCCCTGAGCAGCACAACTGAGAAAGCAGCACTAGCTATGAAAGTCCAACAAAGCCAAAGGGTCCGGCAGGCTCAGCCACATTCTTATTTTAACAGAAGAATAAAAGAAATTCTGCTCAAAGCCTTTTCTGGAACACAGGGATTCACTAGGGCCTCACCTCATCGTTGCCCCTGACAACTGGCCATCAGCATTCAAAAAGATACCGGTTGACGGTGACTGTGTTCTCTGTTTACTGCAGAAGGGATGCTGCTGAGATGGTTCCCGCTGCACAAGGACTGAATGTAAAACACTTTCAGGATTAGCAGCTGCATCTGAGAGAACAGGAGTTTCCCTGTACAGCTGGGAAGACCCAGGGACAGCTCTCTGCCTGGCATTGACTTGGCCACGTGGAAGGGAAGGTCACAGAACTGGCTCTTAGCCTTAAGTTACTCAGTCCAGATGTTTCCCACCCAGCCTTGTTGCTCTGAACCGCTGGTGTGAGAGCAGCCCCCAGCAGCTCTTCTATCTCCCTTTGAGGTGATGGCTGCAGGAGCCCTCGGATTCTGGGTGACAGGAATGCTCACATACCTTGGTGGGGGTGGGAATGACTGCAAACTACCTAAACCATCATTGCTTCCTAACTTTCAAAGTGAGTGCTGGACAATCACAGTATCACATCTTCGATAATCATGTTCTCACATAAAGCACACTTATGTTCAAAGAAAAGCAAAGGTAGGAACGCATGCTCCACAAATTCTGAGGGAGACCTGATTTCCTTTCTATTAATTAAAAATATATAGTTGCCAAAGTCCCCAGCTTGCACGAATTAATTGTTAATTAATATAAAACACCAGCAAAATTATAAAAGAGAATAGTATTTGTCTTTACCAATCCCCTGCCCCAATCCCTCTCGAATCTACTCATTTAGATTTTGACAGTTCAATGGATTTTTTTCCTGTTCAGTGAGACGTTCTGTGCTTAATCATGAGTCCAACTGTTCCAGGAACTCTTGGCTCTTCCTAAAACTCACGGAGAGACCAACTCTCTTTTCATAACTGCCACTGAAACCTCTTCACCATTAGACAAGTGTTGTTGTCACTTTAGTATATAAATGGCCAGACTGAATCACTTTTTTTTTAAACATCTTTATTGGAGCATAATTGCTTTACATAGTTGTGTTAGTTTCTGCTGTATAGCAAAGAGAATCAACTATATGAATACATATATCCCCATATTCCCTCCCTCTTGCATCTCCTTCCCACCCTACCTATCCCACCCCTCTAGGTGGACACAAAGCACCGACCTAATCTCCCTGTGCTATGCAGCTGCTTCCCACTAGCTATCTATTTTACATTTGGTAGTGTATATATGTCCATGTCACTCTCTTTGTCCCAGCTTACCCTTCCCCCTCCCCGTGTCCTCAAGTACATTCTCTATGTCTGCGTCTTTATTCTTGTCCTGCCCCTAAGTTCTTCAGAAGCTTTTTTTTTTTTTTCGATTCCACATGTATGTGTTAGCATACGGTATTTGTTTTTCTCTTTCTGATTTACTTCACTCTGTATGACAGACTCTAGGCCCATCCACCTCACCACAAATAACTCAATTTCGTTTCTCTTTATGGCTGAGTAATATTCCATTGTATATACGTGCCACATCTTCTTTATCCATTCGTCTGTCGATCGGCATTTAGGTTGCTTCCGTGTCCCGGCTATTGTAAATAGTGCTGCAATGGACATTGTGGTACATGACTCTTTTTGAATTATGGTTTTCTCAGGGTATATGCCCGCTAGTGGGATTGCTGGGTCATATGGTAGTTCTACTTTTAGTTTTTTAAGGAACCTCCATACTGTTCTCCATAGTAGCTGTATCAATTTACATTCCCACCAACAGTGCAAGAGGGTTCCCTTTTCTCCACATCCTCTCCAGCATTTATTGTTTGTAGGTTTTTTGATGATGGTCATTCTGACTGGTGTGAGGTGACACCTCATTGTAGTTTTGATTTGCATTTCTCTAATGATTAGTGATGCTGAGCATCCTTTCATGTGTTTGTTGGCAATCTGTATATTTTCTTTGGAGAAATGTCTATTTAGCTCTTCTGCCCATTTTTGGATTGGGTTCTTTGTTTTTGTGATATTGAGCTGCATGAGCTGCTTGTAAATTTTGGAGATTAATCCTTTGTCAGTTGCTTCATTTGTAAATATTTTCTCCCATTCTGAGGGTTGTCTTTTCGTCTTATGGTTTCCTTTGCTGTGCAAAAGCTTTTAAGTTTCATTAGGTCCCATTTGTTTATTTTTGTTTTTATTTCCATTTCTCTAGGAGGTGGGTCAAAAAGGATCTTGCTGTGATTTATGTCATAGAGTGTTCTGCCTATGTTTTCCTCTAAGAGTTTGATGGTGTCTGGCCTTACATTTAGGTCTTTAATCCATTTTGAGTTTATTTTTGTGTATGGTGTTAGGGAGTGTTCTAATTTCATTCTTTTACATGTAGCTGTCCAGTTTTCCCAGCACCACTTATTGAAGAGGGTGTCTTTTCTCTGCTGTATATTCTTGCCTCCTTTACCAAAAATAAGGTGACCATATGTGCGTGGGTTTATCTCTCGGCTTTCTATCCTGTTCCATTGATCTATATTTCTGGTTTTGTGCCAGTACCATACTGTCTTGATTACTGTAGCTTTGTAGTATAGTCTGAAGTTAGGCAGCCTGATTCCTCTAGGTCCATTTTTCTTTCTCAAGATTGCTTTGGCTCTTCGAGGTCTTCTGTATTTCCACACAAATTGTGAACTTTTTTGTTCTAGTTCTTTGAAAAATGCCATTGGTACTTTGATAGGGATTGCACTGAATCTGTAGATTGCTTTAGGTAGTACAGTCATTTTCACAATGTTGATTCTTCCAATCCAAGAACATGGTATATCTCTCCATCTGTATATATCATCTTTAATTTCTTTCATCAGTGTCTTATAGTTTTCTGCATACAGGTTTTTTGTCTCCTCAGGTAGGTTTATTCCTAGATATTTTATTCTTTTTGTTGCAATGGTAAATGGGAGTGTTTCCTTAATTTTTCTTTCAGATTTTTCATCATTAATGTAGAGGAATGCAAGAGATTTCTGTGCATTGATTTTGTATCCTGCTACTTTGCCAAATTCATTGATTAGCTCTAGTAGTTTTCTGGTAGCATCTTTAGGATTCTCTATGTATAGTATCATGTCATCTGCAAAGAGTGACAGTTTTACTTCTTTGCCGATTTGTATTCCTTTTATTTCTTTTTCTTCTCTGATAGCTGTGGCTAAAACTTCCAAAACAATGTTGAATAATAGTGGTGACAGTGGGCAACCTAGTCTGTTCTTGAGCTTAGTGGAAATGGTTTCAGTTTTTCACCATTGAGAACGATGTTGGCTGTGGGTTTGTCATATATGGCCTTTATTATGTTGAGGTAAGTTCCCTCTATGTCTACTTTCTGGAGAGTTTTTATCATAAATGGGTGTTGAATTTTGTCTAAAGCTTTTTCTGCATCTATAGAGATGATCATATGGTTTTTATCGTTCAATCTGTTAATATGGTGTATCACATTGATGGATTTGCATATATTGAGGAATCCTTTCATTCCTGGCATAAACCCCACTTGATCATCGTGTGTGGTACTTTTAATGTGCTGCTGGATTCTGTTTGCTAGTATTTTGTTGAGGATTTTTGCATCTATGTTCATCAGTGATATTGGCCAGTAGTTTTCTTTTTTTGTAACATCTTTGTCTGGTTTTGGTATAAGGGTGATGGTGGCCTCATAGAATGAGTTTGGGAGTGTTCCTCCCTCTGCTATATTTTGGAAGAGTTTGGGAAGGATAGGTGTTAGCTCTTCTCTAAATGTTTTGATAGAATTCGCCTGTGAAGCCATCTGGTACTGGACTTTTGTTTGTTGGAAGATTTTTTTTTTTTTAATTTTTTTATTTATTTATGGCTGTGTTGGGTCTTCGTTTCTGTGCGAGGGCTTTCTCTAGTTGCGGCAAGTGGGGGCCACTCTTCATCGCGGTGCACGGGCCTCTCATTATCGCGGCCTCTTTTGTTGCAGAGCACAGGCTCCAGACGCGCAGGCTCAGCAATTGTGGCTCACGGGCCTAGTCGCTCCGCGGCATGTGGGATCTTCCCAGACCAGGGCCCGAACCCGTGTCCCCTGCATTGGCAGGCAGATTCTCAAGCACTGCGCCACCAGGGAAGCCCCTGGAAGATTTTTAATCACTGTTTCAATTTCAGTGCTTGTGATTGGTCTGTTTATATTTTCTATTTTTTCCTGGTTCAATCTTGGAAGGTTGTGCTTTTCTGAGAACTTGTCCATTTCTTCCAGGTTGTCCATTTTATTGGCATATAGTTGCTTGTAGTAACCTCTCATGATCCTTTGTATTTCTGCAGTGTCAGTTGTTACTTCTCCTTTTTCATTTCTCATTCTATTGATTTGAGTCTTCTCCATTTTTTTCTTGATGAGACTGGCAGATGGTATATCAATTTTGTTTATCTCCTCAAAGAACCAGCTTTTAGTTATATTGATCTTTGCTATCGTTCCTTCATTTTTTTTTCATTTATTTCTGATTGATCTTTATGATTTCTTTCCTTCTACTAACTTTAGGGTTTTTTTGTTCTTCTTTCTCTAATTGCTTTAGGTATAAGGTTAGGTTGTTTATTTGAGATGTTTCTTGTTTCTTGTGGGTAGGATTGTGTTGCTATAAATTTCACTCTTAGAATTGCTTTTGCTGCATCCCATAGGCTTTGGGCCGTTGTGTTTTCATTGTCATTTGTTTCTAGGTATTTTTTTATTTCCTCTTTGATTTCTTCAGTGATCTCTTGGTTATTCAGTAGCGTTTTGTTTAGCCTCCATGTGTTTGTATTTTCTACAGTTTTTTTCCTGTAATTGATATCTAGTCTCATAGCGTTGTGGTCGGAAAAGATACTTGGTACGATTTCAGTTTTCTTAAATTTACCGAGGCTTGATTTGTGACCCAAGATATGAGCTATCCTGGAGAATGTTCCATGAGCACCTGAGAAGAAAGTGTATTCTGTTGTTTTTGGATGGAATGTCCTCTAAATATCAATTAAGTCCATCTTGTTTAATGTCTCATTTAAAGCTTGTGTTTCCTTATTTATATTCATTTTGGAGGATCTGTCCATTGGTGAAAGTGGGGTGTTGAAGTCCCCTACTATGATTGTTACTGCCAATTTCCCCTATTATGGCTGTTAGCATTTGCCTTATGTATTGAGGTGCTCCTATGTTGGGTGCATAAATATTTACAATTGTTATATCTTCTTCACGGATTGATCCCTTGATCATTATGTAGTGTCCTCTTTGTCTCTTGTAATAGTCTTTATTTTAAAGTCTATTTTGTCTGATATGAGAATTGCTACTCCAGCTTTCTTTTGATTTCCATTTGCATGGAATATCTTTTTCCATCCCCTCACTTTCAGTCTGTATGTGTCCCTAGGTCTGAAGTGGGTCTCTTTTAGACAGCATATGACAGGTCTTGTTTCTGTGTCCATTCAGCCAGTCTATGTCTTTTGGTTGGAGCATTTAATCCATTTACATTTAAGTTAATTATCGATATGTATGTTCCTATTACCATTTTCTTAATTGTTTTGGGTTTGTTATTGTAGGTCTTTTCCTTCTCTTGTGTTTCCTGCCTAGAGCAGTTCCTTTAGCATTTGTTGTAAAGCTGGTTTGGTGGTGCTGAATTCTCTTAGCTTTTGTTTCCCTGTAAAGGTTTTAATTTCTCTGTCAAATCTGAATGAGATCCTTACTGGGTAGAGTAATCTTGGTTGTAGGTTTTTCCCTTTCATGACTTTAAATATGTCCTGCCACTCCCTTCTGGCTTGCAGAGTTTCTGCTGAAAGATCAGCTGTTAACCTTATGGGGATTCCCTTGTATGTTATTTGTTGCTTTTCCCTTGCTGCTTTTAATATTTTTTCTTTGTATTTAAGTTTTGATAGTTTGATTAATATGTGTCTTGGCATGTTTCTCCTTGGATTTATCCTGTATGGGACTCTCTGTGCTTCTTGGACTTGGTTGACTATTTCCTTTCCCATGTTAGGGAAGTTTTCAACTATAATCTCTTCAAATATTTTCTCAGTCCCTTTCTTTTTCTCTTCTTCTTCTGGGACCCCTATAACTCAAATGTTGGTGCGTTTAATGTTGTCCCAGAGGTCTCTGAGACTGTCCTTAATTCTTTTCATTCTTTTTTCTTTATTCTGCTCTGTGGTAGTTATTTCCACTATTTTATTTTCCAGGTCACGTATCCTTTCTTCTGCCTCAGTTATTCCACTATTGATTCATTCTAGAGAATTTTTAATTTCAATTTATTGTGTAGCTCATCATTGTTTGTTTGCTCTTTAGTTCTTCTAGGTCCTTGTTAAACGTTTCTTGTATTTTCTCCATTCTATTTCCAAGATTTTGGATCATCTTTACTATCATTACTCTGAATTCTTTTTCAGGTAGACTGCCTATTTCCTCTTCATTCGTTTGGTCTGGTTGGTTTTTACCTGCTCCTTCATCGGCTGTGTATTTCTCTGTCTTCTCATTTTGCTTAACTTAGTGTGTCTGGGGTCTCCTTTTCACAGGCTGCAGGTTCGTAGTTCCCGATTTTTTTGGTGTCTGCCCCCAGTGGGTAAGGTTGGTTCAGTGGCTTGTGTAAGCTTCCTGGTGGAGGGGACTGGTGCCTCTCTGCTAATGGGTGGGGTTGTGTTCCTGTCTTGCTAGTTGTTTGGCATGGGGTGTCAGCACTGGAGCTTGCTGGTCGTTGAGTGGAGTTGGGTCTTAGCATTGAGACAGAGATCTCTGGGAGAGATCTTGCCGATTGATATTACGGGGGGCCAGGAGATCTCTGGTGGTCCAATGTCCTGAACTCACCTTTCCCATCTCAGAGGCTCAGGCCTGACACCTGGCCAGAGCACCAAGACCCTATCAGCCTCACGGCTCAGAAGAAAACAGAGGAAAAAAAGAAAGAAAAAAATAAAATAAAAGTTATTAAAATAAAAAAAATTTTTAAATACTATTAAAATAGAAAAATTTAAAAAGTAATAAAAAAAAGAAGAGAGCAACTAAACCAATAAACAAATTCACCAATGATAATAAGCGCTAAAAACTAAACTAAGATAGACATATAAATCAGAAACTAGTCAGTCGCATACAGCAAACCCGAAGTCTACCGTTGCTCCCAAAGTCCACCGCCTTAATTTTGAGATGATTCGTTGTCTCTTCAGGTATTCCACAGATGCAGCGTACATCAACTTGACTGTGGAGATTTAATCTCCTGCTCCTGAGGCTGCACGGAGAAATTTCCCTTTCTCTTCTTTGTTCACGCAGCTCCTGGGGTTCAGCTTTGGGTTTGGCCCTGCCTCTGCATGTAGGTCACCCTCTGGTATCTGTTCCCCTCCCAGACAGGAGGGGGTTAAAGCAGCGGCTGATTTGGGGGCTCTGGCTCACTCAGGCCAGGGGGAGAGAGGGGTACGGAATGTGGGGCGCGGCTGCGGCGGCAGAGGTGTCGTGACGTTTCAACAGCCTGAGGCGCCGTGCGTTCTCCCGGGGAAGTTGTCCCTGGATCACTGGACCCTGGCAGTGGCGGGCTGCACAGGCTCCTGGGAGGGGAGGTGTGGACAGTGAGCTGTGCCTGCACACAGGCTTCTTGGTGGCGGCAGCAGCAGCCTTAGCATTTCACGCCCGTCTCTGGTGTCCGCGCTAATAGCCGCAGCTCGCGCCTGTCTCTGAAGCTCGTTTAAGCAGTGTTCTGAATCTCCTCTCCTCGTGCACCCCAAAACAATGGTCTCTTGCCTCTTAGGCAGGTCCAGACGTTTTTCTGGACCCCCTCCCAGCTAGCTGTGGCACACTAGCCCCCTTCAGGGTGTGTTCACGCAGCCAACCCCAGTCCTCTCCCTGGGATCTGACCTCCAAAGCCTGAGCCTCAGCTCCCAGCCCCAACCCGTCCTGGCGGGTGAGCAGACAAGCCTCTCGGGCTGGTGAGTGCTGGTCGGCACCGATCCTCTGTGCGGGAATCTCTCCGCTTTGCCTTCTGCACCCCTGTTGCTGCACTCTCCTCCGTGGCTCTGAAACGTCCCCCCCGTGCAGCCCTGGTCTCCGCCAGTGAAGGGGCTTCCTAGTGCGTGGAAACTTTTCCTCCTTCACAGCTCCCTCCCAGAGGGGCAGGTCCTGTCCCTATTCTTCTGGCTCTGTTTTTCTTTTTTTCTTTTGCCCCACCCAGGTACGTGGGGAGCTTCTTGCCTTTTGGGAAGTCTGAGGTCTGCTGCCAGCATTCAGTAGGTGTTCTGTAGGACTTGTTCCACATGTAGATGTATTTTTGATGTATTTGTGGGGAGGAAGGTGATCTCCACATCTTACTCCTCCGCCATCTTGAAGGTCCTCCCTGAATCACTTTTTTAAACAACTTTCCCACCATTGTTTATGCTAACATCTTAATTGAGATAAAATTCACATATCGTAAAGTTTACCTTTTTAGTATATACAACTCAGTAGTTTTCAATGTGCTAAAGAATTGTGCATTCATCACCCGTATCGAATTCCAGAATATCTGCATCACCCCCAAAAGAGGTCTCATTATGATGTGTTGAGGTAGGTTCATCAGTTGTATCAGATGTACCACTCAGGTGGGGATGTAGATAATGAGGGGAACCATGCATGTGTGGGGCAGCGCGTATGCAGGAAATCTCTGTACCTTCCTCTCAATTTTCCTGTGAATTTAAAACTGCCCTAAAACTATCATGTCTTTATAAAAGAAGAAATCTCATGCCTATTAGCAGACATTTCTTACTCTCCCCACTTCCAGTCCCTGGCAACCACTAATCTACTTTTTATCTCTATGGATTTGTCTACTGTGGAATCATACAATATGTGGCCTTTTTGTCTAACTTCGTGCACATAGCATAATGTTTTCAAGTTTTATCTATGCTGTAGTATGCATCCGTATTCCATTTTTTATAGCTGAATAATGTTCCATTGTATGGATATACCACAATTGTTTATCTATTCACCAGGTGAGGGACCTTTGGGTTGTTTCTACTTTTTGGCTGTTATGAATGTTTCTATGGATATCTGTATACAAATTTCTGTATGAACATATATTTTCAATTTCCTTGGGCATATACCTAGGAGTGGAATGACTGGGTCATATGGTAACTCTGTGTTTCATTTTTTGAGGAACTACCAGAATGTTTTCAACAGAGGCTACACACTTTTACATTCCTACTAGTACTGAATGAAGGTTCCAAGTTTTCCACATCCTCACAAATACTTGTTATTTTGTTTAAATATATATATATATATATATATATATATTTGAATTTGACTTGGAGGGTATTATGCTAAGTGAAATGTCAGACAGAGAAAGACAAATACTGTATGATATCACTTATGTGTGGAATCCAAAAAGTACAACAAACTAGTGAATATAACAAAAAAGAAGCAGACTCACAGATACAGTGAACAAACTAGTGGTTACCAGTGGGGAGAGAGAGGGGAGGGGCAATATAGGGGTGGGGGAGTGGGACGTGCAAACTATTGAGTGTAAGACAGGTTACAAGGATTTTTAGTATAACACAGGGAACAGAGCCAATATTTTGTAATAACTGTAAGTGGAGTGTAACCTTTAAAAATTGTATAAAAAATAAATGCACAAAAAATAATATGTATATATAGGCATCTAACTGTGATTTTGATTTGCATTTCCCTGATGACTAATGATGTAGAGCATTTTTCTCGTGCTTCCTGGCCATTGGTATTTCTTTGGAGAAATGTTCAAATCCTTTACCCATTTTTAAATTAAATTGTTCGGCTCCTGTTTTGAGTTGTAAGAATTCTTTAAATAACCTGGACGTTAGATGTTTATTGAAGATATAATTTGCAAATATGCTTCTCACATTCTGTGGGTTGTCTTTTCAATTTCTTCATAGTGTCCTTTGATACACAGAACGTTTTATGCTTGATGAAGTCTAACTTATCTACTTTTTCTTGAGTTGCTTGTGCTTTTGGTATCATATCTAAAAAACCGTTGCCGAATCCAAGGTCACAAAGATTTACTCCTATGTTTTCTTCTACGAGTGCTAAAGTTTTAGCTCTTATTTTTCGGTTCTTGAGCCACACTGAGTTAATTTCTGTACAAGCTGTGAGGTAGGAGTCCAGTTTCATTCTTTGCATGTAGATACCCAGTTGTACCAGTACCATTTGTTGAAAAGACTACTTTTTCCCCATCAAGTGGTCTTAGCACCCTTGTCAAAAATGAATGCAAAATAACTGTATGGGTCTATTTTTGAACTCTACATTCTATTCCATTGACCTATATATCTATACTTAGGATAGTACCACAATACTTTGATTACTGTAGTTTTAGAGGAAGTTTAGTATCAGAGATGTAAGTCCTTCAACGGATTTTTTTTCCCCAAGATTGTTTTGGCTGGTCTGAGTACCTTGCATTTTCATATGAAGTTTAGAATTGGCTTGTCAATTTCTGCAATAAAACTAATTGGGATTTTGATAGGGATTGGGTTGAATCTGTAGATAAATTTGCGAAGTAGTGCCGTGTTAACACTATTACATCTTCTAATCCAGGAACATGGGGATAGCTTTCCACTTACTTAGGTCTTCTTTAACCTCTTTCAATTATCTTTGGTGATTTTCAGTGTACAAGTCTTATACTTCTTTTGTTGATTTCTAAGTAACTTATTCCAGGGGTCCCCAACTCCTGGGCCACGGACCGCTACCGGTCCGTAGCCTGTTAGGAACTGCGCTGCACAGCAGGAGGTGAGCCGCGGGCAAGCGAGTGAAGCTCCATCTGTATTTACAGCCACTCCCCATAGCTTGCATTACTGCCTGAGCTCCACCTCCTGTCGGATCAGCGGCAGCATTAGGTTCTCATAGGAGCGCGAACCCTACTGTGAACTGCGCATGTGAGGGATCTAGCTTGCTCGCTCCTTATGATGATCTGAGGTGGAGCCAAGGCAGTGATGCTAGCGCTGGGGAGTGGCTGCAAATACAGATTATCATTAGTAGAGAGGTTTGACTGCACAGAGATAATAAATCAATCACTTGCAGACTCATATCAAAACCCTATCAGTGAGTGGCAAGTGAAAACAAGCTCAGGGCTCCCAATGATTCTGCATTATGTTGAGTTGTATAATTATTTCATTATATATTACAATGTAATAATAATAGAGATAAAGTGCACAATAAATGTAATGCGCTTGAATCATCCTGAAACCATCCTGCCACACCCCTGTCCATGGAAAAATTGTCTTCCACGAAACCAGTCCCTGGTGCCAAAAAGGTTGCAGACCGTTGACTTATTCCCTTTGAAACTAATGTAAGTGGAATCATTTCTAAATTTCATTTTTGAATTGTTCATTACCAGTATATAGAAATATAAATATTTTTTGTATAATGGTCTTGTATCTTCCAATGTTGCTGAACTCATTTATTAGTTATAATATGTTTTATTTTTTGTGTTTGTGGATTCTTTAAGATTTTCTATACATGAGATCATGCCATCTATGAATAGAGATAGTTTTACTTCTTTTTTACCTGGGTGTCTTTTTTCTCCCTTGCCTAATTGTTAGAATCTCCAACACAATGTTAAACAGAAATAGTGAGAGTGTCATCAACAGAGAATCTACAAACAACAAATGCTGGAGAGGGTGTGGAGAAAAGGAAACCCTCCTGCACTGTTGGTGGGAATGTAAATTGATACAGCCACTATGGAGAACAGTATGGAGGTTCCTTAAAAAACTAGAAATAGAATTATCATATGATCCAGCAATACCACTACTGGGCATATACCCAGAGAAAACCATAATTCAAAAAGACACACGCACCCCAGTGTTCATTGCAGCACTATTTACAACAGCCAGGACATAGAAGCAACCTAAATGACCATCAACAGACGAATGGATAAAGATGTGGCACATATATACAATGGAATATTACTCAACCATAAAAAGGAACGAAATTGGGTCATTTGTTGAGACGTGGATGGATCTAGAGACCGTCATACAGAGTGAAGTAAGTCAGAAAGAGAAAAACAAATATCGTATATTAACGTATATATGTGGAACCTAGAAAAATGGTACAGATGAACCGGTTTGCAGGGCAGAAATTGAGACACAGATGTAGAGAACAAACGTATGGACACCAAGGGGGGAAAGTGGCGGGGGGGTGGAGGGGGGGGGTGGGATGAATTGGGCGATTGGGATTGACATGTATACAATGATGTGTACAAAATTGATGACTAATAAGAACCTGCTGTATAAAAAAATAAATAAAATAAAATTCAAAATTTCAAAAAAAAAAAAGAATATATTGTATTATATGGGAGATATAGCCAACATTTTATAATAACTATAAATGGGGTATAACCTTTAAAAATTGTGAATCACTATATTGTACACCTGTAACTTATATAGTATTGTACATCAACTATACTTCAATTAAAGAATGCAAAAAAAATTTTTTTAAAAAATAGTGAGAGTGAATATCCCTGTCTTATTCCTGATCTTAGCAGGAATACTTTCAGTATTTCACTGTTAAGTATAATGTTAGCTGTGGGCTATTTATAGATGCTCTTTATAAGGTTGGGGAAGTTTCTTTCTTTGCTCTTTGAACGTTTTATCATGAAAGGATTCTGAACTTTGTCAAATGCTTATTCTGCATCTATTGAGATGACCATGTTTTTTTCTCCCTTTATCCTATTAATATGGGTGTATTACATTGATTTTTCATATGTTAAACCAAATTTTTTTCCTGGGATAAATCCCATTTGATCATGGTGTATAATCCTTTTTATATGTTGCTGGTAATTTGGTTCTATTGGCTAGTATTTTGCTGAGGTTTTTGTATCTATATTCATAAGAGATACTGGTCTGTAGTTTTCTTGTGATACCTTTCTTGAGTTTTGGTTTCAGGGTACAAACTACTCTTTTTCCATTTAAGTTTTGTGATTATAGTTTAAACATACCTCAAAATTTGCCTGCACTTTTTGTACCTATCAAAACTTTTTTTACGTTGCATTTTTTCCCTCTTAAAGTCTAATAGCCGTGTAGTCTATTTATTGAGGATTGGAACATTTTTTTTTTTTGTCCACACAAATTGACACCTAATACGACAAGGGGAATGGATAGTTACACACTGTTTATATATGGTATAATGTTTTCCTATCATGACCCCCCACATGTTTATCTTATGGGCAAAGGCTTTCTTCTTGCCCTAATCTCACCACTCTCTTGCTACTAAATTCTTGCCACTCCATTAAAGCCCACTTCACATATTACTTTCTCCATGAACTTTAACATAAAGGGTCTCTCTCTCTCTCTCTCTCTTTCCTCTCCGCTTCTATACAACTTATGTTTGAAACTTTCAATAATCCGTGTCTATATATGTGTTTTTCTGTAGACTTTTGCTGACAATTTTTGTGTATTTTTCTTCCCTGAGAGATTTCTGATTCTGTTTTATACTTCCTTTATTTCATCAGTAGTATCTAGTAAGTAGTTTATCCTTAGTTCACATTCAATATATGTTGTTTTCATAATTTTCTTAATTCATCCTCGATAAAACACCCAGGAATTCCATGAGATATAAAATTATTATACTTATAATGACACCATCTTTAAGCTCATCAAGCATAAATAAATACTTGTGAATTTTAATATATGCCAAGAATTTCCACCCAGTCAACAATTATCTAAACAAATTCAGAGCATGTAAAATAGATCTTTTTTATTGAAAGTGTATTACATCATTTTAACGTATGGCACAATGAGAATTAGAACCTGGGAAAAATAAATTATATAATGGGTAGTTACTTAGAAAAAAATCTCAGAGTAAACTTATGCCCTTTCTCCCTTACAGCAGCTTGCTTTTCCAAGAATAAATGTGAGTACCTGGCGTCAGCAGCACCACTGAGGTGACAATCAGGGAGCAGATGACCAGGATGACAAGCAGTGCGATCGCTATGCCTTTCCAGTTTCTCTGTGGAGGGTTACTCCCCACCAGCTCCTAAAGCAACAGCAGGAAAGAGAAACTCTGTGAGTAAAATAAGGAACTAAAATAAGCCAGTGAATACACTTCATTCAAATCAAGAGCTCAGGCGTATTCTCATCCTTGAAAGCTATGATCAACTCCTTTCTCTGCCCTCTGCCTCGGTGTCCAAAGGCCCCAGGTTCCCTTCTCTATCCCAGGGCAAAGCCTTATCTCAAGAAGAATTGGATATTATATTATGTTTACAGCTTTTGTGTAACTTAATGCTTCTCCACCCAATAAACTAGATTCCACAGCATAGGGTGATTGTGGAGTTTCTTATTACAGTCAACCTATTAACCCCCATCAAATCAAACCCAAGTATGATGAATTTTTCTAGCCCTAAGACCTCTCTCATCTTTCTCTTCATTGACATCCACGTTGTTAAGTTCTATTTCAGGCTACCAAATTCAAACATTTATTTAGCACATACTATGTGCCAAGTTTAACCAACATTTGTCTACTTCTCACCATCCTGAGCCTTTTCTTCCTTCTATAGCTCCTCAAACAAAGCTTTAAGACTTCCCAGGTCTTGCTTCACTGGGTAACCCACCTACCCCTTTTCTAGGTTTTAGTCCCCTCCAGGGACCGCATTATAGCAGGTGTTGGGGGTATGAGGGGGATCTGGAGACATTGCTAAAGAATGCAAAGGTTGAAAAGATCTAGGAAACTAATCAGGCATACTGGCTGCTGAGACCAAACTTTCAGTTCCTTTCAAATTAGGATGATTATATAATTTACAGTCCAAACTAGGATCATTTGAGAGACAAAGGGGGTAATATTAATAATCAATAATAAATATAATAGTTAATATTATTATTAATTATACAAGAGCAACTGAGACTCTCCAGGGCAAATTAAGTCATATGGTCACACTGCAAATGAACTACTGCCCCTTCTGCCTATACATAGATCACAAAATATTCTCTCTTATAGCGTCCACTATTGCGACTCGCATTAAATGAGAGTCAAAATGTAATAGGATGGAGATGGCCTCAAAAAGTAGGCAACACGCTATATAAATACACCCTTATCCAAGGCTGAAAGTTCATTAGAATGTATCAGATTTCTGTAAATCAAAATATAGATAATACTCAACCATGGGATAGTAAATAATATTTGACATCTAAATATTTAATATTGGCTATCTAGGTTATAGAATCAAGAAAAATTTGACTCCAAACAATTAATATTGGCCATCTAGGTTATCCAATTAAGAAAAATTCTGAGGACCATTAAAGCCTTAGCGGGAAAGTGTTCTACAGTTTTTAGAAATTTCTACCAGTATGCTTATTTGCCATTGAGAACTGAATTTGCCCATTAAAAAGTGGCTTTTCAGCACTTAAAAATAAGACTAAACATGAGTATGAAATTATGACAAAAGGTTATACTGAGTCAACCTCATTTCCTATTGGATAGGGTTTTCTATGCGAGGAAGTCGCTGGCCAGTGACAAGAAGTGATCAGATCTCACTGATTCAGCAGCTTTTCATTTCATTTACAGAGGAAATAAGCCATTCTCACCAAAGCTGTGAATAGCATAAATCTTGCAGTAGTACTATTCCTAAGACCATCATAGTGTACATGATCTCCCACAGACCCGAAGTGGACATTTCTCAAACACTGTTCAGATTAAATCCCAGGGTAACAATCAAAACCATAATGATTTCATATTCAAGACTGAATCTTATCAAGATGAAGAATGATGAAATTAGCGGTATTGTCTTCATCAGCTCAAACAATGGATATCTTTCAAATCTTGTTTCTAATAAGAATAATCTAGGATTCTAAAATTTGTTTTAAACACATCTATTAGATGCACTGATAGAAGTTTATATGAAAAAAAAAACAACCTAAGACTTCTGCTTTGCATCAACTTCTTGAGCAGCCAGTAGCATAACTAATTTACTTGCAAACGTGTACTTGAATGATGTTACAGTGATGTTCCCAGTAGGTCCCTCCCTGGCCCAAGTACGCTCACAATATGCTGTCCAGGTCTAGGCTGGATATCGTCAGAGATAACGATGGACAGAGTGTTTCTACAAAGAGGACCCGAAGACAGAGACATTGCAAAATATGTCATATGAAATAAGGCTGAAGGAAGGGGGTTCAGACTCAAAAACCAAATACTTAGAGTCTCTATTTGAATTATCACATGCCAGACAGAGGACTTCTTCTGCATAGTCCAGATGCCAGAGTTAGCACCAAAAGGAAATTTCACAGAGACAGAATTATGTATCAAAAAACCTTCAGAATTTCTAACCACTAGTATTGCTTCATGACAGAATGGGCTGCTTCACCCGGAAGTGAGCAGGGTGGATGAACAGCTCCCAGGGATCCAGGAGGGCGAGCCCATGGAGGAAGGTGGATATAAGAGATCTTAAAAATGTCTAACACAGTGTACCTTCTATGGACACAGAGGGCAAGGAAAAGAAAGATGAAGAACCATGAGGTGGCTCCAGTAAGTGGGAAAATGAATGAAAGTCAGGACAGTTCAGAAAGAGGACAAAGACTCTGTTCCCTGCATGCTCACTGGGCTAAGAAAAGATTTTGCACAGAAAACCAATTCAGTGTATGTTACTGGATGGACGAATGCACAGTAGGATAACCAAACAGGCACTGATAGCAGAGCCCACTTAAGTGAAGTGATTCTGGGTCACTGATGCCATTTTTTAAGTACAGATGAACCACACTTCTTTCAGGCAACATTCTTACTTTTAAAAAGCAGGGTAATTTTACCCACAGAAAAGCAGACGGTCTTTAGCCAAATTTCATTTTCAGAGTGCAGGTAATTTTTTTTTTTAACTACACAAACAATATTACTACAATAATAATAAACAAAGAGGAGAAAAAAAAACAAACACGAACCATCTTGCTAATGGTTCCAAGAAAACAAAAGTTTTCATTTTTCCATCTTCCTCTCCAATCCTGGTCGATATGCATATTTAATTTGTACACAGGTAAAACCAGAACATAGATGTGGTTTTTGAGTTAGAATGCAGGTTAACAGTGAAAATCTAACTTGAACATCTAATTCGGCATCCCAAATTCAGACTTCCTCATCTTAACTTGCAGGAGTTGAATTATGGAAAATTTGAGTAGAACTATTCCTGCTTCCCATGAAGGGCAAGAGAAGTTAATAAATTATCCCCTGAAATGTTGAGCTTCAGTAGTGCATCTCTCAACAGAATTACATATTTTTGCCTAGAATGATGAGATTGAGGCTGTAATATATTCTCTGTTCTGTTTGGTAATCATGCATATCTTACAGATGCAATAAAATGGAAAAGCATGTTTACAATTAAACACTGGCCTAAGAAGGTGAACAAATCTCCCATCCATCCATCCATCCATTGATATTTTATCCAGGCTTACTCTGGCAAGCCCTGTTCTGAGAACCTGTTATGGCACTGTTATCAACCCGACAAGTCCAAAAGCTTTCATTTGTTTCATATTCCTTTCTTGTATTCTAGTGCAGGGATGGGGGACAAACAATAAACAGATAAATACACTAAGAGAAGAAGAAAAAAACAGGACCGAGGGGGTCTTGTCACCTCTTTGTATATAAAGAGGTCAGATAGATTTCCTAATAAAGAGACATTTGAACAGAAACTGAAAGAAGTGCAGCTGGGAAGAAGCACATCAGACTGCTGTGGACTGAAATGTGTTCCCCCTTAAATTCATATGCTGATGCCTTAAACCTCAATGTGATGGTATATGAAGATGGAGCCTTTGCGAGGTAATTGCGGTTAGGTGAGGTCATGAGGGTGGGGTCCTCGTGACGGGGTTAGTGCCCTTATAAGAAGAGACACCAGAAAGCTTGCCTCCCTTCTCTCTCCACCTGTATACATGGAGGAAAGGCCGTGTGAGGACACAGAGAGAAGGTGGCCATCTTCAACCCAAGGAGAGAGCCCTCACCAGATACCACAGCCGGCATCCTCATCTTGGACTTCCAGTCTCCAGAACTGTGAAAGATAAATCTCTGTGTTTAAGCTGCCTGGTCTACGGTGTTGTGTTATAGCAGCCCCAGACAGAGTAAGACACAGGCTGTCATCTGAGGGCAAACAATCCAGGTAGAAGGAGAGGCAGGAATACAGTCTGTAAGATAGCGTGTGCTTTGGTGTGGAGGACAGCAAAGAAACAGGCGCCAGGGTGGCCATAGTGATGTGTGTGAGACGACCACACTGAGCAAGGAGGGTGGGAGTCTGGACGCCACAGTGAGGGTTGGCTTTTCCTCTGAGTGCAAGGCATATGAGACAGCAGTGCATGAACCAGACTCCCACAGAAAGATCCCCAGGGGAGCTGCTTCATGGAGAGCAAAGAATAAGGAAGCAAGGGTGGGCCCAGGAGGGACCCACTAGGAGGCCAGGGTGATGGAGGTGTGTCCCAGGTGGTAGTGGTTCAGGTGGTGAGAAGTGGTTGATCCTGGGCATGTAATAGAAAACGTCAGTCAACCATGCTTTTGGGAGCAGAGAATACACACCTAGGTGTCAGGACACATTTATGTACCCCTTTTGCATTTAGAGCCCTCTCTGAGGCTACTGTCTTCTGTGCTCAAGTAAAAAGCCCTTTGCACATCACTGCAAAGAAAGTCTCCCCCTCCTTCCCTCTACCTCTGAGCCAAGCCTAAGCCCTCCCCATTCTCTGCTCCCGGAACCACTTCCTCCTATGTCCCAACCCCCTACCCCCAGCTTCACACATACCATTGACTTCTGTCTCCTGACATTCCTCTCCGGCAAACCCCTTCACATTCTTTAGTTGTCAGCTAAAATATCATCTCTCTCTGACATTTTAGGAAGCTGTGCCTGGTTTCACAGGCAGAGTTTATTATTCTTTTCAATTGGAAGCAATTGCAACTCTTTGTAAATGCTTTTCTGTGACGTTACTGCGCTATGAAATGATGTATTGAATGCCTGTGTCATCGGCAGACTGGAAGCTACTTAAGGAAGTGGGCTGGATGTTCATGTTCCCAATGCCTGGTACAAAACCTAGGACACCACAGCGCCCAGGGACTGCGGGCTGAATGGATGAATGAACCCACAGATGCCTTTATGAGAAGGAACGTTGTTGTTTGCCGGCACATCTGTCAGAGACGCAATTGCTGGTTGATGCAGAAAGTAAAGCGTTAATACAATCCCAATTGCATTAACTATGCCATAAATAGCAATCGGTCCTAAAAGACGTAATGCAAACTGACATCTAAGGCTGGCAATCCCCTTGTCCCTAGTGACATAACTGTTGTTCATACTTATTTTTAACTCAGGCAAAAAGAAAACAAACAAGGAAGTAAAACCAAACTAAACGCTTTCCTAGGTTGTTTGGTTGGTTGTTTTAAATATAAAATTCATCTTTCCAGAATGCTATTATCTTAGCAAATTCGTGATTAGAGCTTGATATTTTTGTGCCAATTTTACAACTGAAATGGAAGAAATACAGATTAAAACAATGCTTACAGACTCCACCATGTCCCGTGAACTGATTCAAGAATAACTCCACTGCATGCTGCCTCCCTAAAATCGATGCATCTTGTCTCATCCTGAGCTTCATCTGTCTCACAGAATTTCCCTGCTACCTTTATCACACTTCATGCCTTCTGATGAGGAGCAGAGATCCAAATGAAAACTCAGGGGTGATTATTTCAAAAGCAGAAACTGAGACTGCAAAGGTGGAGAAAAGAAAGGAAGGGGTGGGAAACAAGAGGAAACAAGAGGAATCTAGAGGGTGGTTGTCACAGGATAAATGCAAACGTGTCTGAAAGCCCACTATAATTTATGAAAATTATAGAAACCTGAATAAACATTGCTTTACTATTTATTGCGCTCACTACCAATGTCCCAGCAACATCTGACATACAATATGGGGAAAAGTCAAAAGCACATTAAATTTCCTGTACTTGATAAAGAAAGTAAAGGATACGGAGATCACATTCCTTTCATCCACTCTCTCTGCACCCCAAGTTCTAATGAGGAGAAGTCAGCATTTTAACTTTTGTTGGGTCCCCAAAGTAGGGTGACGCAGGTTGCAGCTGTGAGACTGCACCACAAAGCACTGCATTCCTCAAGCAGCAATAACTGACTTGCATGTTCCCACGCATCATAGGCACTTTGTTTAATGCACTGTGGGTATAGCCTCACGTGGCTAAAGGGACAAAGGAGCCACGGCCAGCAGAAGTGAGACTGGAGGATGACTTCTGCATGATAATGAGGTCTCTCCTAAAGAAGCCCCCCGTCCTAGGAGGTGAGAGCACGGGAAGCTGCAAGTGCAGGAGCGCTGGGCGTGGCGGAAGGAGAGCAGGGCCCGCAGTGACAGCCGAGGTCCAGGCCTTGCCAGCCGTGATGGGAACAGCTGGCGATTTTGCATTTTATTTCCCATTGCTGAAGGCAGAGGGGTCAATCAGATGGCCCACCCACCACGGGAGGAGGAAGTGAATTCAACTGTTTTTCTCACAATAATCCATCTTTGGGCCAATCAATCTCCTCTTCTATCAAGCAGCTTTCAGAAGAATATTAATACTAGAAGACTGTTTCTGGCTCTCAAAATGGAAAGAGACCTTCTCTGCGATATCACTAGATCCAAGTTTAGGTCACTGATAGTTTAAAATATTCCCAGAGAATACATGTGAATCAGCAGCTCAACAGAGACCTGGTATCCTTCGCAGGGAGAGTTCTCCACTCCCTGAAATTCTCCGCTCCCGTGACTGCTGTTTTGTGTTTTCTAGGTACTTTGGGTGCTTTTGCTGGTTGTAAGTGTGAGGAATGGATGACGGCTGTGGCCACAAGATACTAATTAACGCTGATTCCATGTCGGTGACTCTGTAACTGACTATAGCGCTGGGGTGGGCTGAGCAGCCAATCCTGAAAGATGCAAGCAACCAATGCTGTGTGAGAGGGAGACAGTGCTCATGGTGGAGGGTGGAGCCTTACCCTTCAAAAAGCTTCTGTTGATTTCACTAATTAGAAATTAAATTTGGGGACTTCCCTGGCGGTCCAGTGGTTAGGACTTCGCTTTCCAATGCAGGGGGTGTGGGTTCGATCCCTGGATGGGGAGCTAAGATCCCACATGCCTCACGGCCAAAAACCCAGAAAACATAGAATAGAAGCAATATTGTAACAAATTCAATAAAGACTTTAAAAATGGTCCACATCAAAAAAATATCTTAAAAAAAAAAAGAAATTAAATTTGGTTGACAGGCCCTTCTTTCGAGGTCTGGCAGTTAATTACGAATCATCACCGCCTCAGTGCCAGAGAGGAGCTGACACGCCCGAGCTATCAGACCCATGCTCAGGTGACCCCTCTTCCCCTGGCACTCTCTCTCCATCATCTTCCTCCGGGTTATACGGATGCCCCACTCCTTAGGTTGTCCTGGGCTCTCACCACCTGTTCTCTGTCAGCCTTACAGGCTGATCTGGGATCCACTCTCCTATGAATTTGGAAACTTCCGAGGTTGACTATTTTACATAACATGAATTTAATGTAACATTACCGCCTGAGGGCACAGCACTTTGAAATCAAATCCACCACTATTATTAGGGCAGCTGTCACCCTCTACCTGCAACTAAACAAAACTGTTGGAGGAGTAATCTCCTGTTCTACCAGTTCCTCTAGAAAAGGAAGAAGAAGAAGACCAAACAGGCAAAATATTGAGTGTAATTATCTATCTCTTAAAACTTCTTCTTCATTATTTTTTACTTGCAAACTTATCACCAGAAATGAAATTATTTTCGGCTCTTCAGTTTAACTGACTGTGTCTGATAGCTTCTTTATGAAATTAATTCAAAATGTTAAGTCATTTTTACCTTCACAGCTCAGGCTAACTTGGACCTATTTTGATAGAATGTTTTAAAGGTATCATGCTGTTCCATAAATCACAAAAGCAAGGGCACTACGACCCGATCACCGTCAGAAGAAATTTCACAATATATCATGCCCAAGAGAAATCCCTTTCAGTAAAAATAAGGATATGAAAGTAAGTGGCAGCATTTAAAATCGAGCATTTGAATCTCACATTGCTGTGTATGATAACGATGTCTTCAAAGCATCTTTAGATACCGTCTGTCTTTGCCTTGACTCACTGAAACCCACAGGCAATTCTGAGACAAGTTTCCTATAGCGGGGCAGCTTTTTAGCAAGTTCAACACGTCATTTCCCGATGTCACAAATCCCTGCAGGCACTCAATAAATATTAAGTAACTAACAAACAGGACTCAAAGGCAAGAACCACCAGCAATTTAATGACAGAGTCTAAAATAATTTAGCTTATTTTTTCAAAAGGGCTCGCCACCCTGATGCAACCGTCTGTCAAAGTACTAGATGCCTCTTGACAAATGATCCCAACTGCCCTCCTCCCCCACCCATGGATGCCAGAGCTATGTTTCCACACTGTGAGTGCCCCCCTCACTGCCTCAGCCTCAAGTAACTGGCCCAAACTGGGTCAGAAGTCTGCTCCAGGATTTTAGGGGTGGGGTTAAAATACTGTAATAGGGAAGAGCCCCTGTACTCTCTTACAAGTTAATCACTAAAGAGATGTTGCCTATAAGCTTCAATTATACATAATGGCCCATCTCTGGGAACCCTGCTTCCCAGGCAATAAGTGTTAAGCTAAAATACCTTTGTCTAGCTCACAGGAAACACCCTGACTGGGCCCACCTGTGAACGACTGCAGGGAGGAAGAAGTTATCACACCCCCTCCGGAGGCTGATGGGAACCAATCAGTGTTTGATTTGACCCCCTCCCCTTTCAGCGTAAGGAGCAGCCTGAATTCTAACTCAGGCAAGACGGTTCTTTGGGGAAGGAGTCCACCATCTTCTCGGTCTGCCAGATTTCCAAATAAAGATGCTAGTCCTTTCCCCAACAACTGGTTTCCAGATTTATTGGCCTGTCGTGTGGCAAGCAGTACGAGCTTGGACTCGGTAACACTATTCCAATTTATTCTTGCCTTTGTCACGCAACACGAGATGGGAGCGGAGGGGGGTGGCGGGAGGTGTCTACTCCCATACGGCATATGGCTTCAGAAGGAAAGAGAGCAGGCTTACAGAATATGAAGAATGAATTACACCAACACACAAAGAGACAAGAAGCAAAGAGAGAAAAAAGTCCCTATTGGTTTTGAATTTCTTGACCTAATTTTTCTCCTGAGGCCTGAATAAATTTTTCCCTTAGATTTAATAGCACACTCCTATTTCTTTATGAAGTATTTTATTTCCCATTTTACTTAAACTAGTTTGAGCTGATTTCTGACACTTGAGAACAAAGAAGCTGACACGTCACGTAAGGACACCCAGCCCAGCAGCCCAATAGCCAGTCGGTGCTCCATTTCCAGAAGGCATTCTGTGCTCCTTACTGAAGTCACACGCTCCACTGTGCACAGCATCTATGGCCAAATCCACACTTGAAAATGAGGTGAAATTTTAACTACATGCTTGGTTTATAATATCAAAATAAAGAATTTGCTAATTGGACATATAGTTTTCTTTGAAAAGACCAGCTTTTCCATAAGTACGTATTAGTTACTTTTCCCAGGGAAACGCTGAGTGAAATTTAGCAATTACTTTCACATATCCCCAAGGATCCACACTTGTCATTACCCATCAGTGTTGGAGTGTAGCCCCCTCTGTGACAGGAGGGGGCTAATTCAAGTCAAAGCAAATGCCAGCCAAGACAGCTGGCACAACCAAGTGTTCATGAGCATCTTGAGAGGGTGGACTGTTCCTGAGGTATTCACTATTTTAGGTCCCAATTCCTCAAAGGAAAAGCTCTAGAATTTTTAAATGATAGCTGGCCTAGAGTGGCTCTGTTCAGTAGATCCATATGTAACAGCTATTTTTATAATCAAGAATGGTCTATAAGTTACAGATGTAGAAAACAAACATGATTTCCAGGGGGGAAGAGGGGGGAGGGATAAATTGGGAGATTGGGATTGACATACACACACTACTACATATAAAATAGATAACTAATAAGGACCTACTGTATAGCACAGGGAACTCTACTCAGTACTCTGTAATATGGGAACAGAATCTAAAAAAGAGTGCATATATGTATATGTATAACAGATTCACTTCGCTGTACACCTGAAACTAACACAACATTGTAAATCAACTATAGTCCAATTAAAAAAAAAAAAGAATGGTCTATACCAGCATTTTCATATAATTCAGTCTAATAGAAAGACATACAGCGTCAGAGAAATTATGAGCCACAGGGATACAACTGATAAACCATCTTGATTCCATCTGCAACCTAATCCCCTTTGCCGTGTAAACTAACATGTCCACAGGTTTGTGAGTTTGGGAGGTGGACATCTTCGGGGTGGGGGGGAGGTCATTATTTTGCCAACCACAGGGTGTATTCCATGTAATGAAATGTTATACCTCAATGGAAATACCAACCTTCTACTACATGCACAGCCAGAGGAAGATCACAAGTATTAAGTGTAAGTGAATTGGGTTAGACACTAAAGAATATACGCTGCATAATTCCATTTATGTAAAGTTCAACGCTGAGCAACACTGCACCGCAAATATAGGGCGCACCCTTGAGTCTATAGAGACAAACAAGAAAGGAATTTCTATAAAATTCAGGATGTTGTATAACTTAGGGGGGAAAGAGGAGTCCCAGCTGGAGAGGGGGAGGCAAGATGCAGGAGTTTTAGGGGTGCTGGCAGGACTCTCTCCTGACCTGGATGGAAGTTATAGGGCTGTGTCAGGCCACACTCATCTCTTCCTCTATATGCTTGCATGCTATATAGTTTTTATATTGTAGTATTTCACAGTGCAAAGGTTAACCACGCACAGTGTATAGCAGCTTTGGGACAGAGCACTGGCCAAGAGCGGTGACATAAGGAGATACTTCCTCGCGCTCACACCCAGGAGGAAACGACATCAGGCCGAGGAAATGACACCATGAGACACGTATGATGGACAGAAAGACAAGGTGCTGAGAGAAAGTCTAATGATGGGAGGGGCGGGTCAGGGCGGGACCAAGGCAGCAGGCAAGGCTCTCTGAGGAGGTGAAATTTAATTTGAGCATTGCAGGATGTCCAGCAACTAGTCAGGTGAGTAGCTGGGAAGGTTTTCCACGAGGAGGGAGCCCAGTGCAGAGGGCATGAGCCTGGTACTCAGTGTAGCTCAGTGTACCTCTGGCGTGAGGTGTCCAGGATGAAGCTGGAGGGAAGGCACAGATAAAATCTGGCCGGTTTTGTAGACGATGCCACATATTTTGTGTTGAATCCAAAATGCAACTGGAAGTCAGTGAAGGATTCTGTAAGCCACTTGTAATAACTTCTAGAAGAAGGCAGGCATTAATTATTCAATTTATTTATTGACATCAGAAAAAGTACACTGAGAAGGACCAGGATTGGTTACTTCTCCCATCGTGACTAAAATGTCAAATATCAGGCCAAGGTGGAATCAAATACCCCCAAAAGGAAAATATTTACATAGCAACTATTAAAATTATTGAGAGAAAATAAACCACACAAACTGAACCGCAGGATCTCCCATTACAGGGCTCCAGTCTATTGTCTAAATGTATTTTCTTTCTAATGTTTATTCACCATGAACAGCACTGACATAAATTTCTTTTATGTATCATGGACCATTTACCGTAAGTAGAAAGTAGCAACAAATTACAAAATCAACGGTGCGTGTATCTCAGGATGGTAAAACAGCTTTCTAATCATTGTATCTCCATATCCAGAGGATGACAACTGACTTTAAGACTGCAAGAACAAGTTTCAGGTAACATTTAGCAACTGACACACGTCCACCAATATCTATCACGTCAGCCTGTTGGATGCACACACCCATTTCTGTTCTACTGGCTCATTTACTTAATCTTCGTTATTGGCGGCTCTTATCTTTCATAAAGCGCACAACAAAGGTAACAGTTGGCCGATAATTGCCCAGGGAACCTAAGAGTGGACCAAAGCGGAAAGCACGACTCTGACTGGTCCCCAGGTCACCGAGCGGCAATGGGGCTGCGGTGAGGAATCCTCACCCGTGAAGTCAGTGGGACACGGGCCGCCCTGCGCAGCCCTCGGGAGGGAGTCACAGGACCACTCGGGGCGGCGTGACTCCTCCTCTTTCTGCCTTTGCTGCTCCCTCAAGGCCCCTCCACCACCTTGGGCACGCAGTTATGCCTCCTGAATCCAGGATTAACTGATCGATTGATTTTCTTTTTTTAAACTGAAGTATAATTGATTTACAATGTTGTGTTAGTTTCAGGTGTACAGCAAAGTGACTCCATCATACATACATATATATCCATTCTTTTTCAGATTCTTTTCCCATATAGGTCATTACAGTGTATTGAGTAGCGTTCCCTGTGCTCTACAGCAGGTCCTTGTTAATTTTATATACAGAAGTGTGTACACGTTAACCCAAACCTCCTAATTTATCCCTTCCTGCTTCCCCCGTTGGTAATCATGAATTTGTTCTCTATGTCTGTGTCTTTCTGTTTTGTAAATAAGTTCATTTGTATTGAATCCAGGATTTCAATGAAATTCTCTGCCCTCTGGCACAGCTACCAGCACAAAAGCAACAACAACAAAGAAGTTTCAGAGTCCAAGAAGCACTGTTCAAACAGGCTGAAGAGAAGCAAATACCCAGAGAGGAATTCACTCTGCTCTGCAGACCAAAAGATAAAGCGCCCTGATTAGAAAACGCTAATGATCTCAATAACACCCAGCACAGCGCAGGGAGCAGCTCAGAACAAAAGGTGGAAAGAAGAAATATGAATAAAAGAATTTAAAATGCACTGAGGGGGAAAAACAGAAGAGAATATCAGACACAGGACGAGTGAGAAGCACCTGGTGACACTAAAGACAGAAGAACCAGCTGGAAGAGGGCAGTCTGGATCCCCGGGTGGGGCAAAACAGCAGGCACATCCAAAGACCTGCAGGTCCTACTGCATCTGTGTGCAAAATCATGCCTCTGCATTAGTAACAGAAGGGAAAATGCAGTTTATGGTGTTGGTTTTTTTTGTTTAACAGCAGCTATTTACATGGCACATTCTTAAATAATTTCTACCTGAAAATATTAAAACAAAGTCTGCACTTGAAGTGGCAAAATTTTAGATACCTGGAAGTTACACACATCAAGAACAATCCAGGTAAGTATATATTTTAAACCAAATTCATATTGCTAATTTTTAATTTTAATTTGATCAAGCCAGTTTAAGTCATTACCTTATGATCCAATGTCTTTAAATATTGCACTTAAACTTAAGGATATCATTACTGTTGTGACAGGTAAAACTGTTTTTTTTTAAAAATGACAATTTTTGATGTATTCAGGAGACCCAAGGCATGGTTTTAACCATGATGTGTAGAACATGAAAGGAAAAACAGAAATATTTGTTTTACTTTGGATATTATGTAACAGATGAAGAGACCTTGTGGGGAGCTTAAAGGGAAGCAAACAGTGACTATCTTGGTAGAAAACTGGATCTACAAGGAAATGTCAAGGTAATTAGTCTACTTATCTGAAGAAAAATGGCCCAGACCAGAACTTAATTACCATCTCCAAATATAGCCATCCAAAGATTTTTGGACAAAAGAAATAATAATTATCTAGTCCCCAGGAAAGAAACAAATTAACAGGGCAAGAAAGATTACTTGAAATAATGTGTATTTCTCAAAATGCTGCTAGAGAATTTCTGAGAACCCCTGGATGTGATGTTAAAATGCAGATTCCTGCAGCCTCTGAACCCTCCTGAACTGAAGTCTCTGGGGGTTGGAGCACAGACCAGTCGTGTTTTACAGTCTGCACAGGTGATGTTTATAATGACGAAGGTATGAGAACCAGTATCCACAGGAACTTCTCACCACATACCTGTGCCCAGGTAAATCAGTTTAGCAAATTCCCTCAAAATTGGTTTAAGAATGGAATGTTCAGGCTGCCGTCTTGAGACACAGTTCAGAGCTTAATGTTCAGCTCGGGGTCGCCAATCCCACCGGATACAAAGCCCAGCTCATCTTCTCCAATATGCTTTACCCTTCTCATCTTCCAAAGGGAGAGTTCAAGGGCACCTGTGCTGGGGCTTCTCCCTTTGCCCCTTCCCAACTTCACTCTGCCCCCTTCTCCCCCCCTGCTCCGTCTCCTGGAAGGCTGGCCTCTGACACTACAAGCTGCCCCCCTGCACATCTTTGCTGATGGCTTCAGATTGGCCAAGAGATAAAAAAAGAATGAAATAATGCCGTTTGCATCAACATGGATGGACCTAGAGATTATCATACTAAGTGAAGTAAGTCAGACAAAGACAAATACTGCATGATATCACTTATATGCGGAATCTAAAAAAAACTGATAAAGATGAACTTATTTGCAAAACAGAAGTATACTCACAGACACAAAAGAAAACCTTATGGTTACCAAAGGGGAAGTGGAGGGGGGGGAGTGGGATAAATTAGGAGGTTGGGACTGACATATACACACTACTATATATAAAATAGATAATCAACAAGGGCCTACTGTATAGCATGGGGAACTCTACTCAATATTTTGTAGTAACCTATGAGGGAAAAGAATCTGAAAAAGAATATGTATACTTTATATATATAAAACTGAATCCCTTTGCTGTACACCTGAAACTAACACAACATTTTAAATCAACTATACTTCAAAAAATAAATGAATAAAACAGGTTGGCCCACAGGAGGTCCGGGTAGGAGACATCTGGGAAGGAGGAGAGGGCCAGGCGTTCCCTGCTCCGCCCAGGTTGCCTGGTCAGGGCGGCTTCCTCTCAGGACTACGTCCCCTGGGGGTCCGCCCTTTGCCCCTTCAGGCTTAGTTTAGGGCAGGTACCAGTTTCAGGGGGCTGCTATTCCCTGGGGCTCACGTCTCTGATTGCTCCCTTAATCCTGCTCATACCTCTCTGCAAACAGTCCTGAACCATGTGAGCTGGATTAGGTTTCCTGCCGTGACCTTGAATGCCCTAAAGTTGAACCGTACCCACCATGAGAGGAGGAAGCATTTATTATCTGTTACACTCAACTAGCTCTCAGCCTCAGCCTAGACTGACTGGTCTCCTTCCCATTAAATGTCAAGTTCCTCTAGGGAACCTCCTGCCACAGTGCCACATACAGTGTTTTCTAAGATCCTAAATGAATTATTTGCTTTCCAGGTTGATCAGAATGTACAAAGTACACAGCCAGGAGGTCTTGCTTGAACTGCAGTTGCCTTGTCCATGCAAGGGGATAAATAGTTCACATCTAACGTTCATACAGTTTCTCAAGTCTACACCACTGAGGGTTCACTGCTGCACGTGCTTAGGGACACCCTCAAAAGTTGAAGACACTGCTTTGCTTGAAACTCGTAAGAGGCTTTCTATTTTCCTTACTGGCATTTTTCTCTAGCTGATGGGAAACCTTAACTTTCTTTTTTGACAATGTTAATTGAAGAGGTCTTGAGGAAAGCCAATTTTCTTGCTCAGAATATTAGAATAAGAGGCACAAAAGATTTCTACCTATTAAACGTATCAGTGGCACTGTCCACCTGTGACTGCTACCCAAATCACAAATCCACATTCTCTACAACACCTAATAATTACATGAAAGTAAGGGTTTGTGAGGACAATTTTTCAAATGCAAAATTCCACTCACTGGCATGGAATAAAATAGTTTGGAAACATGCCCACGTGGGAACAAGATTCTGGCTG
Source organism: Balaenoptera physalus (assembly GCF_965194825.1). NCBI lineage: Eukaryota > Metazoa > Chordata > Mammalia > Artiodactyla > Balaenopteridae > Balaenoptera > Balaenoptera physalus. The sequence goes on along the minus strand of NC_138887.1, from coordinate 121,295,318 downwards.
GCATCTTCCAGCACCAGTGCCCACCCCGCCGCTGGGCTGGCTTCACTGACTGCAGTCTTAGCGCACCTCTCATCAGAGACCACTCGCTGCCTGCGATTTCCCCTCACCTCACCAGAAGCAGTGTGGGTGACCGGTCACATGGTCAGCAGAGAACTCACGATGTTTTATGCCCACTCCTGTGTCTTACCTATTTCAGTAAAACTCAATTTAAAAATGAAGCTCAGCATACGTAAGCTTTTAGCTAGCACCTACTGGTAAGTAAACAAGTGAGTAAATAAATAGATGAATAAATAAATAACAACAACAAAAACTCAAATGGATTATAAAATTCATTACAGCTGCTCAAAGGCTGGTCTAAACATGATCGTGGGGTACAAACAACAGCACTTTCTTTCCTGATTTCAGAGGGGATATATGTACATATTTCCTACCTGAAGCCCCCAGGTCGGTGTTGAGAAAGGAGTATACTCCTATTAAAGGACTATCTCATTTTACCATGTTACCCCCATTTTCCCCCAAATATTGAGAAATCTATCAAACAACGAATTTCAAGTTACTCAGGGCCGTAAATATTTGACTAATAAACTGTGACTATGGTTACTAAGTGATGGCAACATTGACATTCAGCACCAGAACGTACGAATATTGTAAATATTCTTGTAAAACAGCAGTTACCTATAAGCAATTTTCAAGAGAATCATAAAAATAACACACAAAATATCACAAAACCCAGCCAGCTTGGTACATGGGGTTCACTAGAACCTAAATACTTAAAACTAGCCTTATTTAACATAATTGCAGGTTAACCGAATTGAAGATAAATGACATTGACTATTATTTCCACTACTCACTTCTTTGAATGATTTGGACAACAGAAACTACTTTATGGAGATGACCTGCCTATTCTCACCTCCCTCTTCTGTCCAGGGAAGTGGGGGGTGGCGAAGCCAAGGGTCGGGACCGGACGAGAGCCAGTTTCCAGCCCTGACTAAGATTGGGACATGGGAGCGATGGGCCCAGGCTGCACCCGCAGGGCACAGGGCACAGGGCTGAGGGTGCCGGAGTCTGTCCTGGACCACTGGGCAGGCTCTGGGAGAAGTGAAGGGTCCTGCCCTCACGGGACATGTCTCTTCACCTCCCATGTGGTCGCTGTGGCACGTGTCTCGTCCTTCCTACTGAGCGCTCCTGGAGTAAGCACCTTGGGGACAGGACCTCATTATGAGCCATCACCATAGGATCAGGGCTTAGTAGTGATGATGTTCAACACATAATGCTTGTTTCCTGAATGGAAAAGACTTAACTCCACTTGGGGAAAGAAGCATTCAAATGACCCTGGGCCTTAGAAATCCAGACACAGCTGGACTTGCCTCCACCTTTGCTAGCTAAGTGACTGTCTTCAGTCAGTTTGGGCCACTGTAACAAAAAAGCACAGATTGGGCAGCTTAAACAACAGAAATTTATTCCTTACAGTTTTAGGCTGGAAGTCCCATACCAACTAAAAACTGGCACTTGCCATCTGCCTCTACAAGGACTAAGTCACAAACCACTGCAGCCGCTGACCTTCAACACCCCCTGAAAGGAGCTCAGGGTGGAGAGCAGGAAGCAAGCCCTCTGTGCTCTGGGAAAAACTGGCAGAACAGGCCTTCAGATAGTTGGGTATTTCCAGGACAAGATTTTATGAGCGCAATTCTTGCATCTCCCCGCATCTAGAAAAGCACTAAAATCCTTCATGGAGACGTCTGCTCCTCGTGACTCGCAGCCACCTTCTGCCAAAGTGTGTGTTTGCTGCACGTTCCCCCGTCACCAAAATCACATCTATACTGACCTCCCCCCTGCCTCTTCGGAGCAGTCCCTCAGCGCTATCTAAGAGGCTGTCTCCTGGGCTATAGTCCTCATTTTGCCCCAAATAAAACTTAACTCATGACGCTCATATTGTGCATTTTTTTTCAGTCAACACCCAGAACAGGGTGCCATATGGTCAGGCTGGTTCTAGGTCAAGGCTCCCTTCCTGTTCAGAGATAGTCATCTTCTCGCCGTGTCCTGTATGGCGGGAAGGGAGCTGACCAGCACTCTGGCCTCTTCTTACAAGGGCACGAATTCCCCCTGAGGGCCCCACCTCCAAATGCCTTCACTTGGGGTTAGATTTCAACATCCCCAAACATCCCATCCCTGACACGGACCATGCATTGAACTGATGCTCAGTGTAATCAGCGGTAAGTTGGGGACAACATACTCCTTGTGACACTGAAGTGAGGGGGACAGTGACGTGTCCGGGAGAAGGCCTAGCGTGGAGCAGGCCCAGTGAGCAGCGCCTGTTACCATGGGAAAATAATACTAACACCCCTCTGTGGTATCGTCCTGGAAGTGAAAGTGACTGTTCAGAGGACATTTCTACAGCCCTGGCGCCTCCCGGGTGACCTGCAGCGCCAAGCCAGCCCCGGGCCAGAGAGCTGTCTGCTCCCAAGACACACATGCTCCCGAGACAGAGGCAGCAGCCAGTCTGAGAGTCCAGGGCTGTTGGCAGAGCCTGGCCTGAAGGAGAGGAAAGCAGCTCGGAGCCCTGAGCCCGACAGAGGCCCAAGGAAAAGAAACTTCCAGCATCCGAACAGCTAGGAAGGTGGATGGACACTTGTGTCTGAGTCTTTGGTGATGGGCAGCGGCCGAAAGTACCTCCACTTTGGAACTGTCAGAAAGGACGGCCTGTGTTCCAGAAACCAGACAGACAGCACTGTGCCGGTGTTCCTTCTGAGCTGGCGGGGACAGTGACAAAAGCCAGGTCGGCTGTCACAACACACCACCCAGGTGAATTGTTTACAGCAGGTCCTGACCCAGGCGCTGCTTTCCCTCATCTGAAAGACACATATACCTTCTCCAAAGAGCAGGAGCCTTGCCATACTGATGTCACTGCCCCCTGCACTCCCAGGGGCCAGGTGCTAGCCCTAGCTGCCCCCTCCAGAGCAATCTAGCTAGATTCCCAGAGAAGGCCTCAATTTGTTCACGTTTGAATTCTGCTGACCAGCTCAAATGGATTTCACAGAATTCATTTCATTTGATCAAAACAAGCGTAAGACAAATGATCCTTATTTTACAGATTAAGAACCTGAAGCTCAGAGAGGTTAAGTGACTTGCCCAAGGTCACACAGATGTGAAGTAGCAGAATGGGACCGGAGGCCAGGTCCTCAGGTTCTAAAGCAGACACTTTCTGACTACATCATCTGGGGAAATAGGCTAGATACCCTTGAGAATGATTTCTAGCTTTAAAATGCAATGCTCCTCTGAATATTCACTCCCTGTGTATTAAGTAAAATGCCTCATTTGTTTCAGGACAGCGATGCTAAAAAGGGGACATTCAGAAAAAATAAAAACAGAGGCTGATTTTTCTCTCTCCAATAGTTGCAGCTGATTTCTGACTTTTCAAAGTTTCTTTACAATAATATTGAAGTATTTTATGAAATTCTATGAAGAAATCATACTTCCCATTTTACAGAAAAGTTCTCTCAATAGAAGTTATACCAAATTCTTAACTGCTTCTTCCATCTGCCAAATCATTCGTATCTTATTCAGACTTTGAAACACAGAGCCGTACGTTTATCTAGGTTTCTTTAAATGAAGTTACTTGCCTGTAGTATTAATATGAACCACAAAATGCTGATAATTTTGATTAAAAGGTACAGCCACTGACTTACAGCTTCCATACCATTCACATCTAAGGGCTGCTTTCTAAATAAATATTCTTGTTTGATCTTGGGCAAGGCAATGAAATCAATGCTTTAGGAGTTAACTTCAAAACAAACCAACAAATGTAACAAAACAGAAACAGACTCAGATACAGGAAACAAACTAGAGGTTGCTAGAGGGGAAGGGGGTGGGGGGATGGGCAAATAGGTGAAGGGGAGTAAGAGGGATGTTATAAAATAAGTCACAGGGATGCAATGTACAGCTCAAGGAGTAGAGTCAACAATATTGTAGTAACTTTGTATACCACGTAAAGTAGAAAGATACTGAATCACCATTTTGTACATCTGAAACTAATCCTTGAATGAAAAAACTAAGCCACCCCTGGTTATCCGGTTTATTCAACACTGAATGAAAGCCTGGTGCCTGAAGGCTGCTGGGTCAGGTCCTGCATGGCTCCAGAAGCAACAGACACGTGCTTTCCTTCCTGGAACAGCTCACAACTGAAGACACAAGACATGCATATACAGAATCACCCAGAAGAAACAAAAGATAAATTAACACTGATGTCAATGTGAGCGAAAGAAGAAAAATAGACTTTACGTCTCCTCTGTTATTGATGAAAAGCAATGTCTAAATCCCAAGCTAAAATATTTAGATGTTTATAACACTTCTGCTAAGATTAGCGTGCAGCATTGGGTTAGCACGTGCAGCCTGCTTCAGCCAAGTTTAGTCTCTTCTGAAGGCTGAGGGTTGTTTTTCAATCACTGGACTTTTGAGCACAATATTATTCAACTCCTGAATAATATTTATTTCTAAGAAAGGGGAAAAAACCCATAGAATAAAGAGGATACCTATGACTGTCTCAACTATACACCAAGCTAAGAGATAAAGCTTAAATTTATCTCCCAAAAACTATCATCAAAAGCATGTGAATTTCACTTAATCTCAAGCTTTTTCAGAACTACTTCATGAATACAAAACAATGCAGGATGCACTTATCCCTAATTTTAGGACATTAATACTGAAGACAATAATGCATGTGTCTATCTCTATATACTCACTCCATTTGGGGAAGGGAGGTAGAGAAAAAACAAGTGAAAATGGGATTATAAAATAAATTACCTACAACATTAAAATAGTAATGATCTTGGTTGCTATTTTTATGTGCACAGAGACCTTTACCAAAATAATTTCTGATTAAAATAAGCCATCTCTTGTTGAACCATGTATAAAAAGCATTTACCAGAAGAAGTGGTAATTTTTTTGGTCAGAAAATCTTATATATTACTCTCAAACATATTCAACTCCTAGTGTAGCAAACAAATGATTCTCTTGGAATTTTGTGTTCAATGATCTATTCATACAAACTTTTCTGGAGTATTTATGGCTCTATTTTTTTAAAAAGTATATTGAATAACCCACTTGGCTTATGTTTTTCCAAAGTCATCATCTCTCAGTGGTTTTATAGGTCATTCCAACACTTCCTCTTTGTGACCTGGAAGCCAGAGCAGCAAGTCCTCAATCCTGTGACATGCTTCCTTTGTCTGCGGTGAGGCTGTCAGCGACCCTACACTGCAGAAACCTTCCAACCATACGTCCTAACCATGACCTTCCAAAGCGATGAGATATACCCCCATCAAGCACCACGGCCAATACGGAATAAGCCTAGTGCAGGGTTTTCTACATATCTGTCTCTACCGCAGAGCTGTGAACGCCCCTGAGGTCATGTTATGTCATCACCATGACTCACCAAATTCCCACAAAAAACTTTTGCGTTGAGTAGGCCCTCAACCAAATAAGTAACCAAAGGTTTGTGCTGTAAACGTTCTCTTTTGAATGTAGATCCCAGAGTAGTACTGTAACTGGCTGGTTTTCCATCCCCTACTCAATACTACAATAAAAAACACAAAATGTTCAATTCTTAAATACACTTTATTGTTCCAAAGTGTTTGGCCAAACCTCTGGCTTGAATGCTCTTGTCCTGGTGAATTCGATGCGGGATGAAGAGGGGAAGTGACAGGACAACTCCTGTGACCATCTTGGAACGATGACTCAGAAAATCCAACCCCCAGTGTTTTCTGCTGGCAAAGGAAATTGAATCTAATTCTAAAATAACACCTAAGTTTGTTTGTAGCAACATGGCATCTTGTGTTTTGGCTCGGTAACATTCAAACTTACTGTCAATCGTTGCCTATAAATACACAGAACTGTCTTCAAGCAAACCTTAAATAAAGAGTTGGAAGAGGTTCCAGCCACCCTGAGGCCACACTCCTGCATGTGTCAATGGGACAGCAAGCCCACATCGGGACAAAGCTAACGTTTCGCCAACATACGAGAGACGTGCCCTTGGGTCCAGACCAGAGCAGTGTTCAGAGGTGTATGACTGAACTTCACGGGGGATGTTCATGGCTGCACCAACTGCCTACACGCAGAAGACGCACACTTGAAATGGTTATTCAACTTGTACAGCTATTTTTATCACTTCAAATCCACTTAGGAGTTTCTAATTTCTGTTCAGTGTTGTCTGCGAGGGGTTTAAAATACGAAAAATAAAAACTGCTTTTAATCTATTTCTGGAAGGCACCCGAGGTGTCTTACTGTCATCTGTTAAAATCCATACCTGATCCTTTGGGAAGACCATGCATCGACCCTAGGACAACAACTCAATGACTGGTTTCCAGAGGGAAAGTTGCTACTGGGTTAGTCTGTTCATCTTCTTAAGGAAAGAATAAATTATCTATCTGACACTTCACGCTGGATTCATCTACATTAATTACACAATGAGAAAATAATTAACTTTAAATGTGCATAAACTTTATGAGCATCTAAGATAATAATAAATCGAAAAGAACACAATAACCACATCATAGCAACTTATTCTTCATGCCCTTCACCTCAGACCAGAAGGATTTCTCAGACTTGGAGTGCTCTGGCAGAGGTTATGGCGATAGCCTAACACAGAACCTTCATTTTACAAATGAGAAGACTGAAGGGAAAAATTTTTGTTTAAGGGTCAGGATGTTTACCTGAGGTCACACAGTTGTCAAGTGGCAACTGATAGATCTGGCATCTCTCCTAACTCCTAATCCAGTTCCATGTTCCCTGATAAGCATTTTACTATCACATATCATGATTACAGAGCAGAACACAGTGTGCAACGGGCACCTACACAGGCCAATGTGGAACTGCACTGGATGAAACTTACTTCATTGTGATAAACATTTTCACCTTCAGTAGGCAGAATGCTGGCTTCCCAAAGCTGTCTACCTCCTAATTCCCAGAACCTATAAATAGGTTACACTACATCACAAAGGGGAATTAGGGCAGCAGATGGAATTAATGTTCCCAATCCACTGACTTTAAAATGGGACATTATCCTGGATTATACCCGTGGGCCCAATGTAATCACGAGGGCCCTTAACTGTGGAAGAGGGAAGGAGAAGAGTCAGCGTCAGAGTGATGGGTTGTTGTTAGAAAGACTCTGCCTTGGCTGTTGTTGGTTGTGAGGACGGAAGGGGCCACGAGCCAAGGAATGCGGCAGCCTAGCCTCTAGATGCTGAAGAAGGCAAGAAGACAGATTCTGTCCTGGAGTCACCCGAGGGAGAACCACCCTGCCCACACCTCGATTTGAGCCAACAGAAACCCACATCAGACTTCTGAGCTTCAGAATGTAAGATCATAAATTTGTATTATTTTAAGTCACTAAATTTGTGGTAACTGGTTACAGTAGCAATAAGAAATGAATGCACCATCTATCATGTTTCCTTTGGATGATTACCTGTTCTAATGGTCCACAACTCTGCCCTGGGGGCGGGACCTGAGAGTGTTGAGATAAACACCATGCCTCAAGAACGCAGAGGTTTCCAGGCCAGTGGTACACCTGCATCCCATCTTTCCAGCAGTGTGCAAAGACGAGAGATCGTGTAGAAAATATCATTATTTTTACAGTCTGGTTGGGAGAGGTCTAAAAATATTTATATATGTGTCCACATCGGTGGGAAAAGTGGCAATCGTTTTCTCTCCATAAAAAGAACACTGAAAACAAAAGACCATAAAACAAACTCCATAAAGAGTCTATGGCAGCAGGGTAAGAGATCATTCTCTACATTTCTTTGACTCTGTTATTTCCTGGATATGACTTTTTAAAAATTTTTTTTCTATCACTGAAGGTATTTGTGAGAAATTTGGAAACTTTCATCAGCACCTTTGAATAACCTGACTAATGTGCTTCCTGGATTTTTGAAGAGGAAATAATCACACTCAATAGTTCTTTCCATTCTTGGCTCTAAACAATATAATCAAAAGCTTCAGCTGTGCTGCAAAATGCAGTTAATTTATAAGAGTGATTAAGGGAGGCATCTCACAATTTTCCATTTCATTAATCATCACTGAGATGCCTTTTGCCAATAAAACTGTTCTTTGACAACAGAGTTTTGTCGTATTCATTTTTCCTATATTCTCTTATTTAGGTATCCAGAGAAAGTTATGTTCTCTACCAATAAAGAATGACAACAGGTGACAAAGACCTCTCCTCAACCCATCACTAGCCAGGGCCCTCTCCTCCCCTAGGCCTCAACCTCGGTCTCTGAGGGCTTGAACAAACTCTAAGAGAGTTTCCGACAACTCAAGGCCGCATCACTAGGCTGACCCCCGCCCCCCATAAAGTGCCTGCCTGAGAAAACTCGAGGCGGCCACTCTGGGGGTAGGAGCCAAAATCCCACAACTGCCAGCCTGCAGACGCAGCTGGCCTGCTGGCCCCTGCACTGACCGACCCTCACAATCTGTCACCTCCCTGACGACACGCAGCTCCCACACACGACTCCCTCCGTCTCCTCCAAAACCTCCAGGCACCTCAGCACAAATCGAAGCGGAGTCCAGTCCACACTGACCCCTTCTCCTGCGGCAGGAATCATTACCGATGAGAACCGGCCCTGACCACTTTATCTAGTGTCTAGTTGTTTATCTCCGACACAGGTTAGTGAAGAGGAAACAGATGTAACCGAACTAATGACAACTACGCAGTCGTCGGAGGTGATCTCTGAATAGGCTGAAAACCAGTAGCAGCAGGTAGTGCCTCCCTATGAGATGCTGGGATTAAAGAGAAGCTAAATCTCTCCTGGTCATCTAAACCAAAGCACCTTGACAGTTTGGACACACCTGTGATGCAGCTGGGTCCTCACTGCAAGCCCATCAGGGACTCTGCTCTGGACCGGTCCTCACTGGCTGAATGTTACTGTCTGGCCAATACTCTGGTCTTACGGTTGCTATGCTCCTCTGGTCGCCAATCCCAACTTAGCTGAAGCCCATGCCTCCACCACCCACCCCCACCTATCCTGGACGTCATCTGCATCCAATCCACCCATCCACCAAAATCTACTGATTAGCAACTTCCCTGGAGGTCCAGTGGTTAGGACTCAGCACTCTCACTGCCGTGGGCCAGTTTCAATCCCTGGTCCGGGAACTAAGATCCTGCAAGACACGCAGCACAGCCAAAAAAAAAGACCTAAAACCAAAAAAACTAAAACGTCCTGATTAAACCTGGCATTGACTAATGAATCTTTGTTTTTTGAAGTTAGTCACTGCCTTTATAACTTAACCCTATTAATTTCATTGGTGGAAAAGACAAACCTCTTAGAACAAAATAGGTAGTTATTTCTGTGCCTGTACTAAAAGGGTCCCAAAACAAATAAAATATTTTAGTCCACCCGCCTTCCCTCCCTCCCTGCAACACACACACACACACACACACACACACACACACACACACACACACACACACTGACCTGGGCAGCTACTCAGGTATGCTACGTATTCTCCCTTTGCCCCTTACAATTCACTTTACGCCCTTCTCTACCTGTTCTTTGCCCCAGAAGGTAGACCTCGAGGGCCAGCCTCTACCTAGTTTCCTTGTGCTCTGGGTTGGGCCCGTGGGAAGCTCTAACAGGAGATCAGAAAGTCAGGGAGAGAGGTCAGGGTATCTATGGGCACAGTTCCTGCCCAGTGGCCTTCCTCTATGGCCAACCAACTCGCTGGGTCCAGCAACTGCTCCCTGGGCCTTGCGGTGACATTGTCCTCCCGCTGTTCCAGTCCCAGCATGTCTCCATCTTTCACTGCTTTCTCCTAGTCCTTCCCGTTCCTTTCTAAATTGCCACATCATGTATCTCTGCAAACACTCCTTTTGAATGTGCCATCTATTTCCTGGGGCTGTGACTCATATGATGTTATTTCAATCATTAAACAAATGTTTCCTGAGTGTCTACTACACGCTGGGCACTGGGGCCATTGTAATAAACACGATGCACACCAGTACTGTAATTAAATGGCTGGTTTCATTTCCCTGCTAATGATTTGTTTGACTGAACCCACTGGATTGGCCCAAAGTTTGGGCACCATTTGAATGTGTTAGTTTACAGCCCATACAGTACAAAGTCTTTAGACAACCTGACAAGTAGATAATCCAGTCCAATTCCCTCTTTTTTACAAGGGTAGAAACTGACATTCAAAGATGAGAAATGACATATGAAGCCAGGTGACATACAAAGGCCAGAGCGATATCAGCCACATAAGCTGTAAGGTTCTATTCCTGCAGTGAACTAGCCCCGAGGCAGGATCTGTAATTCTTCCAGCCACGCTGAAAATTAGACCTTGTTATGTCCACTTACAGATGTGGAAACTGAGGGTGACAGCTGGTATAAGTAAGGTGTCTGACATCACATACTAGTAACTGGAAGAATCATTCTTCAAATCCTAGTTCCAGAGCCCATGAACTTTTACACAAAGTGCTTCAGAATTCTAAGGCTCTTCTCTCTATACTAGAACAACACTCGCCCATTTTACAGACTGTAGTTGCCCTTCGGCTTCTGGTTCTAACCACTTCCAAGAGAAGAAAAGAAAAAGAAGACAAGCCCAGAGCAGGACCAGGGGTGTGGGAGGGGTGCCCACCAGCAATCCCTCCAACTGAGACCCTACATGCAACTCTGAGAACAGCAATAACATTCTCTGACAGGACTTGGTTTTACTCAAGGCCACCTGGCTATCAAGTCACCAAGAGAGGTGTGAAAAATGCAAACCCATCAGAACTAAGCTGGGAGCTATATTTTTTTTAAAAAAAGTGAATCAACCATGAATATAACTCCTGGAAGGATAACTATCTGTAAATAAAGGACATCCACGGTGTCTGAAATATAAACCTCAGATCTTCATTTAATACCAACGCATAGTCATTCTCACACAAACAGTAAGCAGGCATTTTACAAAGGTTAACCTTCCAATTTATTGATATAGACAAGCCCAACATCCCTTTAAGGCAACAGTGACATGGCACTGCATTTCAATTGTTTTTCTTTCATACTCTCAGGACAAAAGTCTGTGGATGAAGCCATAAGCTTTTCTGAAGATGATTTTTTAATTCTTTGAAACTCATATTCCATTCCAGCAGTCACTGCTACAACTACATTAAAGATTAATAAATGTTACTTGTTGCCTGCAACTACTGATATAATTTTCATTAACTTGCAACAGTATGCCTAAAACACAGCGGACATTCTGACCTCAAGGAGCTGAAATTCACAGGCTCCGCCACAGTGGACTCGTGGTCGGAGGTGTTTGGACTACCTGGCCTCAAACATTAGACCTCACCTTTCTAGTGCTTGCTCGTTAATAAATTGATAGCAGAGCTGTGTGCCTTACTGATTCTCAATCTCGTGTTCCTGTGGGAGCTGTCTCTCACAGTTATAAAGGGAATGAAAAATTACAGGAAAATAATCTTTAATATAAAATTCCCCAAGAGGGTAGAAGAGATATAACCAGGTGGTAAAAAGCATGAGAAGTAAAGAGTAGGGAGAGGTATGGTTTCCCTACGATGTCATGGTTGTTTCTTCAATGTCATCTACAGCTCCAGGATAAATCTGTGTTTCAGGGATATTTGGCACCATCTCTCCCAGCTTTCCCTCTTTGCACCATTTATTATTTCATTATGTAGTGTCCTTTAATCTTTTCCACTCTTCTTTCACAAAATCTACTCTCAAGAAAAGAATCCAAGAAACCCATTCACTGAATTGATAAATTATTAAGTACCTCTTGTAAACAGGTTCCTGCACTAGCTGATTAAGGAGACAAAAAGGTTAATAAAACACAGTCTCCGTCATCCCAAATTTACAATCCAGTAAGAAGAACTAAACGAACAATACTAACAGAAGTAAAAGACCCTCCAAATGCCAAATGCTCTGGCGGGCGAGCCGGGGCTGCCTATCCTGACCTGGATCTCCACTGGTGGTGGAGCTGGGGAAGCCTTCGTGCAGAAGGTGGGGATTTAGGCAGAGCCTTGGAAGGTGAGCAGACTTCTGCAGGCTCTGTCATGGCATCGTGGAGGGGAGACTGTTACTGGCAAAGGCATGCCCTGTTCACGACAGGGTACATGTCCCTGTGTGACTGTGATGTGGCCATAACTGGTAACCAAACGGACCACATGAGCAAGGCTTTTGGTCATGGGAACCACTGAAAGTGTCTGAAGAGGAGAATCGATACTATTCCATCAGTGCATTAGTAACAGCCCCCAGGCAGAGGGTGAAGAGTGAAGGAGAAGAGCAGAGGTGGCTTTCGCGCTGGTTGAAAAGGCTTAGGCAAGAGGTGATGAGGGTGGAGGTGAAGAAGGAAGGAGGAAGTGTAGGGGGGCAGCTTGCAGCCTTCATCACAGGACCCAGGGGTGAAGGATGGGAAGGAGAGGAGATGAACGTAACTGCTAACTCGGAGGGTGCAGAGGTGGGTGGTGGGGCTATGGCCCAGACCAGACAGCAAGGAAGGTGAAACCCACATTTTCCCTCTTTGTTGTAGCTGTTGGGATTTTTTTGGTTTTGGGGGGTTTTTTTTGGATGGGGGGAGGAGGAGGGGTAGGGACAAACCGGAGGGAAAAATCATCGATTCAGGTCAGAGCACATGATACTTCAGGTGCTTGGGGCACTTCCATGGCTGGAGCCTGTGCGAGTGGTCTGTACTGCACATGTGATTTTCAATTAGCCAAGGGTCGGGTGTTATTTTTCTAGAGGTTTATGCGTTCTAATACCTCCACGTATGGTACAGACTAGCAGGACATAGAGCCTTCACCCCGGATCTACGGAAACAAAATCTACATTTTAACAAGATCCCTGGGTGAATTCTATGCAGACAAATTTGGAAAAGCACTATAACCACAAAGACAGAAATATGTTCTAATTAAGGAATTTCAGGTGTCACTGAGCCCATGTGGAAGGTGACTGGTGGGGAGAGGCTCTCTGAGATCACCGTGAAGTCAAACAGGCTGGGCCCCTGGGCCTTGCCTCACTCACATCCTTGGCGAGAGGCCACGCATTCTGAAGACACGCACTGAAAACGATCATGTAGGTCAGTTACCCTTGATCTGAACGCGTCATAACTTGACCTGGGTCATCAGGTAGACTGCGGACTTTTAATCTACAGCTAAAAAGGCCTTGGCAAGCAAGCTGATGCTATATAAACATGATTTTAAGGAACCTGCTTAACCCACTTGAGAAATGAATTGCTTAAGAGATCTGGCATACTAATTGTTTGCATATAGAAAGAAAGGGGGGGACCATACACTTCCCAGAACCTCTATTTGGAAATGTTTCCTGATGTCCATGGAGGTTACTGCTTGCATCTGAAAGCAAGAAAACTGCATTTCTATCATCCAGTTGACCCTTATTTGTTCAAATTAGTAAGACTAACTATACAGACAGGCTAGAATTTAGTAGGAGTATAACCATGGGAATGTTTCTCCCAAAAGAGAAATGAAACTCCAAAACGAGGGCAGAGAGGGTCGGGGAGGGGTATGTGTTCCATTTCAAGCCCATCCAGTACACTTCTGGCCTTGCCTCGTCCAAAATCACCGTGGTGTTTGAATACTGCGGAGGAGCCGTCAGACTCAACCTGGAAGATGAGTATCTCCAATGGGGAAAATGGCTCATCACCTCCAATCCTGAGAACGTGCTTCTCTGGCCCAGCCAAGGAAAGGAGCGTTCTAGATGACAGAAGGTTGCCCAACACCACCATTACTGGATTTATAATTCTAAAAGGGTTCAACTACTAGGTTGAAACTTAATACTAAAACCATTCTGAATTTAATTTAATCTCCTTTACTTATTCAGAAGGGAATCAAGATTAGCACCTTGCGGTCAGGATCTTAATGCCACATTAAGATCTGCATTTGTGCCTCAGATCTCACAAACTGGAGAATTTGCAATATCAGACCAGTTTTCCAGAAAACTCAGCAATGTTGCATACACCTTCCATTCACACCAAATTTGAGCATGCTTGAGGCATGCAAATTAACTTCAGCCAAAGACAAAGATCGTTGGAGGTTTTGAATATATTCTACACAGATTTACCTTCTTAATTCTGAGTAATGAACATTAAGAAATCTACCACATGAAGTGTGTTCTAAGAGTTAGAACCTTGTCCTTGAATGATTTACCTGGGTATAACTTCTACGTGCAAAGACAGCATACACTGCCTGATTGGTAAAGGTAATAATACGTGCTAAGGGGTTTCACTCCATCTAGGGTGGGTCAGGAAGGTCCACAGGGGCAGAGGGGTTTTCCTGTGCGTGGGAGGAAGAGTGGAGAGGTGGGATGGGATGAGCACTGCTGGCGTGAGAAAAGGCTCTGAGGCAGCCAGCCTCCAAGACAGCCCTTGCAATCCACACTCTTGTTATTCGCTCCGTGGTGGGTTCCCCCTTCCAAATTAAATCTGCACTGGCTACGTGTGGCCTATAGAAAATGGTGGAAATGACAGCATTTAGCTTCTGAGGCTGGATTATAAAAGCCATCACAGCGCCCACCTTGGCCTTTTAGATCGTTTCGTATGGAAGAGGCCACCCTGCCATGAGACTCCCAAGCAGCCCTGTGGAGAGAGGAACTGAGGCTTCCAGACAACAGCCAGCACTAACTCGCCAGCCAAGCGAGTGAGCCAGGAGTGGGTCCTCCAGCCCCAGCCCAGCCCAGCCCAGCCCTGGCGAACATTGCCAGCCAAGCGAGTGAGCCAGGAGTGGGTCCTCCAGCCCAGCCCAGCCCAGCCCAGCCCTGGCGAACATTGCCAGCCAAGCGAGTGAGCCAGGAGTGGGTCCTCCAGCCCCAGCCCAGCCCAGCCCAGCCCTGGCGAACATCTGCCTGCAACCTCAGAAGAGTCAGGTCAGACCAAGTAGCCAAGCTAATGTCACGTTAGTCTCCCATCTACATCTGTGCCTCAGACCTCACAATCGAGAGAATTTGCAATATCAAACAAGTTTCCCAGAAAACTTAGCAACACTGCACACACTTTCCATTCACACCAAATTTCCTGACCCATAGAAAATACGAGCAATAATAAAGGACTAATGTTGTGTTAAGCCATCAAGTTTAGGGGTGATTTGTTTTGCAGCAATAGATAACTCACTAATCCAGGCTCTGAGGAATGACTGAGTCAGGCCTGGTATATACCTTGTAGGTTATTTGCAGCAGGGTATTTGTAAAGAGGAGCAGAAAGAGACGATGGAAAGAAGTGTTAGGGGAGATGGAGTTCAGCTGAAGATGCTTTGAATTTCAAGATGGGAAATTTCTATTTTATGTTACAGGAAACTGAGAACCATTAAAGGGTTTATAAAGATGATTAAGTAAAGGGAGGCTTTGAGAAGACTGATCCGAACTACATATCTTACAAAGAAAAGTTTCCTTTTTATTTTTAATTAAATTATACCACATAACCAGCATGGGAGAGGAAACTAAAAGGTTGAAAAGCATTTCTTTCTGACAGAAAAGCTCTTCCTTCTATTTCTTTCAGGTGTATCTGAATTTTGGTAGTCTGAGCAGTAACAGTCCTGAGCCAAGTTCATATTAGCCGAAATTATAGACTTGAAAAATAGAAGCCAATATTAATGGTGGCAAATCAAAAGGCAGAGTTTTAAAGTGGCTCTTTGGCAAAAGTCACGAGATGCTGTAACACTATGCAGTCTGAAGATGTCAGGTACCAGAACCGTTTTCCTCTCAATGGAAATGATGGGCACAATGGCTTCAAAAATCCAGGCAATTTACAAATTGTATGCTTCATTTATTCTCATTGGTGTCTTTCAAAAAAATTCTATACGGCACTAATGCGGAAAGAACATGTTCTGCAAAGCATTTTGTGACTGTTAGATCATTACTTTTTATGAGAAAGCAGGCAATTTTTATTTGGGGGAATAAAGATGAGCATGCATTACTGGTGGGGGAAAAAAGAAAACTTTATACTCATTTTGATTTTCACTTAATTTTCAATTATTCTAAATAATTGGTTATTGAATTTTTCAAGCAGTTGCAAGGAAAGCATTTGACTCACATCACCTTATTCATACATCTAAAACCCAATGATAAACAATGAAAAAAACTAAACAGAGAAGGGATTACTATCTGAAACACATATTTATAAAACCCTTTGTGTATTTAATACAAAATAAATATCCAGAACTAAAATTACTTAAATTGTGGCTTCAGGTGAATGGATTCAAATACTATCCCCTATTTTTTTCTGTAGAAAATCAAAATGGTATATGAATAAAAGGTGGTGACGGTGAACAAAAATTTCCCAAAACAATGACTATTAGCTACCTTGCTATCTTTGTATTTCAACCTTGTGATTCACCAGAGATTACCTTACTATCAAAAAGATTCCTGCAATATGCAACAGGTTGCATAGAAACAGATCTGTGATCTCTGAATAACTGAATAATTCTGCAAGTAGGTATAGAAACATCAGATACACTGTTTAGGGAAATGAGTTCCCTAAGGAAAAGCTGGAGTGACTAGGTTTACTTAAGCAAAGTACAAGAGAGTGAAGGGGAATTTAACTATAGCTCAAGTGGCTGGAAGTTGGGGTGGGTAAGCTGCTTTTTTTGTTTGTTTGGTTCTTAGAAATTTTTATTCAATGTGTTGACTCATTATAGTGAAACAATGCTTCGGCTATGGATAGCCTTTTCTTTTTTTTTTATGTCTTTTATGTCTCTTTATACCATCACGATTTCCCTACTTTTTTTTTTTCTTTTTTTTTAACATCTTTATTGGAGTATATAACTGCTTTACAATGGTGTGTTAGTTTCTGCTTTATAACAAAGTCAATCAGTTATACATATACATATGTTCCCATATCTCTTCCCTCTTGCGTCTCCCTCCCTCCCACCCTCTCTATCCCACCCCTCTAGGTGGTCACAAAGCACCGAGCTGATCTCCCTGTGCTACATGGCTGTGCGTAGCCGTTTTTTATTCATATCAAGGACCAGTCTAGAGCAGTGTTTCTCAAACTTTAATATTCATGAGGAATCTTAATACTCATGAGGATTCATACATTAATATTAATGAGGAATGTTAATATTCGGGAGGTCGGGGTGGGGCCGGAGAGTCTGCATTTCTAATAAACTTTCAGGTGACGACGCCACTGTTTCTCAGACTCCACTTGGAACATTCTAAAATGGCAACCAGAGGACTCAGATTAGGAAGGTATTTATAACGAGGACCTGTGAGACACTGGACCAAGTTACCTAAGGTTTTAGGGCCGAGCAGGCTACCCCTGTGAGCACGTGGGATGCTTCATCTGCTCAGACAAGCACCCTTGGCAGGGCAGAAACCAGGAGAGGATCAAGTAAAGTCAACAAGCGGGGAAATAAAGTCATCCTGATTAGGCAGCACTGAGTCAGTGGAGTACAGAAATGCAGAGCTCCAAAAGATTTCTATGTAAAAAAATGTTGCTTCTCTTTCTCTGGAGCTGCTGGAAATTGGGGGATAAAACTTTTACTGAGGAAACTGAAAATCCATGATTATGGACTGAATTGTGTCCCCCCGCAATTTCATGTTGAACCCCTAACCCCCAGTGTGACTGTCTTCAAAGACAGGGACTTTAAGGATGTTATCACAGGTCCATCTCTGTGACATTTCTGCTGAACATCCACGAGTGTTCTCTTTATAAAGGTTACCTAGGAGTGGTTTCACTAAAGGTAGAGGACCATTCAAGGATCTATCCAGTCCTAAAAGTGTCTGATTTGATGGGAATTTTTCACAGGATTGGGGCAGAAGATATTCTCAGGTCAAAACTACTTCAGGCAATTCTTGTGGACACGTATTTCTTCATTCCTAAGAGTTAACTATAAAAGTTCATATTTTCTTAGGGAACCAAATGTGCACTTATTTCCTTATAAAAAGATAGAATTGTGACAGTGTGTTTTCCCATATGTTAAACAATGTTTTTAAAGGCTTTTTAGTCTAGCAAGTGAATCAGGCTCTAAGGAAAAACACCAAACTTAATTTTTTAAAAGGAAAGAAACAAACTGTCTCACACTAAGGGACTTTAATGCTTATTACCAGTAAAAATTAAAAAATCAACTGCAGTAATAATGCAGAATCCATTTTGCTCTTAACATCCATTGATTAAAGATCCTTAAGTGAAAAATAATATCTGGTTATTTAATTCCAACCTGCACTGCCTCTTGCCTCTCTCTCCAGAGATAAACATACTAGGAAGACACAGTATATCTCAATACTGGTTAACCAAAGATATGTACCATCAAACATATGTGCACAGAACAAGAAGAATTTTAAGATCTTGTATGCTTCAGTGACGGGGGGGAAAAAGCGTTTATATCCAATGAAATACTGAATCTGAAACATTTTAATCCAAGTAGACATTTAAGCCAGCCTGCACCTGTTTATTAGTAGAGTTAGAAGAAAATTCTGTAAACCTCATTACTGCTTTCTCCGGAATCCACTAATCTTACCTGTCAGGAAATGCACCCATCTCGACTCAACCCTTCAAGCCACAGCTTAAGCACATTTCCTCTTGAACTGTCATCACTAAGACATGGTGTTAGGCAAATCTGAAATCATGTGATCTTTGTTCACATAACATCTTGGACAGTGCCTCATCATATTTTCTCTTTAAAGAGGCTCTCTTGTCCTCTTCAAGGGATGGATTTGCAAAGAAACAGGTACTACTTATTAAACTCTAAGATTTTGAATTTATTTCATCCAAGTGATATAGCTTCTTTCCTTTATTAGTTTCACAAATGTGAACAGAGAATGACTGTAATTGTGCTGAAATGTTGTATTTTTACACGTTCTTCTCTCTTCCCCAGGACAAGAAGAGCCTTTCATGATCAGTACCTTGGAGAGAGACATGTGTCCACAGAGAGAAATGGTTTGTCAGGCATGAGTCTGGGCTTTAGATAGTATTGCTCCAGCACCAGAACCAGAACCAGCTGCTGCCACAGGTCGAGAATCTAAACCTGGTACCACAGATCTTGGTTTCTAGATGCCATTTTAAAATAAAAGGAAACTGCATTCTTTGGGGGAAATGGCTGCTTCTAGGGCCAGGGTAAGGAAAATACATGATGAGCCTGGCTTATCTCGTGGTACCAGAACAGAAGTGCTCAAATATCAAAAGAATGGGACACGTCAAAGAAACACAGGGACCAACCTGAAAGAGCTCCCAGTGGCCAAAGCTGGGACAATCTGAGCAATGCTATAAACAACAGAGAATTGGATTTTAGCAAAAAGTGTAAAATAAGCTTATATGAGTCCATACTCATATTAGTTCCCTAGGGTCGCCGTAACAAACACCACAGACTGAGTGACGTGAACAACAGAAATTCACTTCCTCAAGGTTCTGGAGACTGGAAGTCAAAGGTCAAGGTGCCAGCAGGGCTGGTTCCTTCTGAGGCCTCTCTCCCTGGGTTAGAGGTGGCTGTCTTCTCCCTTTGTCTTCACACGGTTATCGATCTATGCATATCTGTGTCCCAACTTCTTCTTATAAGGACACCAGTTAGATTAGATGAAGCTCCCCCGCCCCACCACCTGACCTTATGTTAACTGAATTACCCCTTTAAAGACCCTGTCTCCAAACACAGTCACATTCTGAGGTCCAGGGGGTTAGCACCCCAGCATATAAATCTGGGGAGGCATGATTTAGCCTATAACGGTACTGATATAAGTAAATGACTCAAGGTCAGGAAAAACAAGGGAAAAGTGAGAAACAGTCACAGACCAGAGAACACTGGGGAGACATCACAGCCAAATGCAATGTGGTTCAGAATTGGATCCTGGAACAAAAAAGAGGGCATCAGGGGAAAAGCTGGTGAAATCCAAGTAAAGTCTGGGGTTTAATTAATGTAACTCACCAATCTCAGTTTCTCGGTTTTGACTAACGTGCATGGAAAAGTAAGCTGTTACCAATGTGGACACTGGGGGAGGGGTATACAAGAACTCTCTGTACCATCTCTGCCAACTTTCTGAAAACCTAAAATTATCCCCAGATAAAAAAAAAAGATTACATTAAGAAAGATCAAACAAACAAACCCAGGGCTGGCTCTAGATCAGCAGTTCCTTCGACTGAATCATGGTTCAACCACCTTTTCGAGAGTGGTTCAAGACCAGTGAGCGCTCTCCAGTCCTTCAAAAAAAGAAACAACAACAACAACAAAAAAACCAAACCTCACAAACCGAATACTAGGATTTGGCTCAAGGAAATAAGAAACCAACCTGCTTTTCCAGCTTTAATCTAACAAAGACCAAAGCAGGTAATTGATGAAATCGGCTTTTAGCCCCCTTCACACCGAATACTGTACCTCACATAAAGGTACAGGAAAATCCTTTACTTTTAAAAAGAAATGTGCTTTGTCTCATTTTTATTGAAAGATGGGACAAAGAACATGACTTTCTTGACCCATCTTTTGTTTTTCTACTTAGAAGAGAAACACTGGTAAATATTATTACTATTACTGCTGTCAATACTGGCCCTAAGAACAACGACAGTAATACCAAACACACACTTCTTGAGTGCTCAGTATGTGCCACGCTTGTCTGAAGTACTTTAAATATATTAACGCATAGAATCCTCACAACCCATGAGTTAGGTGCCACTACTATCCCTGATTCACAGACGGGAAGCAGAGACAGAGGTTAAATATCTTGTGCCAGGTTCCTGAGGTACAGTTGGTAAGGTGCAGAGCCAACAGTACAAGCCAGGCACTCCTTACAGAGAACTGTCTCCAACCTAAGAAAGTCACTGGTGCACCTGCGATGACTAACAGGTACTCAGTTCCCATATTGCACACAGTACAGGACGTACTGGGGACTCTGAAACCCTGGAATTCACACCTTCCTCAGAGGGGCATAACCAGTAAACAACTCCTGTGGGAATGAAGATGTAGGCTCTACACCTTCTTTTATCTCAAAGGAAGCCATAAGTTTTACTTTGTGCATGAAGTTTCCCAATTTTTAAATTGAGGTTCAAAAGGAAAACCAACCATGAAGGCACCAAAGCAAAAACACCTCCCATGAGCCACCCAACTGTGGCCTCTTGTTAGAGAAGCAGTGCCAAGGAAGTGCAGAGAGCAGAGAGGGACCAAGAGTGAATATACTTAATTACATCCTGGAAAAATCATGGCGAGGAAAAGCTATATTTACTTCAAGGGCATCAAAATAAACACCATAAATGATTACTTGTAGGCACTTGGCTGGACACTGAAATGATACAAAGACATGTTAGATGTGAGTCTTCCTCTTTGAAACTTTTATCAATCAAATTGAGGCAGTCAAGATGTAACACACATAAAATGATTTTTTTAAAAATGACAAGTGATGGACCAAATAAATGCAGTAGAAAAGAAGAGTTATATGCCATTTGGAAAAGGGAACCCTTGGAGAAATCTCAAAGGATCTTAACTTAAATTGGAAATTTAAATGTGGGTAGGAATTCTAGTTGGAGGAGAAGGTTGGCAGCAGAGGCCTGAGATGGGGTCTGCTACACGGAGTTTGTCAGCTGCGTGGAGTGAGTAGAGAAAATTAATGGGACGTTATGACACCAGATAAAGACTCAGGATTTGAGTTCATCTCAAAGATGAAGGGCTAGGATAAGAATGGCTGATTTGTGCACAGACAGGAAAGGTGATGTCAGCCTGAGCCTTTAGTAGACGGTCACGTGACACTGATGAGGAGTGCACAGATGCATTGCGTTTGCACAATTCCTTCTTTTTCCCAGGAACAGACATGTTCTCATGGCCTGAAGAAGCCGTATCAGGCGTTCTACACTCTTGATCCCGACATCCATCTTGCTCTTTCTCTGACTGCCCTGAGCGCAAACAGAACCACGCTGTGAAAAGGCACTCGGGGACGACAATCCCCTAACTGACCCAGTAGGTCTGGGACAGGACCTGAGAGTTCACTTTTCTAACGAGATCCCAAGTGATGCTGATGGTGCCGGTCTGAAGCCCACACTTTGGGAACCACTGGCCTAGAGGTCTAAGGCTGATCTGTGACCCTCAGGGGGCTGTCTGGTTGAACAGCTAGTGTTCAATGTCAAGCCAAAGTGTGTGTGTGAGTGTGTGTGTCTGTGGAGCCTATGTGTGTGTGCATGTCTATGTGTGTGTCTGTATCTATGTGTGTCTATGTGTGTATGTCTATGTGTGTGTCTGTGTCTACTGTCCACCCTTCCTTGTCCCCACAGGTTCATTGATAGACCCAGCTCTCAGAGTTGTGAAACTGTGAAATAATTGAAGAAAAGACTGGTCTACAAATCACAACAAACCTATGAAATGCGTTTAATAAAAGAAAATGTTTATCCGCCTTTAAGACCTTATGGAAATGACATTGTAGACTTATCTTTTTAAAATGTAAATGTAATAGTTGACTGGTGAGCTTCTAGTTTCCTTTTTCAGAAGTGTGAGAATACCTAGTCTAACAACATGTGACATTGAGCCAGAATCTTCTCCATGGGCTTCCATGTACTGTGCAGACTTTACCGCAGGCCTCTGGTTTCCCTCTACTCAGTATTACTATAAGATTTATTTGCACTTATTTCTTAGAAAACCCAGTAGCTAAGTTAACTTAACATTATGCATCATATTTCAAATATTTCTTCCTTGTGTGTAGCAGTCTTCACCAAAGGCTTCCTTAATCTACTGAGTTCCTTTGCGTGCAGGAATATGAGCTCATTCACCAAGCACAAATCTTCACATTACCTTCCAGAAGTTCTCCAGTAGGTAAAGAGAAACATTTTCATGTTCAGTTTGACAAGTAGGAAAGGTGAACTGAGTCATGCAAAGCCAGCGTGTGGATCCCAGGGTCACTGTGTGTCCCCACGTCCTGCTGCCCAGAGCCCGTTCAGGCTCCCTGCTCCGTCCACCCTCGTGAGCCCTGCTGCTCACGCCCTCAGTCTGCGCAGCTCCGCTCAGACGTCGCACAATTAAACCAAGCCTGCAAAACCCGAGTGGGGACCACTTCTGCCTCACATCACCTGACTCCCACATTGTAATGTGCATTTAATATATTCCTTTCTCAGCTTAGAAAACATTGCTGTTTTTTTAAGAGATGGCAAACAAGGGGGAAAGGTACCTCCTAAAGGAATTCATAATACTTTTATATTAACAAAGAAAATATTTTTATTTTCATCTGTAGCTAGAAGCAAAAGCAAGCAAGAACCTGTCACATACGCTTCACAAAGTGTTATTTAAAACTGAACATCTTTAGCGAGCTGGGGCAACACTTATCCAAAAGCAAGCTACGGGGCTTCTACTTAACGTTGTCTACTTTTTCAACGGAGCTGGGGTAAGAGCTAGGTAATTCAACGGGTGTGTGACCTTGGGTGAGCTACTGAATTCTCCAATTCAGTCTCCACATCTATAAACTGGAGAACAATGGCTCCTACTTTACCGGGTTGGGTCTGAAAATTAAATGAGAACACGTATAAACACACACAGATGGATACAGCTGACCCTTGAAGAATGCAGGGGGTGGGGTCACCAACATTCCCCTCAGGCAGTCGACACTCCGAATATAACTATGAGGCAGTTCTCCGTGTCCATGAGCTCAACCAAGCTCGGATCACGTAGTGCTGCTAGACATATGTAGTGGAAAAATCCATGTGAGTGGATCTGCCCAGTTCAAATGCGAGCTGTTCAAAGGTCCACTTACAAATACATGCATACGTGTACATATATAAACAGACATGTGCGTGTACGTATACATACATGCATATATAAACACACACAAGCAGAGTGCCTGGCACGTAAGTGCAAAATAAATGTCTGCCATTACTATTAAACTTATTTTTAAATACAATTTTTAATGGACTTCCTTTTGAGTTACCTAAAAAATGCTACCATGAACATACTGGTGCATATTTTTGCACATCAGCTCCCTACATGATATTATTTACTTGGGATAAATTTCTAGAAGTGAAATTTCTGGGGCAAGGCACCTGAGCCTTTTTAAGGCAGTTTCCTCTCTGGAACACGTCCATCCAATTTGCAGCCTCACCAAGGGTTAAGAGAGGGTGCCCATTTTATTGTGTCACTACTAGATTTGGAAATGATCTGTTTTTAAAACATTTACTAATTTTATAAGCAAAATATTTCCTTTCAATCTTCATTTGAATTTCCTTGATTACTGGGGACCTGACACTCTCACTAACCAGCAGTTCATGTTTTCTCTTTTGTCCGTTCATCTGTTCGTATCCAAGGCTCTTTATATATTTGGCCTTTGTAATTTCCTGTTTATCGATTCTTCTTCTTCTGAGCACTCCTGTAGCTCAAAGACATGATCCTTTTTCCTATTTGTTGTTAACATTTCCCAGAGCCTCTTTTTTTCTTTTCTGATTTCCTGTGTGGAACTTTGCAAAGTCTATGTTTTTGCCTTTGTTCAACGTGGATGGTCTTTGCTTCACGATTCCTTCCCTTGATTTGAGCACAGGAAGTCCCCACATGGCTTGCATGGCTTCTGACCATTACTGCCATTTACGTGCTACGTGCTGTTACTATCACCCTTGTTGTTATCTCTGTGAATTCCTGCCTTCAGTTGCCGCCTTCTGCAAGGGAGGAATGGAGCTATGACTGGGAGTGACTTTGGCTCCAGTTTCTGTCTGCATCCAGTGAGAGGGATCAGCCATGAGCTCCAAGTCCAATGAACTACGTTACGGATGAACATTGTTACGACAACAAAGAAAAGGGAAGGTGGTCATTTTTATGATGCTCTTAATGCACGGATAGTACAAGGAGTTTTCAGGTGTGTATATGACTCAACCCTATAAACCCTAATAGTTAGTTATTAGTACCACTATTTTAGACATAATACAACTCCAGAATCCTGCAACCGTGGGCAATGCCTCAACCCCCTGAGCCGAAGAACCAGAGTTGTTATCTGAACAAGACTTGCATGTCTTTATAATTTCTACTCTTTCCACTTACATCACATCTAAATCTCTCCTACTCCTCCTGATGGCTCTTTCCTCTCATCCAGCCTGTTCCCTTTCCGACAATGGTATTGGTAAACTATCTTTGAGTCTGACTCTTTAATCCCAGATTTTAGAAGGGAAGTGTGGGTTCAGCACAAAGGACCTCGTGGAGAGGGTAAGGATCCTGCCTCTGGAGCGTCTCAAGAGCAAAAAGACGCATTAGTCAATAGTGTTGGG
This sequence comes from Balaenoptera physalus, assembly GCF_965194825.1. NCBI lineage: Eukaryota > Metazoa > Chordata > Mammalia > Artiodactyla > Balaenopteridae > Balaenoptera > Balaenoptera physalus. The sequence continues at coordinate 121,270,187 of NC_138887.1, read as the reverse complement.
TTGCACTGAATGAAGTTAAAGAATGAGATCCTGGATATTAGTTTCCAAAATTGTAATTATTTTAAAATGTCTCCTTTTCTTCTTTAAGGTATCCTCGATATTTTCCTCTCCTTAGAATCAGGCCCAGTATAATCTGGTGTATTGCTTTCAAAGAGGGTAACCGGTACCATCTTTGAATTAACTTTGCAATATGTTTTACATAATAGTCAATGCTTAATAAATACTTTTTAACTAGGACAATAACGGTAAGGTTAGGAAAGGACTGAATTAGTAGCAAGAGAAATTCATGGTTCTTTCCTACCATAAAATGTCATACAATTAATAACTAAGTATTTACAAAATACGTAGAAAGTTTTTATTTCAAAACAATTATCTGCAACTGTCTCTCTCTCTCTGAAGGTGTATTTTGTGTAGGTACGTGTGATTCCTTGCTTGCCCATGTGGCTGATAGTTGGTTTTTTATTCTAAACCAGACCCATGTCATGTACAATGGAAAACTTAAATTGGATTAAAGGATTCACTGGATGGCTCCAAAGAAAGGAGCAATGTAGTTGGACAAGGCGTGTGACGAGCAGCCTCTAGATGTCCCCAGTCCCCTCACCTACTGGAGTTCGCACCTGTCATGGTCTCCCCATATTGTACCTGGCTTGTGTGAGCAACGGAATACCAACAAAAGATGGTATACTAATTTCAAGATTAAATGATAAAAGACACTGTGGCTTCTGTTTTACTTGGACACTGTTGGATCACTCACTCTGGGGGAAGCCAACCTTGTGAGTGAGCCTGGACTCATGACCCTCAGAACCTGGGAGACACGACATGTCTCTCCTTTCAAGTTGCTTGCTAAGCTTTGGGATAGTTTGTTAGGCAGCAGTGGATAACAAATATTGATACATGGGGGGAAATGTTTTCAGAATCTGACCAGAGACTTCCAGTTTAGGATGGTATTTTAGATTTCAAATCATCAGTCAGGGACAATTAGGGATTAAGTGCCTTGTGAAGACCTCCAGACTCAAATGGTTATTGTTTAATTTTATTTTGTTTTGTTTTGTTTTGATTTATTTATTTATTTATTTATTTATTTATTTCATTTTCTTTCCCTTCCTTTGCTGGAGAGGAGCCATGGAGTGTGTGGGAAATAGCAGCTTGATGTGTGCATCTGTGGTGCGTGCATATTTCCCTTAGAGGTCGTGACCCTTTCTTCCTAACCCTTCTTCTCTCACCGCACACTGTGTCCTAGCAACTCAGAGACACACCTCCTAAATGCTTGGAGGGCTTTTAAGACAATATTCCTAGCGACATGGTATGTGAGAAAGTTCACAGAATTCTTACTACTCACTTCCTCACAAAATTTAGCAATTAATATTATGATAATATGTAAATATTATCCCATTTACAGCCATTTATGATCAACATGCATTGGCGCATTGAGTTACTAAATGCAGAGGCCGTTATAAATACTTGCTCAAGGAAGTCATCAACTGGCTACTTTAATCAACCACATTTACAAAGTTCAGTCGTGACAAAGTCTCACTATACATGGACAGGAACTGCCCAATACTAATTTCTAGTCTCATAATATTAGGGTTTTGTTTTGGTTTTTTTGGTTTGGTGTTTTTTTGTTTTGTGAGTGGTTGTTGTTAGGAATTAGTTGTGCATTTCTTCAGCATTCCAGTTTAATCCGCCTCCTTGTCTGTGAATACTAACCAGGAATAGTGATTACCAGGCTGCTTATACAGTATCCTTGGGATGTTGGCAGGTGATTATCATTAAACATACATTAAGGCTCTCAGAATAAAAAAAAAAAGAATGTATGTATATATATAGCTGATTCACTTTGCTGTACAGGAGAAATTAACACAACACTGTAAATCAACTATACTTCAATAAAAAATATTGATAAATTAAAACTCTCAGACTGTGCTAGGAGCTTATGTTTTGGGCACCTGAGAGCTTTATCCTTTGTCACCTTCCCTAACCCGGGGGGCTTTGTGCCCTCACCTGAGCACATACGTCTCAAGTTGACGGGAAACGCAAGGCTGGCTGGCAGTCACTCCCCGCTCTGAGCTTGCTTCCTGATCTTTAAATTGAACAAGTGTGCCAGGCCACGTCTAAAATCCTTTCCAGCTCCAACAGCCTACGAGTCGATGAAACCTGCTTTCTGCAGATACTTGTAATTAAGGCATCCCCATTCTTCTGTGGAATTTGGTGAAGGGGAGAAATTCTCTTAGTGATGTGATCTTGGAAGACTTACAAGCCTGCACGAAGTGAGTTCCCTTAGAGAAGCCTCTCTTTTCTACTTCGATTTTGTAAAACAAAGTCCACAGGAGACCAAATGAATATTTATTCGGCCACTCAAATAAATCAATAAACACAAAATAAAAACCCTCTTCTTCTACCACTTATCCAGCGCTGGCCTAGCTTCCCTTGCACCGGGCCTGCTGGGGCCCCCAAGACGTGCTGCAGCTCCAGCGGGGACATGCTGACCCCCAGCTCTCCCCCAACCCCACATCCTCAAGCACGCGGCACTGGACACCTGGCTGCTCACCAGCTCGGGAGGGCATCTCTTTCCAGCAGAGTTCTATCAATATGTAGGAGCCAAGAGTTCAGGGAGCTCTTTGCCATGAAGAAAGAAATGCTCAGGAGGGTACAGAAGGAAATAAATCAAGCTCGATGAAATGGAGGTATCAAAAGTGAACCTCAAATCTGGAGCATCACACCTCACTGCAAGTGCACCTCCATCAAACAGAAGCCCAAAGCTCCTACCTGTGAAATCTGAGCAGCTTTTCCCTTCTGACTCTCCTTGGCCACCTGTGGCTGAAACTCTCACCTGCCCTGGGAGTGGGATGGCCGGACCACCTCCCCCCTTCCTTTGCTGGCTCTGACCGTCTGTTTTCTGCCCTCTTCGCTTTCAAAGTTCTTTTCCTACGTGATCTCATTCAGGCCCATAATTTCAGCAATTACAAGCATCTTTGGTCCAGTACACTCCAAATTCATTCCACACACACTCCCAAAGCTGGAATTTACTCTTCACCATCCATTCCAAGTGGCTGCCTTGCCTACACTTAGAACACTGCTCAGGGTCATGCCCTCTTTCAAGACACCTCCAACTCCACCTCCAGGAAGGGACGTCCACCTGTGCCTCTGATACTTCTCTTCATCAAACCTCCCTCACTTTGCCTTGGCTGGGGAGAACCAGGGAGAACCAGATGGCATTTTCCCAAACGAGGGCACTGGGCTTTGATTTTTCCAGGGCAAGTACAGCAAGATCGGAAGTACTCCCCACACAATCATGCCACTCGCTGGCCTCCTTTACTCCCCATCACTTCCAGATAAGTTTCAGCAACATTCTCAGCCCCCTGCAAGCCCCCCGGATGTCTTTTTCTAGCAAAACTCTACACTACTCCTGTATACACCCTACACTCTCCCCAAGCTGCACCCCTCAGCCTTATCCAAACATGCCCACACTTCTTTGTGTGTTTGGCCTTGGCGTTCTCTCTTTTTTGAAAGCCCTTTCACTTGTATTATATTATATTATATATTATATTACTATACTATATTATATAATATATTGGCCAAAAAGTTCGTTCGGGTTTTTCTGTGAGACAGAAAAACCCGAACGAACTTTTAGGCCAGCCCAGGATTATATTATACTGACAGTATATTTCTATTGGAACACATGCACGTAGTGACTTACTAACTTATGTCTAGCATCCCAGGCCCAGTTAGAACCCAACCTCGTCCACAAGGCACCCCAACCCTCCACCTGGACAGAAGCTCCACCCTTCTTTATGCCACTTGAAGTGCTCACCCCAGAGCCTGGCAGAACGGAAGGCCGTCGGCATCTGATGGCCTCCACCCCTCCATCCCGAGCCTCCCAGAGCATCGACCCGCCCCTCAGCACCCATCACCCACTACTGGGCTGTTTGTGTGCAAAGACAGACGCGCTGTTTCATTTTCTGTGACGAGACGAGCACACTCACTTGCCCAGAGTAAGCCCTCAAGAGAAACGCTCAGAACGATACCTTAGTATTTTGTCCGCAGCCAAAGTATAAACAAACTTGACACCTGGAGCTGAGTTTGGGCAGTTCTGAGTTCTGATACCCGAACAGTTTCATTTCACCTTTCCAACAATTCCGGGAAGTTAACAGGGAAGACCTGATTATCCCCATTTCACAGAAATGATAGTGGAGCCTTGAAAAATTACAGGACTTACTCAGCAGAAGTGTAACCAAATGAGGAAAGTGTGAGAGAAATAACTGAGATGTCCGATTCAGGAACCACTTCACCACGCGGCTGCATCTGAACAGGAGCACTGTGCCGAAACAACATCCATGACACAAAGAATGCCACAACGGGCATTAGTGCCCGGGAAGTCAACTTCCCTTAGGACAGAGGAGTCCTCCTCCTCCTCCTACAAAGAAGAAAGGCGACGACTGCAGAAACAGTATGGCTTCTCTTCAATTTCCGGAATCCAAAGATTCATTATCACTGGTGCCTTGGTCTCACCCACCTAGCACGTGTCTGAAAGGACTGCCATTTATTTGAATTGGTTGCAACTTAAATGTTCTGTTCACTGTTAATTACTGAAGCAGCTACTATTCATTAACAAAGCCCCGCTGCACAGCTCACACCAGTGCAGGGTTGTTGAGAGACAAGACCTCTCCAGGACTGGGTTGAAAAGTTGTACTCTGGAGAGACAATATCTTTCCTTCTAAAGAGAGCGCTTTTAAAATTTGTTTTCCTACACAATCAAGCGTGCCATGTAAAAATGACCTTCAGTGTACCCAAGTCTTCCTGTGTTTAGGAAGGGAACTTAGGAGACAGAAGTGGTAAATGAACAAGGTCTGCAAGATGTAATTTACCCCCAAGAAAATTATGCTTCTGTGACACCAGAATTTGATACCCCGGTAGATGAGTGACATTCAGATGCACTGATGCACCTAATTTTCTGCCTATTGTGGGCGTTTCACTTTGCAAAATGAAAGCAGCATAACCAGAATCCGGAGAGAATGAGAGAAATGCAGGCTGCCCATTCGCTTGAGATGGAGAAAAAATTATCATCATACAGTGGAAAGGACCAAGAAATATGAAGAGAGATTAATATTTTCTTCATAGCATCATTTTGGTGCCTAAATACAAGGGTGATCAGACGGGACACGAAGGCACTTTGAAGTACAAATCAAAGGAGGAGACGTCATGCCAGCATCAACGTACAAATGCATCTCTAAGAGCAGGCTGGCAGTGTGACGGTCTAGCACGCCAATTCTGGAGTCGAATTCACCTGGGATTGGATCCAGGTTCTGTTACTAATTAGCTGAAAGATCTTAGGCAAGCTATTTAAATGATGTGCACCTCAGTTTCCTAAGTTTTTAAACTGGGGTTAAAAACCTCATGGAGGTATTGGGAAGATTGAGAAGTTACACATATGAAGTGTCTGGTGCCCTCCTGGCGGATCACAGGTGTGCAACATAGCATCTCTATACACGGCCGTTACCACTCTCAATTCTCACCCTCACACATTACACACGCCCACGGAGAGGGCACTGGTGGTTACTAACAGTGTTGCCATGCCCAGAATTACCATATGCTTTATAGCATCGCAATTGTTGTATATAAATCTAGAAATGTACATTCAGAGAAAGATTAAGTTGAAATGAATGCTGCCCATCCCCCAATCTGTTCTATTTCAAAGACTGGCCAAAGGCACTGAGACCCAGAAAGAGCTGGAGACCTAGCAGGAGAAAGAGGGGTATTTCTTAGAAAAGATGCCTTTGCTGCTCTCCTCCCCGCACAGACGGCACAAAGCGAATGAACATATTGTACGCCTGCTGGCCAGACTTTTTCATCTGCATCTCAGGAGTGTTGAAAAGTAAACAAATGTATTAGAACTCATCCCAAACCCAGCAACATCAACATTTCCATCAGAATGTGTGCAGCCTCCCCATCAGAAGAGAATTAATCTTGATACTAGCAGCCGGCAACCATGGCATATGATCTATTATGGGTCATTCACTGATAATTTCTCCCACTGAAATAACATGGCACCCAACTTGGGTAATATTTTATTCAATAATGCAGGTGCAGCTTCCTGACAAAGACATTACTTTTCAGGGGAAGAAAACATCATTTTCCATCAGTTTGCAGATTCTAGATTCTCTCTCCTTCTCTAATGAAGTTTATGAATGAGGAATAAAACTGAAACGTGGTTCCTTTATTCCTTTCTCAGCAGATTATCCTCTCCATCACCCTTTCCGTAAGATGCAGGCTACACTTGCCAGCATGCACATTTCTCATCATTCTGGGGACCACTGTACCACTGTTCAGCTGATGCCCACTGCTACACAGTCAAGGAAAAAGTCATCAGAAGTGGCTTCATTTTGTTCTAAAATAATTAGATGATTCTAAAAGTAGGTCCCATCTCACCCCTATTCCTGCACATTCAGTCACTCATTACAACGTCCTGCCTCTCCTGACAAGTGGAAACTGTGTCATGAACATCCAGGAAATCAAGGTTATTTATGCTCCAGGCTCTCTGATATACATTATGTCAGTTATTCGTTGCTACAATCCGTCAAGGGCTGCATTTTTATCCCTGCTCCAATATAAGCATCAGACAGCATCCCTCTGTGCCCAGGAAGGTGCGAGCTGATTAGTTTTTCTCCCAGAAGTTACAGGGAAAAGAGGAACATTTTCTTTCCTTCCCTCCGTCTCTTCCTTCCTTGCCCCAAAGCAGAAGAACCTCCCTGGAGGGTCTGGGGACAAGGGTCTCTTCCACGGTCCTAGCACTGCGGTCACCAGTACAGGCTGGGGGTTAGATGACAGAGTTTGAATCCCAATTCTGCCCTTGCTGGCTTGTCACCTTGAGCATGTTACTGAACAGCTCTGAGCCTCAGTTCTTCACCTGGGGATACTGGTAACTCCTGCACAGAAGGTGTTCTGAGTATTAAGAATATAATGCATACGGATTGTTTAGCAGGGCGCCATGCATATAGTAAGAACACACAAACACAGCCATTACTACTTTCATTTGTGCTATTATTTCAGTGCCTGGAGAATCAAATCAGGTCAATTTTTAAAAATTCAGCAGAGTATATTCTCACCTAAAGGTTATGAGAACTTTTTAAAGAGCAATCAATATAAAACCTAGAGTTATTGGGTCCAAAAGGAGATACAAAAATGCAGGAGTTTCCTGTGTGCCGGCCAGTTCCAGAGCTTTCCCACAGCCTGCTCCCCAGCCCCAGCCCCAAGTCCCATGGACAAAAATGGAAAAGACTAGATGACAATTATAAGCAACTCTTTATTGACTAAACACTCCCCCTGAGTAACCTATAAGTGTTTTTATTGTCATAAATAGTACTTGGTCCACAAACCAGGGTCAGTTTGCACTAGAACCTTCCAAGGCAAGGGCTATCATACAAACTCTAATTGCTTCCATGATAAGCTTTAAGCCCCAGTGTGGATCATCTAGATTGTAATTTGTTTCCCGGTGAAGGTTCTCCCATTGGGACAGTTAAAACTTTATCTTGAGACTGAAAATGTCCCACCTAAATCCCTCAGCCATTTAGACTTTTGGCCCCTCAAGAGTCTAGACTAGTTCTCCACGTTGTGTATTCCTAAATCAGTCCAGTGCACGTAGTCTTTTACAGGAGACTACAGAAGAATGCAGATATTTGAGAGAAGAAAAACGTTTACATTTTCAATGCAAATTAAAATCATCAAAATGACTCTAATTTAGGGTTTATGCTTTAGATTTATTTTCTTCTGATGAAGAGTGGAAGGCAACACTTTCACCTCCTGAGTTCTCCTTTAAATAGCTCTTGACCCACAGCTGGCGTGCCCTGAGGACTCAGACTCCGGCCCTGAATTCTCACAAAGCAATGCCTTGGCCATGGAACTGCCGCCTTGGAACCTTGCAAACTGTCTGCGGTTCCTTCTTCCCTCCACCCTCTAAGTCTACACAATTATAACCCTGTGCCTCCTGGGGTCTTCTCTAACCCGAATACAGCAACACGTCAATTAACCAGAAAGCTCTGGGAATGAGGCATGGTTAATTTAATTTTCTAATTAACTGAGGACTAACAAGAAACACTGTTTAATTTCAATTCTCCATTGAAAGTTTCCCTATGATATATTGGTCAAGCTTTTACCTTAGTGACGACAAACAAACAAAATCCATCTAAGACCTCACTGCCTCCCTGGAGCCCAAGACTACCCCTCACTGAATGGGAGTCTAGGCAGAGAGAATGTGAGGAAGGGCAGCGAATCCACTCTCCACCCACACAAAATAGCTCACATGGGTTGCTTTATTGTCACTTGCTTCTTAGAAGTGGAGTTAACAAAGGAAAGAAAAGTTAATCAATGGAGGGTTTTGCTTAGTTAAATTACAGGCATCTACTCCTTAGCTGAATACCTAATGAAAGAGTTCCTTTTTCCATAGGGCATCTCAAGTGCTTTAACAAACAACCAGGCTTCCTTCTCCTGTGAATATAATGTTACTGTAACAGGGAAGAACTAATCTGACTCCGTATTAGATCTGTTCCTTTTCCTGTGCTTAGTCATGCTGGCTCTGCACCTTTTGTAAAATAATGTTGCCTATAGCCTGAAATATACATGATAGCCTATTCTCAGGGCTCTGACCTTTAAGAGTCCATTCATACAGAGATAAAAAGTTGCAGAACAGAGAATAACATTTGTTTTATTGGAGGTTAACAGAAACATGTGACCTGACCTATGTGGACAAGAACAAAGGATTCTTACACCAAGAAGTTTGCAACAACTAACCAGGGCCCTCCCTCACCTTGCCTTTAAAAGTGCTTCGCTGAAACCCTTCAGGGAGTTCGGGGTTTTTGGGGCATGAGTCACCCATCTCTGTGCATGGCCCGAAACTCCAACGTTTCGGTTTGTCTGGCCTCACTGTGCATCGGGCACAGGAACTTGTGTTCAGTAACAATACCGAGAGGACCACTGTCATGAAGGGGGGACACTGCTGGCTCCTCTGGCCACCGAGACCCTGGTCACGCCAAGGTGGCCTCTATGTGTGCTTCATTCAGAGAACCCCTAAATCAAGTCACCAACGTGCCCTCTGCAGCACCCACCCTTCACCCTCACCATTTTTAAGAACTGACGTCTTTGTTTATAAATATTCCCAGGCTGAGGCGGGCAAGGGGGGGGTGCAGTGAGTACCTGGGGGGGGGGGGTAGGTCAGGGGGGGTGGTGAGTTTGTCCAGGTGGGATACAAGGAAAGTCTGAGGGAAGGGGAAGAATTACAGAGGTTTCAGGCCTGACTGACACAGATTAATGGAGGTCGTGCTCCCTGAAAGATGAATTCAGGAGAAATAGGCAGCAAGAGGAGGAAGGTTTGAGATGTACTAAATTTGAGTCTGGGAAGACATGCATCTAGAGAAGTGTCTGCAGATAATGAGAAATGCCCAGTAGGGGTCTGGAAGAGTCTGGAACAGGGGCCATCATTCAGCAGGCATGAGTCTGGAGGTGACGCTGAGGCCGTGCAGGCTGGAGGGACCAGACGGAGAAGGCATAGGGGGCCGGGGTAGAGACGGCTGGTACACAGCAGCTGGCCGGCCAGCGGAAGACGGAGGGCTCCACCGCCCGCCCAACGCTCTGTGTGAAATACAGGAATTCTAAGCCCCAGCTCCTACTCTTGAGAATCTTATGGCAGAAGAGAACCAATACACGTGATATTGCACGCAAAGCAACAGCACCCATACGAAATCGGGTGCAAACACAGGAGCGTGACGGCGGTAGCAACGTTCACAGAGCATCCCCCAGTCAGCACACACCAACAGCTCTACAGCATCTTCTCACTCATCTGTCCATTGAGGAGGGTGGGCCTCTTGCCCCCATTTTACAGATGACGACACTGAAGTCTGCGGCATAAAGCAACCTGTTGAAGGTCATGTACTTAGAAAGCGCAGAACCGATCTCTGGTTGCACAAAAATCAATTGACAGACTGTGTGTTTGCCTCTGGGCCCTGCAGGTGAGGAGCTGAGAGGCAGGCCGGCCAGGGCAGGAGGAGTCACGGGGGGGCCGTGTGTACGGCAGTTAGCAGGTCAAAAATAGGAGGCTCTAGGGGGAAAGGAGGGGGTGGTCGGCAGCCCAGAGAGGATGGGGGCCAAGGACAGAGGAAGCCGTTCCCTGGTTCCCACTTCTCCCAGCCCTACACTTGCAGGGTATTTGCTCACGGGACTTCTGAGGCTCCGTCCCGCCTTGGACGTGATTCCCTCTTATGTTGCCTGGAGTTTTACAATTTATTGAGCACAGGCAGATCTTGTGCCTTTTCTGATCCAATGCCTCCCAGCTTCACTCAAAATAAAACACAAAGCCTTACACTGGTGAGCACGCTCTGGACCCAAGTGATCTCAGGGCCACCCTCCCCTAATTTAGGTAAGAGACCCACACTGATCTCCCATGGATGTCACGCTTTAACCCCCTACCCTAGTTTTCTTTATATCTCTACTTGATATTACATAGTCACTCATTTATTATCTTCCCAACTTGGATCTAAATAACTGTAGAGTAAGTGGTAAATAGTAGATGCTCAATAAATTGTTTGCTGAATTAATAAATAGATGAATAAAGGAATGAAAGCCTCCAACATCATCTGATTAAAAATAAAAGTTCTCACTGAAGGTATGCATTTGAACATAACTTCGGGGAGAGTAAAAAAAGAAAAGACTATTTTAGAGTCAAACATTGTAAACATATATATTTTCAATAAAAGCCATTCTTACGAGGCTACTTATAATGTCACTGTCACTGTCTAGAAATTCGGTCAAATTGTATTAATCTGGCTTTTGTAATAATCACCCATCCAGCTTCAAAGCTTAGATGTTTAATCCTTTCAGAGAAAATTCATTTGCTACATATGAAAGTTACCATGAGAATTTTAATTAAATGGATTTTGTCTAAGAATGAACTTGCCAATTATGTTTTGGGAATGCCAGAATGCAAGGAAAATCAATATATTCTGTCCTATATCTTCAAAATATTACCTAGCTCAAAACTTTGAAAATAAAAATCCCCCCTAATTCTCTTAGTTTTCTAAATATTTAGGTGCTGAAATAAATCACCATACAAATAGTATAAAATACATTATTGTTTGACACTAATTTCAGGACACAAAAGGCTTATTGCCAAGTGCAAAGAGACAATGAACTGAAAGCTACTTTATGAAATTATTAGAATACTGATCTCTGCAGTGAAAGAGAATTTAAGTAAAACATTCTAGAAATCATAAGCCCATCCTGGGTAGATGAAGTCATCTCAACTTTACTAATTTCTAACCGACTGTTTTCACCCTACAATGAAACCTCTAAATTTCAAGGTATGATCACCGTGGAAGCAGTAACACATCTATTTAACCTCCTTATCTTATCCCTGTATGAGGTCCCTGGGTGAGTAGCCAGCATCGCCCGTGACTTTAAAAGTCCTCCCTCTGTTTTCCCCCCGTTGCTCTGGAATTGCTGAAATCAGCAAGAATGCCCTCCTAAATAATTTATCGACGTTCCTACATAAATTAGATACTTCAGGTGAGGGTGCTGTGAACTCCGTAGAGGCTGCGTGCTCACTATGGGGACGATAATCCGTCAACATGAAGGACAGTTTTCAAAGTAGCCCACAGGCTGGCGGGCCCACCGCCTGGAGAGAAGGCAAGTGCTCGGGACTGACACGGGCTCTCGGGACGTCGCTGGCAGTAGGGAGCATGTCTGAGCAGGAAACACATCACCAAGAAATAGGACAACAGCCTTTGACAAATGGAAAACTATATTAAATTATCCAGGTCCTATTATCTTAACTCTACTTAAATGGCACCAGATGTATGTTTTCTTCACCTGGAATCAACTTCCCATTATCATTACTAGTCATAAGCCTACATTTCCCTCAAAAGCCTACTTAAAACTCCATCCCCACTCACCTGTCGGGGGGACAACTCTCTCCAGGCTCGTGTTATACGTGGACCAGGTTGCAGAGAAGGGCGCTGGCTGCTGTGAGGGAAGGTGTTTTCTGTTTCTAAGCCAACTCTCTCCCTTGTCAAATAGGGAAGATAGACTCAAACCGTGGTTCCCAAGCCTGGATTGTCATCTGAATCAAAAATAAAACCCCCGGGGGGCTTCCCTGGTGGCGCAGTGGTTAAGAATCTGCCTGCCAATGAGGGGACACGGGTTCGAGCCCTGGTCTGGGAAGATCCCACATGCCGCGGAGCAACTGGGCCCGTGAGCCACAACTACTGAGCCTGCGCGTCTGGAGCCTGTGCTCCGCAACAAGAGAGGCCGCGATAGTGAGAGGCCCGCGCACCGCGATGAAGAGTGGCCCCCGCTTGCCACAACTAGAGAAAGCCCTCGCACAGAAACGAAGACCCAACACAGCCATAAATAAATAAATAAATTATAAATAAATAAATAAATAAATAAAATAAAATAAAACCCCTGGGTCCCACCTCCAGAAGTAATAACTCCCAGCATCTTGGGGGAGACCTGGACATTTTTAAGGGCTCCCAGGAATTTGGATGATCATCTTAATTCAGAAACTATTGAATCCCAAGATTACCATTGTCTTCAAAGGCTGAAAAGAACTATCCTGAGAATATAAATATAGTAGGACAAGGTGTAGGGAATAATTGAGCATTACAATTCATTCATTCAGTGAATATTTTTTTGAGTGCCTGCTGCCTGCCATGCCTTTTTCTAGGTGCTGAGTATATAACAGTGGATACAAAAGTAGACAATTCCTGCCCTGATGGAGCTTACCTACCGATGTCAGACGGTGATAAGGATAATGAAAAAATAGCGACAAAGAAAGATAGGAAAAGCGTGGTACCCTAGGGTACAGGTGATTAGTGTTGGGCTACTGACCCACGTAAAAGGGCGTCAAGAGCAGAGCCCGGAACATCCCAGCGCCAAGGGCGGTCTCCCGAGCGCTGGGGGCTGTGCGAGCTGGGATGGGAGAGGCAGGAAAGGACCTGAAGGCGCACATTCTGCCCTCCTGCCATGACAACGAGGGGGCTGCCTCAGCTCTTACTACAAGGTAAGCGGTAGGAGCCTACGTGCTACAAACAAGCGGAAGCCCTGCGTTCCGGGGGGACCACAAACCCTCCCGAGACGCTGTTCCCATGGGCACCTGGAGCTGCAGAGAAGGTCACCACGGGCCTGGCCGCGCTCACCTGCTAACCCTCTTTTGAGCCTTGGCTTAGATGCTTACACCTCTAGGAAGCCGTCCCAAACCCTCTCAAGATTCGGTTAGAAAGCCTTCCCTGGATGCTCGCAGCGTCCGTTCTCACCTTGTAGCAGTTGTGAGGAGTCAGAAATCGGTGGCCTCCACTCCCTTCCCTCCTGGTCTCGCGGCTCCTTGAGGGCAGAGCTGTGTTCCTGCAGGTGGCCTGCAACCCAGTGTAACAGAGGTGGGGCGGGTGCGCGGCCATTAGCGCTGCACCCTCAGCTCCCGACACTTAACGGTAGACCCTCAGCTCGAGACACTTAACGCGAGACAGACCCTCAGCTCCCGACAATTAACGCGAGACCCTCAGCTCGAGACAGTTAACGCGAGAGATCCTCAGCTCCCGACACTTAACGCGAGACCCTCAGCTCGAGACACTTAACGCGAGACAGACCCTCAGCTCCCGACAATTAACGCGAGACCCTCAGCTCGAGACAGTTAACGCGAGAGAGACCCTGAGCTCGAGACACTTAACGCGAGACAGACCCTCAGCTCGAGACCGTTAACGCGAGACAGACCCTCAGCTCCAGACAGTTAACGCGAGACAGACCCTCAGCTTGAGACCGCTGGCGCGAAACCTGGATCTGGGCAGTTAGAGGTCACGCTCCGCCGAGGGTCAGCGTCGCAGCGGTCCTTGCACGGAGAGTGTAGTGAGAGGCGTATGGCGCCTTCTCCCCGGGGCCCTCCAGGCCCTCCGGCCTCGGGCCGGTGGGTGGGCTGGGGGCCCAGGGACAGCCTGTGTCCGGCAGGGCCCGAGAGCCCTAGCCAAGGCCCGTGTTGGGCCCAGGGCTCGAGGCGGCGGCGAACCTCTCTGCATCCCCAGCTCTGCGACCTGATGGCGGTGGCGGCAGTCTGCATGGGTCTGCGACGCCCGGTCCACCGGACCCGCCCCTACCGTTTGGGCGGTCTGAGAAGCCTGAGGGCGGGATGGATCGTGGGCCTGGCTCCCTCAGTGATGATGGCTGGGCAGGGCCTGGGGACCTGGCCCTGAGGGCGCCGCCAGCTGAGAGCTGCCTCTTCAGCAGAGCCTGGGCACTGGCGGGAGGACGCAGCCTGGGTGCGGGATGAATGTTCCCGGGCAGGGTGACTGGCCTGCGCAGGGACCCCGTCCTCGTAGCCGGGACGTGGACCTCGGAGGGTGAAGGTTGAGCCTTGGGACCTTGCCCTTTCTCGTCAGAACAGAGATAACATTTGTTTTGGTGGAGATTTACCGGAACACTGTGACCTGCCGGTGACCTGACCTCAAGAACAAAGGATCTGACGCCAAGAAGTCTGCAGCAACTAACCACGCCCCCCCCTCACCTTTCCTGTAAAAGGGCTTTGCTGAAAGCTTTGGAGAGATTTCAGGGTCTTTAAGGCATGAGCCACCCGTCTCCTTGCAGGGCCCGGCAGTAACCTTTCTCTGCTCCAAATTCCGACGTTTTGGTATCATTTGGCCTCACTGTGCGTCGGGCACACGGACAGGCGTTAAGGTAACACCAGCACACACCAAGCGACCCACAGATGTTTGCTGAAATGAATGACTGCCTTCTTCTGCCTCTTGGTGAATGATGGACGTCACTTTCAGAAGTTGCCTGGGGTTCAAAGACCAAGAAAGACCTAATTCTAGAGCTAAGATGATGTGCTCGAAGTTTCTATAGGTTAGTTTTCTCTTTTCTTCTCACTCTTTCATCCTCTGACCATGTCCTCTCCCATGTCCACATCCTGGCCCCTGTAACATGGCCGTTTCTCACCACTCTGGCTTCTACATTCTGAATACTTGCTCACTCCACCCAGAACCCCTTTCTTAAGTCTTCCTGTCTTTGGTCATCTGCTCGTTCCTCGGCACTGTAATTACACAGGGAAGGTGCTGCTGCTTTTCTGTTAGGGTCGGCTTCCTTCAGTCCTGTCCCAGCTCCATGGAGGCGCCAGTAAGTGTCATATATTTGGAACCACTGCCACTTTGATTCTCCTCTGCTTTCTCTAATTAGGGCAGGTTTTTGCATCTCTTCTCCTGAGTTAACCTACCTCTTATGCATTAAACAGAATGGTCTGGTGAAAATCTGGAGTCCCCTTTGTTTTAAAAAAGTTGCCTACTCCTTGCCCTTGGTTGTCAAGGGGGGTTTATGTAACTTCCACACTCAGCTATGCAAAGTCTGAAGGCTGAAGCAATGCCAGTACTGCCATAATGTCCAGTGAGATCTGGATCTGGGGGAGCCATGGGGAAGTATTCCATGCAGGAGACACACGGAGACAACCGTGAACTTACCCCGGGATGAAGATGCTCCCAGGCGACGTGGGGCATCGGAAACACCGAGGCGTCCTGGACGGTTGCAATGGAAGAAATGTTACATGTAGAAATACAGACTCTCGGAATACCTACTGTAGAGTTTAGAAAGGTGATGTGATCCTGCTTGCCACATCAGGGAAAACAGGGCAGAGACACCAAGAGAATCCACCGAGATTCGGTGCGTCAATCCAGTCCATCTCTTTAAAAATACCTCAGAAGGCCATAGAGACTGAAAAAGGCACTAGTAACACTTTTCAAAAATATACCCTGTAATTCTGCTAGAAAGGATTGTCTTTCTGGAAGAATGATATCATGAAGACCAGCCCACAATCAGGGGAAATAAAATATGTGATTCTGCGGTACTTCCTGCTTTCTATCTAAAAGTATCTGGTGAACTCATCAAAGCTGTTGCTGTTCAAAGGCTGGGAGAGACCACCCTCCTGCCTGCCTACCCCCCCCCAGGGCCCCGTTTATTGGGTAATCAAACACCATCCTTTTAGCTTTCGCCATGAATGCTCCCTGACACCAGTTTCTGTGTAAGATTCTGTCACTGTTCCGAAGAATTCCTCTGTACACAGGTGCCATCCACAGGGAGCGAGCCTCTACTGATGAATCTCAGCTGGGCAGTCGTAATTCTGGGCGTGTCATAGCCTGTGCCCACCAGGATCTCATCTGAACCTCACAACAGCCCAATGACATAATATTTAGCATGTCAACTGACACAGGAGGGAATTTTGTCTCGCAAAGATTAAGTGACTTTCTCAGCAATTGGGGGAAGAATCTGATCTGGAATCCCACTCCCATCAGCTTTGCCCCCTTTCCCTGTAGAAGCTGATAAACATGGACCGATGGATGAGGTGGACGGGGGGAGCAGAGTGATGCCAGACCACTCACCTTGCGTGGAGTAAGCATGGAGCTAAGTGTTTGATGGAAAATGTCTAGTTTAAAAAGTAACAATTTTATTTCTTGGAAATAAAACTCAGTTAATACGCTCATCTGATTCTCAGTGGTTTTCCCGAAAAATTGGATGATAATTTAGCAAGAGAGTGAGCCGACGTGATGTACAGTTGACCCTTGAACAACTTGGGGGGCTTAATCCGTGTATAATTTAGAGTCGACCCTCTGTATCTGCAGTTCCTCAAATTTAACCAATCATGGACCATGCAGTCCGGAAGTATTTACTGTTGAAAAATATCCACTTGTAAGTGGACCCGCACAGTTCAAACCCGCTTTGTTCAAGGGTCAACCGTAGTGTGAGAAGGTTTTTCGTCTTGTTCTCAGCGGCCCTGTGAGCTGGTCTCCCAGCCTCCTCCAGGCACTGCCCTCCCCTTGTCCCTATGTTTCCCCCTCTCAAATCCTCTCCAGCATTCAGGTGTCTGCCCAAGTTCAGGCTCCTCTGCAAGTCTTCCCTGAATGCTTCTGGACCCCAGGGACCTCCTTCTCCCAGAGGCACAGATCTGCAGTTGGTGCAGTTTCTCGTAAGGATGCCTTAAATTGTCCTCTACTGTTGATGCCTTTATGCCTCGTTTCTTGACATCAATTATAACCTTCCTGAAGGCCAGGGGATGCCACTCTCTCCATCCTTAGAGGGCACAGTCTTTGCCTTACAAAGCCCTGCATTTGAGTCCTAGCAACACATACCAATACCCTTGTTCAGCTCTCTGACCTCAACTGTCAAATGAAGACAACCACACAGTACATGTGAGGGTTCAACGATATCCATGTACAAAGTTCCCAGCTGAACGTCTTTGTCAAACAGCTGCTCAATGCTCGTGGATTGAGAGTGACTGTAAGCCTATCACCCGTGGGTGTCGGGTGGTCCTAGGCCCTCGCCAAGGAGGTTTAAGAATCCTTTCACAGCTCTAAGAGACAGTGATTATTTTAAATAATTCACTAACATTTTTTAAACTGTTGAGTCATAAATCAGCTGGAGACAAAAAGGTCCACTATTTTTTCATATAATTATCAACAGTGCATATAACTTCCATATATTAAAATATTTTGCATGTAGGAATAATCAGCATGCCCTAGAAGGCAATCCACAGGAAACACTTCAGTATCAAATAATGTTTAAAAATAGGCACAAAGTGTGAGTGTTTCTATTAATGGGAGGATCCAAAAGGCAAATGGAGAGTGTGGGGCTACAAAGTGAGGAATAGGAAATTAGGGTATTTTGTGAGTCTGTAAGTATTCAGTTCAGAAAGGCATAAGATAGAAATTCCAAGTATATGCTCATTTACCTTTCAACTTCAGCCTGAGAATGGATTAATAGTTTTCTGATATTCACTCTGGGCCTTGCCAGAAATAGTCACATGTGTGACTACACCAGGTGTAGTCTGTGAATTATGTTCCATTTTATCACCAAGTTCATTGTGATATACTGAATCTGATCGGCTAATAATTCTCCCTCTGATATGGTTTGGCAGGTTTGAGTTTTTCAAGATGAATATTGAAATATATGCCACCAACCACATATGGAAAAGAAGGGAAATGATGAAAGCATGTAACTATAGAGTTTACTCTCTACTTATGAATAAAGGAAAAAAATGCACAAAAGCACTTTGCACTGAGTTGAGCTCATAGTAAGAGTTTGTTGTTATTACCACTACTACTATTGCCATTGTTATTCTATTGATTGGAAAATTATACAGGACAAACCCTTGAACTTGGGAAAATGAAAATTCCTACCAAAGCAGGCATATCTGCTAGGCTGCCTCAATAGCTAATTAAAGTTCTGATGACACCTTGACAAGGACACCATCAGTCAGTGATCGTCATTTCAAAAGTAAGAAACCTGAAACACAAGTTGTCCATCCTTTGCCCAAGGACGCTCTGCACCACCAGACCCAGACCCAGACTCAGAGCATCCCTGGCTGCAGCCCACGCTCTACGGAGAGAGCCACTGGTGAGCATGCCTGCAGTCCCGGCACACCGTAAATATGCACACGCTGCTGCTGTTTCCGCAAGATTAGTGCATGACAAATGGGCTCCCCAAAGCAGAGAGCCCCTCTCCTGGACATAAAAACCCAGTTTTGCTTGTAATTTCACTGGGATGCAGGCTGTCCTCCAGATCCCCTTCCTGGCGCATCACATAGCCACCCCGTCTCGGATGAAGCACGGGGCCTCTCTGTGTCATCACATTACACTTAGGGAGAAATAAAGCAGAAGCTCAGGCACCAAGGACAAATTCACCCACAGCTTTGATAGGGCCTCACCCCAAAGAAGGAGAGAAACATGTACCAAGGGCAGCAGGCTAACGGCTGTACTACATTCACTGCAAATAGAAATGTAAATATATACACAGGCCGGCACATACACACATGAGCATACACACACACACAAACACATGCAAATACACATAAATACACTTATCTAATGAAACACACACACTATACAGAATCGGTTTCACACCCCTGTTCCACTATTTATTAGATTTTTTCATGTTATCCGTGTTACTTAATCCATTTTTCAATCTGTAAATTGTGAAATCAACTTAGGAGGCCTCAACCAGCAACATCTCTTTAAAAAAGGGAGCATATTGGGCTTCCCTGGTGGCACAGTGGTTGAGAATCTGCCTGCCAATGCAGGGGACAAGGGTTCGAGCCCTGGTCTGGGAAGATCCCACATGCCGCAGAGCAACTAGGCCCGTGAGCCACAATTACTGAGCCTGCGCGTCTGGAGCCTGTGCTCCGCAACAAGAGAGGCCGCGATAGTGAGAGGCCCGTGCACCGCGATAAAGAGTGGCCCCCACTTGCGGCAACTAGAGAAAGCCCTCGCACAGAAACAAAGACCCAACACAGCCATAAATAAAATAAATAAATAAATAAATTTTTTTAAAAAAAGGGAGCATATTAATAACCATCAAAGAATAAGTGTAAGGCTTGTTTGATAAAACTTTTGTATCATATATTTAAAAATACATACACACTGACACATACACATCTATAGGTCCCCCTGCACGCAGATATATATACACATACGTATATACACACACAAAGCCACATACATGCATGGTTGTTATACAAAGATTTTTTTTTCATGTGGGTTCACTGTCAAAATTTTGAGATACTGACAACACCACCTGTTAGCTCCCTCCCCTCCTTTAAAATACTTTTGCCTGCAAAGGAAGTGAAGGCACAGGAGGACAGGCAGGCCGGGGACAGGATGCTGGATGCCTCTGAGTGGCAACGGTTCTCGGGTTTGCTCAGTGGCATCTGAGACCCAGAGTATGGAAGCACTGTGCTGTGAAAGTAAGATGCAAAGCCCGCTAGAGACGTTCATGTTTGTGCCCAAGCCCACCTTTCCCACGTCGCCTGTGACACACCCACAGCATCAGTGTTCCTCTCCCACACTCCTCTCGGGCAGGCAGGTTTGGGCGAGGCTGGACACAGATGAGTGGGTGGACACTACTCTGCTGTGGACCCTGCACAGTGTGTGGTTTCTGGGCGCCTTCACCCTCTCTGTCCATCTCCACCTCTGAAAGGTGTTGACCACAGTACCTACCCCATCTACTCACCTGGGGAAGAAGCTAAGATAAAACATGCTTCCCTAGAAAACACAGGGCCAGGTGTGCCCAGAAGTCAGAGATGCTGGCACCAGGCAGGGACTGAGCCGGGGCCTGTGCCCCACATAGGACAAAACTCGAGAAGAAGCTTCACAAATAGCCCACCACCCCTGCCAAACCCCTCCTCTGACCACTGGAGATTCACAGCTCAGAGAAAAGAAAAATCGCAAACAGATGCTCCCTCTGCACCCCCAAAGCGATGAAACACATCCATCACCCAAGAAGAGGGTGTTATAGAGGAGGCAGGTGATCCTACCAGGACACAGCCTGACATTTTCCCACCGGCGGCCTCATCTGCTCTCCATAGACATCACCTCCTGCCACCTGCCCCAACCCTTTTTCTTTTGAAGAATCATGAAGCTAGGGAAAAGGAGAATAAACAGTGCAATGAACACCTGTATAGACTTCATGGAGACGTCACAGTTGTTAACATTTTACTGCATTTATGCTTGTGTACTCTCTCTATAAATACACATACATCTATCTGCAACATACATGTGTAGGTACACACATACACACAGACTTTCCCTGCTAATTTGAAAGTCACTTACAAACACCACCCCCGAACAGTTCAGCATGAATTTCTTAACAAGGGCATTCTCCTACACTATCACAGCCGATACCATCATCCCTACGTTATAACACTTAAAATATTTAGCAATAATATAGAGCCCTATTCAGATTCCCTAATTTTTTCAAAATGTCTTTTATATCTATTTCTTTTTATCAAGCAACCAATCACAGTTAATGTTTTGCCCTTGTTGTTTTTACTATTTTATCTCTTTTAACTTAATATATCCTCTCCCCACCTCAGCACTTTTTAGTTTGTTTATTTTGTTTTTCATGATGACATTGTTTTTTGTTTTGTTTTGTTTTGTTTTTATGGATCCAGGCTTGCCATCTTTCAGAAAGTCCTACAATCTGGATTCATCCGATTGTTTTCTCATGATTAGATTCACTTGAACATTCTTTTTTTTTAAACATCTTTATTGGAGTATAATTGCTTTACAATGGTGTGTTAGTTTCTGCTGTATAACAAAGTGAATCAGCTATACATATACATATAATCCCCATATCTTCTCCCTCTTGCGTCTCCCTCCCACCCTCCCTATCCCACCCCTCTAGGTGGTCACAAAGCACCGAGCTGATCTCCCTGTGCTATGTCACTGCTTCCCACTAGCTAGCTATTTTACATTTGGTAGTGTATATATGTCCATGCCACTCTCTCTCTTCGTCCCAGTTTACCCTTCCCCCTCCCCATGTCCTCAAGCCCATTCTCTATGTCTGCGTCTTTATTCCTGTCCTGCCCCTAAGTTCTTCTGAACCATTTTTTAAAAAATTTTTTAGATTCCATATATATGTGTTAGCATACGGTATTTGTTTTTCTCTTTCTGACTTACTTCACTCTGTATGACAGTCTCTAGGTCCACCCACCTCATTACAAATAACTCAGTTTCGTTTCTTTTTATGGCTAATGTTCCATTGTATATATGTGCCACATCTTCTTATCCATCACTCGAACATTCTTGGCAATAATATTACATACGAAATGCTGTGGGTTGCTGATTGCATCATACCAAGAAGCACATATTTTGTTCCAACATTGGCAATACTGAGTTTGACCATTTGGTTAAGTGATATTCATTAGATCTCTCCATTAGAAAGGTAATTTCATTTTCCCATTTTTAATTAGTAAGAATCTATGGAATGATACTTCAAGAGTTTGTGGCTATCTTATTCCCCAACCTGTCACTTAATGATTATTGCATTCACTGATGATTTTTGCCTGGATCAGTTATGGTATTGGGAACTGCAAAATCATAATTTTCTAAATCCATAATGCTTTCTATATTTATTAGAGAACATTCTTCTGAAAAAGAGAGTTTTCATGCTCTTCACACTGCTCACATTTTTTACAGTAAACTCTTAAAGCAAAATTTTAGATCTAAAAATTCACTGTTGCAACCCAGGGAGCTCTTTGTTCTGGGAGTCTGTGTGACCTTTGACTAGGGCACTGCTTGGAGCCAGGTTGCCACATCAACATGTTTTTCTCTAGGGCCTTAAATCCATCTCTTACTTTTTGATGGTAGTTTGATAGTACATCTATTTTTACATAACTACTTCCAATTTCTTTACTTCTTCCTCTGAAAAGATACATCAGCTTATTCTGCTTCCACATGCTGAATAAAATATCAGTATTTGGAGAAAAATGTCTGGCAATAGGTAGAAAGTGTTGTATAAAATCCTGCAGCTTTGAAAAATGGCTAACATTCACTCAAAAACATTTGAGTGGCCTCATCATTTTGCTGGGTCCTGGGAAGGAAAGAGTAAAGTAGACACAGCTTCTACCCTCAAAAAGACCTTACCATACCCTATTTCTATACACTAATAAGAAGTTTATTTAAAATTATTAAGATATACTTCTATTATGTCCAGAAGATACACCCTAAGATCCCAACCTAGAATTAATATGAAGTTCCCCTTTTACAACAACGAGCGACGGGGTTGAGCTCTGCACCCAGACTTTCATAGCTGCTCAGCTCACCTGGAAATCCAATGCAGGTGCCCCAGTGGCTCAAGTGGTCAGGTCTACAAGGAATTCATTCAAATGCATGTTCTAGAAGATAGATTGAATAATGATTGAGTGTCTGGACTGGCTTTTGTCTCAGCTCTGCCACTAACTGTTCAAATGAAACACAATCACTCGGGGCCTCAGTTCTTCAAATGCAAAATGTGGGTAAGAATACCTGTCCCCTATGGTTGTTATGAGAATTGTGAGTTAACACAATAAAACTGCTTATAACTCTCCTTAGCACATAATACGTATTCAATAGCTATTAGTTGTTGTTATGATGGTTATGATTATTCTTATTTATTTGACTTCTTTGTCACAAAAAAAGGTTTGCTATAAGACACAGTAAGACTCCCAATACAACTGACGAGTCCTCCCCGCATCCCCCGCCAGGTGAGGAATACAATATAGAATTACTGACTTTCTCAAAAAGCAAAATGTGGGAAAACTATATACTATTCCAACCGTGCCACACAATAAGAGGAGAAAATCCTCCAGATAGGGGCCAAATTACAACATACTAATACAGGGGATTAGAGCCTATTGTATGGGCTTGAGTTCTCTGAATTAATGAGGGCCAAGCTGCAAGCTCTTAACCAGAGAGATTAGCTTTATGGGCCGGTGGTCAGGCAGAACGGCTCCAGCGACAGCCATGATGTTGGAAGCAGGTGGACCACTGCATGCAAACCTGAAGCTACCTGTTGTAAGTCAGTTAACCCCGAGGGCTCACTGTATGCAAACAGAGCTGACTGAAGTTTCTTCTACAGGATGCACAAGTATTTTTTACATGCTTCACATATTCATGGGCACTGCTACATGCAATTTTAGCAGAGCTGCAAAATTTTAAGTCTCATTATGTTTAGTGTTTATCCACTGAGAAGGATAACCTGTCTCACTTTTAACCACATGATGATTAATCAGAGATGATGTATTTCTGAGTATTAGAAATAGTTGTTAAAACACAGGGGTGGTGAAACTGTCAGCATTTACTGACAGTGTGATATTTTATAGGCTAGTGCTGCCTCGTATATTGAATCATTTTCCGCTAAAAGTATTTTTCAAGTAGGGCCTAAGGACAGAACAAGCATCAACGGCCTCAGCCCTTCCAGCGCAGTTAAGCTTGGTCACACGTTGGCACCGGTAATGACCACCATCTGCTCAAGTCCACGGCCCAGCAGCCCTTCCCGCACATGGAAATCTCCACGTGTCCACCAAATTGCCCAATGCTGGCAGAGGCCCGAAAGCACCAGATGACCAAGAAAGCTGCCCAGCATGAGTCTGTGGTCGAGTGCAAATGTACACACTTCAGGAGGCTGGGGAGCCGAGCAGCTCTGGTCTGGGGGCTGGGGGAGGGGGCCAGTCACACCTGGGACCGATCTGGCTTCTCCTCAAGTGGGCAGGCAGGTGAGTGTATCTGTCCAGAAGTGGGAAGGTATTTGACTCTTCCTCACTTTAACACAGTGTCCAGTTATCAAAAGGCAGGTATTTGTTTAAAAAGTTGGTGGGAATCATAGAGAAAGTGTGGGCTTCGGGACGTGATCTGAATCATTCAGAGAACAAAAGGCTTGTCCTAGTCAGCTCAGGTGGCCATAACAAAACACCAGAGGCTGGGGGGCTTAAACATCAGACGTTTACTTCTCATAGCTCTGGAGGCTGGAAGTCTAAGGTCAAGATGCTGGCAGATTCGGTTCCTGGTGAGAACTTTCCTCCTGGCTTGCAGATGGTGCCCAGAGAGAGAGCTCTCATCTAAGGACACTAATCCCATCCTGGGTCCCCACCCTCGTGACCTCACCTAACCCTAATTACCACCCAAAGGTCCATCTCCAAATCACCACATGGGGATTAGGGCTTCAACATGTGAATTTGGGGGGTGACACAAACATGCAATCTATAACAAGGCTCATAATAAAATGGAGTAAATGAAGGTCAATGGGTAGAAATCCATGGCCCATAAAGCCTTCCTGTGACTGCCTAACTCCAATTGCTACACTCTGCCCAGTTCTTTACAGCCCAGCCATGTCGTCTCCTTCTTACCCTGGGGAAGAGCCAAACCTACAGCCACCCAGGGGCTCTCGAGTTTGCTCTCCCCTCTGCTCAGAGCCCATCCCCAGGGCTCTTCATAATTTACCCCCTAATTTCATGCCAGTCCCTGCTCAAATGTCACCTCCTCAAAGCAGCATTTCTTGCACATCCGTCTGACTGTTCACTCTCTTATTCCTGATACTCTTATTGTGCTTTATTTTTCTTTAAAGTAACACCCCCACCTAAACACAGGTATACTGTTTGCAAGTTCATTGCCTTCAGGGCCAGGTCCCTATTGGTCATTGCTGTGTCTACAGGGCCTTCAGAGTATCTGGCGTGTGATAATTACTTAATACATGCTTGTGGAGAGAATTAATTCAAACTATAATGCTGGCCCCTCTCTCACAATGGGAAGTGAAAAGACAAAGGACCAGTTAACCTTGTTCCCTGTTTAGAACAGGGGATGCGAAGTCCTTGCCTGGTCTGCATGTATCGACGCATTTGCGTAGCAGTTGTCATAAAAATATAATAAGGAACATGCCCTGTTTTCTTAAAATGACTCCCAAACAGTGGCAATGATGATCCTCACACCACAAGGAGAGCCAATACTTTGCAAGCCAAGCAAAGTGCTTTATGAACCTCTGCTCACGTGGGCCACGTGACACTATGAGGTATTTACTAACATTATCGTGGTTTTATAAACGTGAAACTAAAAGAGATCAAACAACTTCTCCAAGGTCACACAGCTAGTGGTCACGGGGCCAGGGATCCAACTCGTCTGTCCGACTCCAAAACCTGTGGTTTCTTCACCTGCCCTCATTAGGACAGACTCAGTCATACTTCTGGAAGCTCAAAGAATCTCCTGCATGAAAATAGGCTGGTTTCCAGAATTTCTGTTTACAAGTCAACCAGTTAAAAATAAGCTCTTACAGCTTTAAAAAGGAAGGAGATTCTGACACCTGCTGCCGCATGGATGAACCCTGAAGACATTATGAAATAACCAGTCACAAAAGGAGGAACACTGTATGATCCCACGTATATGAGGGACCAGGAGGAACCAAATTCACCGAGACGGAAAGTAGATGGTGGGGGCCAGGGGCTGGGGGGAGGCGACGGGCAGTTAGTGTTTAATGGGACAGAGTTTCACCTTTGCAGGGTGAAAGAGCTCTGGCTTTGGATGGCGGGGATGGTTGTTGTGGTGGGCACAACAACATGACTGTACTTCTTGCCACAGAACTGTACATTTAAACATGGTTATAGTGGCACATTTTATGTTATGTATGTTTTACCACAATGAACTTTAAAAAAAAAAAATGAGTACATACAGAAATATGGTTTGAAAAATTTACGATCCACCTGCTGATTCCACACAGCTCCCAGTGAAGCACAAGTTGTGCCCCTTGACAGTGAGGAGCAGCTGATGAGGGAGGAGACGGCATCTGTGAAATGCACGTGTTCGATCAGGCGCCCGTCATCGCGTGACAGACCCCTCGGAGCAGCCTAAACATCGTGACCTCCTCTTCCTTTTGGAGACACAGGGAGCTGTCCTAGTAATTATCCATCAAATAAAAACAATCAAATCGAATTAGTTATTTTTACGTTTTCTTGAAGGCTGGTCCTACTGAGGGAGAGGCAGTGTACAGATACTGAATCTTTTGGTTCTGGCTCTCTGTTTTCTAAGTTTCCCCCCTTCAGGTGCACAACAAATACTATCGCTAATTTTATTAATCGCATGAAAGGTCATTTTTCTGCTCATCCTCGGAGGACAACAAGGTGAAAGAATGAGGAGAAAGAAAAGGAGAGAGTGAAGGCATGGTGCAGGTAAAGGGGAAAAGGACTTTGCTGAGGGCGAGCAGGAGGTGGTGATATGTGACCATGGCCAGCATCAGCCTAAGCGGCCCTGCTGATTTGGTGAGTCTGGTCTTGTCTGGAGCAGCTCAGCCTGGGAGGCAGGGGAGGAGGTCTGTCACCATGTGTGGAACGCCCTGTAAGAAACCCATCTATAAATGCCTCCGCCTCACGTGTGCCTGACCTCCACATCCCACACTCACCTAGCAACACCTTCACCTAACAGGATCTGCACCGTGGACCACCAGCTGTTCACAGCCCTCTCCTTCCTACTGTAATTACCCCCTTTCTAGGTTTAGCCATCTCCTTTGGCTTTTCTTTGTAAATTAAATTTGGACCACTTCAACTAATGCATGAATAACAACTCCTTCTTCTTCCCAGGAAGTAATTTTTTAAAAAGCACCTTTGGACCTCCACAGCGTCTTGGCTCCATGGCCCAACAGGTAAATCAGCAGGGTCAGCCCTGTCTCTGCCACCAGTCAGGGAAATGGGCTGGAAATCGAATGCATGACCACTGCCATGCTCAGGTCAGGCCAGTAATTTCAGTGCCACAACCTGGGGGACGGCTGATGCGTGTGTGGTCCGTGGTGGGGAGTAGCCAGCGCTGGACAAGTGACCTGGCGCTCACCTTCCCTTTCAGGAAGCTGTTCTCAGACTTCCCTGGTGGCACAGTGGTTAAGAATCCGCCTGCCAATGCAGGGGACACGGGTTCGAGCCCTGGTCCGGGAAGATCCCACATGCCATGGAGCAACTAAGCCCGCGCGCCACACCTACTGAGCCTGCGCTCTAGAGCCCGTGCTCCGCAACAAGAGAAGCCACCGCAAGGAGAAGCCCGCGCACCGCAACGAAGAGTAGCCCCCGCTCGCCACAACTAGAGAAAGTCCGTGCGCAGCAACGAAGACCCAACGCAGCCAAAAATAAATAAATAAATAAATAAATAAATAAATATTTTTTTAAAAAGGAAGCTGTTCTCTATGATGACCTCACTCCCAATAAGACGTCCTGTGGTCCCTTTTCAAATCACCCAGGAAGACGGCTCTAATCGGCCTGCGTTATGCTTGCACACACGTCTACGGTGGGGGAGTGCCAGCCTTCAAAGTCCAGGTTACTTGAAATGATTTCTGCCTGAAGAACGTGATCCAACAACATAAAAGCAAACAGAGGTCTCCACACAGGCTGACCCCGGGCCAGTCTCCAGTAAGAGGCTTTCTCTCTGACTCACCCCAAACCCTCCCCAACAGCTCTCCCTCCCCGGCACGTGGGTTCTCATCTGGGCTGAAGCATCCATCACTCTGGGGTGTGCTCATCTTCCTCCCCTCTACACCCTGCCCCACACAATGTCCAATTAAAGCCTGTTTTCCGGAAGAGCTCGATAAGCGCGTCCCCACCGCAACTCAGGAGGGCTTGGCACCTCCGGCTTCTGGCAGGCCACATGCCTTCTCCGTGAACCACTGCGATTCACAGCAAAGGATGAACCTGCAACCAGTAGGGCCTCAGCTGGTCCGTGGGAGAGGTCTTGATTTGCAGATTTGCTTTGGCTCCTTTGCTTTTCTGTCACCCTTGCAGTCACGTGGTGTAGGTGTCTGCCCAGGTCCACACCTGACTGTCTCCTCCCTGCCCTCCTTTAGGGAAGGGCAACCTGTCCCTAAATCCCACTCAGGCCCCCTTCTCAGGGACCCCCGGAGGGAATGTGTCCACAGGGCCTCTTCTAACTCACAGGCCTGCCAATCCCAGATGCCAGGACAGCTTGCCCGCACCTCGGCCATCACAGGTCAGGACCATCAAATCCTCATCTGTTTCCACCTTCTCTTCAGAAGCCTGAGCCTACTCAGGAGAACCACCGTTCCCCAAACAGGATGAGGCGATCTTTTTTCATTTCAGCATTTCATTTGAAGTTGAAAGAGGATTTCTTTTGTCAGGCAGTTGAAACCTCCCCTGAATTGGGAGCAGACCTTTGGCTCCGACAAGCAGAAAATCTGGGAGAGCTTCGGCCCGCTCAGGTGAGCTCATTCAAGCTGCTTCATTATTCAAGTTTGAAAGATGCTTCGGTCCTTGGCGGGAGAAGAAACTACTCGTGCTGAAGTAATCAGATTTCTGCACTCAATTTCTTGAAGAACAACTTCTAGTGGGATGTGTTTACCGACATTAAGAATAGATGAAACACTGTCAGAAAAATTCTGCCAGTATTTCATCTGGTTCTGAGGTAAGAGTACTTGAAAGAATTGATGTCTAATATTTCTGCAAAGAAACAGGTGAGTTCTAAGTGAGTCACGTGCAAAAGTTCAAATGCTTTGGCTAAAGTTGCTGCGCTAACATTTCTCAAAAGAGATGGGGGATACGGGAACAGGATATCGTACAGATGCAGATGGACAAAGGGTTTGAATCCAGCAAAGGACTGTAATGTCATATGTCACCACTCAAGACTTGACTGCCGGCTCTACCATGTCACAAAAGCTGACCCAGCCTGAGACCCAGCAGAGAAAGCAATTATCCACCTGGGTTGATCTGACAAGCGTGACAGCATCCTGCACTCCCCTCCAGCTCCCCATTGTCCCCGCCACGTGACAAAGAAAACAAAATCCCTCCCAAGAGCCCGCCCGTGTGTCTAAGATTGCTGGCATCTGCCTTCAGGCATGACACATGCAGACTGACTGCACGTACCTGCTTCCTTATGAATACCCTACCTGGGGGGACGGATTGGGTGATAGCAGTTGGGCACCTGGCAGCGTACGTGGGCATTTTCCAGAGGAGTTAGGGAGGCTGGGAGACACGGACTGAGAAGTGAGGCCAGAAGAGCCAGACAGAGTGTAGGGTCTATGAGAAGCAGAGGAGCTCTGGAGGCCCAGGGCTGGGCTGAGAGCAGAGAGGCAGACGGGCAAACAGGATGACCAGGGCAACATCAGCTCAGGACTTCCAAATGTTGCTGAGGGCTGATTCAAGAAACCACTGGCACAACATCAATGACAAAATTTAGCTACAAAAATGAAAAGAAAAAAAAAATGAAAAGAAAAAAAAAACAACACTCTGCCAATAGATTAATTTGTAGACTTAAGTGCCTATGGGGCTTATTGATGTTGTATAGCTATGGGTCTTCTGTAAGGGGTTAATGGACCATCCGCACACCTTGGCTGGCCAGGTGTTCCCACTGCAGCCACTTGTCAGAAGAGCATCACCTGGACGGCTTGTGACAACATACTTTGCTGAGCCCCACACCCAGAGCTTCTGCTGCAGTAGAACTGTAGAACTGGCTCTTCCGAGTTTCCAAGTGATGCTGATGTTGCTGGTCCGGGGACTGCACTTTGAAAACCACCGGTCCAGCTACGCATCACAGAGTGAGATGGGAGTCAGGCTGCTCCTCCTTCCCCCCGACTCCCGTGTCAGTCAGAACATACGAGAGAGTTTACTGCCCTGGTGTCTGGTGTGGGCAAGGAGGTTACCGGAACTAGTACAATGATCCAACAGCTTTCCAAATTTTTTCCATGTACCACAATATAAAATAAACTTTACATGGCAGCCTAATTACATACACACACAATGGAAGTAAAGGTTTCAGGGGGCAATATTTACCCTTACTCCTGTTATGTCCTCTGACGTTTTCTACTTTTTCCCTCTTCTACTCAATTTCATTAAAAGAAAATGCTGAACGTGCTCCTCTCTGACTTTCTTTTAAACGGAATGCTACCAATAATTGGGCGGAAAAATCAAGAAAACAAAACTACATCATAAAAATAGACTTGTAGCTTTTAGATTCAATGAGAAATTAATATTTAAGAAGCACATAAGCATGCAACAGCCGTTGGTACTGATTTTTACAAGTTCATGGCTTTTCAAATTGTTAGAGGCAATGAAATTAGAAATGCCAGGAATATGAATGCAGAAATAATTTGTCAGAGTCAGTTGGGAAAGCCTGACTAGCAGACTTGAAATACGAAAGGAAGGAATTTTCCAACTTGGTAAATTACACACTCCCACGTTACACTAACGATGGACACAATACGTTTTTTCTTTCCATCATGCTGTGGCTCAATGTTACGGCAATAAAGACTGAGTGACAGTGGAGCCTTGGCTGATGCTGGGATCATGCGACATGCTGGGTCCCCTTTCAGGAAGGAGCCCAGGTCCCTGTCCACCTCTGTCACTGTCAGTCACCTTGGCAGTAACCCTGGGAAATCACTGCTGGGCTCCATGATGTGATTCTGTATGTTCTTATCTCTCAGTTACTTCCATGGACCTAGGGAAACCTTTTCCTCTCAGGTGATGTGTCCTCCCCAGGA
Organism: Balaenoptera physalus; assembly: GCF_965194825.1. NCBI lineage: Eukaryota > Metazoa > Chordata > Mammalia > Artiodactyla > Balaenopteridae > Balaenoptera > Balaenoptera physalus. The sequence goes on along the minus strand of NC_138887.1, from coordinate 121,239,404 downwards.
AAGGAAGAGCCCTCTCTTGTAACAGGACAGTATTGATAACACCCGTCCTCCTATTACACAGAAGCATGTCTCAAAAGCAAGATAATAAAATCAGCAAGTTTTCCACTCATGCCCACACTCCTTCTAGTCAACCTGACAATCTCCTCAGCCAACTCTGTTACTCAAGACAGTTCTGAGACATTTTTAAGGTTTCACAGGGGGTAAATTATATTAAGACTTGGCAAAACTGCGGATCTTGATGATTAGGAAGTAATATCTGCCTTCAGTTCTTTCAATCTTGTTTTTTTTTGCCCTTTCAATTATTTTTAGTGGGTTCCGCCCCATCTAATTCCACAATCTCATACTCATGAAACCTGCTGATTTTAAAAATTCTGATGAAGATATATGTATATGTATAGCTGATTCACTTTGCTATAAAGCAGAAACTAACACACCATTGTAAAGCAATTATACTCCAATAAAGATGTTAAAAAAAAAAATTCTGGGGAGGAACCAAGATGGCGGAGTAGAAGGATGTGCTCTCACTCCCTCTTGTGAGAACATCAGAATCACAACTAGCTGCTGGACAATCATCAACAGGAGGACACTGGAAATCACCAAAAAAGATACTCCACATCCAAGGACAAAGGAGACGCCACAATGAGACGGTAGGAGGGGTGCAATCACAGTAAAATCAAATCCCACAACTGCTGGGTGGGTGACTCACAGACTGGAGAACACTTATACCACAGAAGTCCACCCACTGGAGTGAAGGTTCTGAGCCCCACGTCAGGCTTCCCAATGTGGGGGCCCGGCAACAGGAGGAGGAATTTCTAGAGAATCAGAATTTGAAGCCTAGTGGGAATTGACTGCAGGACTTCGACAGGACTGTGGGAAACAGAGACTCCACTCTTGGAGGGCACACACAAAGTAGTGTGCGCATCGGGACCCAGGGGAAGGAGCAGTGACCCCAGGGGAGATTGAACCAGACCTACCTGCTGGTGTGGAGGGTCTCCTATGGAGGGGGGTGGGTGGGGGCTGTGGCTCACCGTGGGGATGGGGACACTGACAGCAGAAGTTCTGGGAGGTGCTCCTTGGCGTGAGCCCTCCCAGAGTCTGTCATTAGCCCCACCAAGAAGCCCAGGTAGGCTCCAGTGTTGGGTTGCCTCGGGCCAAACAACCAACAGGGAGGGAACCCAGCCCCACCCATCAACAGTCAAGCAGATTAAAGTTTAACTGAGCTCTGCCCACCAGAGCAACAGCCAGCTCTACCCACCACCAGTCCCTCCCATCAGGAAACTTGCACAAGCCTCTTAGATAGCCTCATCCACCAGAGGGCAGACAGCAGAAGCAAGAAGAACTACAATCCTGCAGCCTGTGGAACAAAAAACACATTCACAGAAAGATAGACAAGATGAAAAGGCAGCAGGCTATGTACCAGATGAAGAAACAAGATAAAGCCAAAGAAAAACAACTAAATGAAGTGGAGATAGGCAATCTTCCAGAAAATGAATTCAGAATAATGATAGTGAAGATGATCCAGGACCTCGGAAAATCAATGGAGGCAAAGATCAAGAAGATGCAAGAAATGTTTAACAAAGACCTAGAAGAATTAAAGAATAAACAAACAGAGATGAACAATACAATAACTAAAATGAAAACTACACTAGAAGGAATCACTAGCAGAATAACTGAGGCAGAACAGATAAGTGACCTGGAAGAAAGAATGGTGGAATTCACCGCTGCGGAACAGAATAAAGAAAAAAGAATGAAAAGAAATGAAGACAGCCTAAGAGACCTCTGAGACAACATTAAACGCAACAACATTCTCATTATAGGGGTCCCAGAAGGAGAAGAGAAAGGACCCAAGAAAATATTTGAAGAGATTATAATCGAAAACTTCCCTAACATGGGAAAGGAAATAGCCACCCAAGTCCAGGAAGTGCAGAGAGTCCCATACAGGATAAACCCAAGGAGAAACACGCCGAGACACATAGTAATCAAACTGGCAAAAATTAAAGACAAAGAAAAATTATTGAAAGCAGCAAGGGAAAAACAACAAATAACATACAAGGGAACTCCCAATAAGGTTAACAGCTGATTTCTCAGCAGAAACTCTACAAGCCAGAAGGGAGTGGCATGATATACTTAAAGTGACGAAAGGGAAGAACCTACAACCAAGATTACTCTACCCAGCTAGGATCTCATTCAGATTCGATGGAGAAATCAAAAGCTTTACAGAGAAGCAAAGGCTAAGAGAATTCAGCACCACCAAACCAGCTCTACAACAAATGCTAAAGGAACTTCTTTAAGGGGGAAACACAAGAGAAGAAAAGGACCTACAAAAACAAACCCAAAACAATTAAGAAAATGGTCATAGGAACATACATATTGATAATTACTTGAACGTGAATGGATTAAATGCTCCAACCAAAAGACACAGGCTTGCTGAATGGATACAAAAACAAGACCCATCTATATGCTGTCTACAAGAGACCCACTTCAGACCTAGGGACACATACAGACTGAAAGTGAGGGGATGGAAAAAGATATTCCATGCAAATGGAAATCAAAAGAAAGCTGGAGTAGCTATACTCATATCAGATAATATAGACTTTAAAATAAAGAATGTTACAAGAGACAAGGAAGGACACTACATAATGATCAAGGGATCAATCCAAGAAGAAGATATAACAATTATAAATATATATGCACCCAACACAGGAGCACCTCAATATATAAGGCAACTGCTAACCGCTATAAAAGAGGAACTTGACAGTAACACAGTAATAGTGGGGGACTTTAACACCACACTTACACCAATGGACAGATCATCCAAACAGAAAATAAATAAGGAAACAGAAGCTTTAAATGACACAACAGACCAGATAGATTTAATTGATATTTATAGGACATTCCATCCAAAAACAGCAGATTACACTTTCTTCTCAAGTGCGCACAGAACATTCTCCAGGATAGATCACATCTGGGGTCACAAATCAAGCCTCAGTAAATTTAAGAAAATTGAAATCATATCAAGCATCTTTTCTGACCACAACACTGTGAGATTAGAAATGAATTACAGGGAAAAAACCGTAAAAAACACAAACATATGGAGGCTAAACAATACGTTACTAAATAACCAAGAGATGACTGAAGAAATCAAAGAGGAAATAAAAAAATACCTAGAGACAAATGACAATGAAAACACGATGATCCAAAACCTATGGGATGCAGCAAAAGCAGTTCTAAGAGGGAAGTTTATAGCTATACAAGCCTACCTAAAGAAACAAGAAAAATCTCAAGTAAACAATCTAACCTTATACCTAAAGGAACTAGAGAAAGAAGAACAAACAAAACCCAAAGTTAGCAGAAGGAAAGAAATCATAAAGATCAGAGCAGAAATAAATGAAATAGAAACAAAGAAAACAATAGCAAAGCTCAATAAAACTAAAATCTGGTTCTTTGAGAAGATAAAAAAATTGATAAACCATTAGCCAGACTTATCAAGAAAAAGAGGGAGAGGATTCAAATCAATAAAATTAGAAATGAAAAAGGAGACGTTACAACAGACACCGCAGAAATACAAAGCATCCTAAGAGACTACTACAAGCAACTTTATGCCAATAAAATGGACAACCTGGAAGAAATGGACAAATTCTTAGAAAGGTAAAACCTTCCAAGACTGAACCAGGAAGAAAGAGAAAATATGAACAGACCAATCACAAGTAATGAAATTGAAACTGTGATTTAAAATCTTCCAACAAACAAAAGTCCAGGACCAGATGGCCTCACAGGTGAATTCTATCAAACATTTAGAGAAGAGCTAACACCCATCCTTCTCAAACTCTTCCAAAAAATTGCAGAGGAAGGAACACTCCCAAACTCATTCTATGAGGCCACCATCACCCTGATACCAAAACCAGACAAAGATATTACAGAAAAAGAAAATTACAGACCAATATCACTGATGAATATAGATGCAAAAATCCTCAACAAAATACTAGCAAACAGAATCCAACAACACATGAAAAGGATCATACAACACGATCAAGTGGGATTTATCCCAGGGATGCAAGGATTCTTCAATATATGCAAGTCAATCAATGTGATACACCATATTAACAAACTGAAGAATAAAAACCATATGATCATCTCAATAGATGCAGAAAAAGCTTTTGACAAAATTCAACACCCATTTATGATAAAAACTCTCCAGAAAGTGGGCATAGAGGGAACCTACCTCAACATAATAAAGGCCATATATGACAAACCCACAGCAAACATCATTCTCAATGGTGAAAAACTGAAAGCATTTCCTCTAAGATCAGGAACAAGACAAGGATGTCCACTCTCACCACTATTATTCAACATAGTTTTGGAAGTCCTAGCCACAGCAATCAGAGAAGAAAAAGAAATAAAAGTAATACAAACTGGAAAAGAAGAAGTAAAACTGTCACTGTTTGCAGACGACATGATACTATACATAGAGAATCCTAAAAATGCCACCAGAAAACTACTAGAGCTAATCAATGAATTTGGTAAAGTTGCAGGATACAAAATTAATGCACAGAAATCTCTTGCATTTCTATACACTAATGATGAAAAATCTGAAAGGGAAATTATGGAAACACTCCCATTTACCATTGCAACAAAAAGAATAAAATACCTAGGAATAAACCTACCTAGGGAGACAAAAGACCTGTATGCAGAAAACTATAAGACAGTGATGAAAGAAATTAAAGATGATACCAACAGATGGAGAGATATACCATGTTCTTGGATTGGAAGAATCAATATTGTGAAAATGACTATACTACCCAAAGCAATCTACAGATCCAATGCAATCCCTATCAAATTACCAATGGCATTTTTTACAGAACTAGAACAAATCATCTCAAAATTTGTATGGAGACACAAAAGACCCCGAATAGCCAAAGCAGTCTTGAGAGAAAAAAACGGAGCTGGAGGAATCAGACTCCCTGACTTCAGACTATACTACAAAGCTACAGTAATCAAGACAATATGGTACTGGCACCAAAACAGAAACATAGATCAATGGAACAAGATAGAAAGCCCAGAGATAAACCCATGCATCTATGGTCAACTAATTTACGACAAAGGAGGCAAAGATATACAGTGGAGAAAAGACAGCCTCTTCAATAAGTGGTGCTGGGAAAACTGGACAGCTACATGTAAAAGAATGAAATTAGAACACTCCCTAACACCATACACAAAAATAAACTCAAAATGGATTCGAGACCTAAATGTAAGACTGGACACTATAAAACTCTTAGAGGAAAACATAGGAAGAACACTCTTTGACATAAATCACAGCAAGATCTTTTTTGATCCACCTCCTAGAGTAATGGAAATAAAAACAAAAATAAACAAGTGGGACCTAATGAAACTTCAAAGCTTTTGCACAGCAAAGGAAACCATAAACAAGACGAAAAGACAACCCTCAGAATGGGAGAAAATATTTGCAAATGAATCAACGGACAAAGGATTAATCTCCAAAATATATAAACAGCTCATTCAGCTCAATATTAAAGAAACAAACAACCCAATAAAAAAATGGGCAGAAGACCTAAATAGACATTTCTCCAAAGAAGACATACAGATGGCCAAGAAGCACATGAAAAGCTGCTCAACATCACTAATTATTAGAGAAATGCAAATCAAAACTACAGTGAGGTATCACCTCACACCTGTTAGAATGGGCATCATCAGAAAATCTACAAACAACAAATGCTGGAGAGGGTGTGGAGAAAAGGGAACCCTCTTGCATTCTTGGTGGGAATGTAAATTGATACAGCCACTATGGAGAACAGTATGGAGGTTCCTTAAAAAACTAAAAATAGAATTACCATATGACCCAGCAATCCCACTACTGGGCATTTACCCAGAGAAAACCATAATTCAAAAAGACACATGCACCCCAATGTTCACTGCAGCACTATTTACAATAGCCAGGTCATGGAAGCAACCTAAATGCCCATCGACAGACGAATGGATAAAGAAGTTGTGGTACATATATACAATGGAATATTACTCAGCCATAAAAAGGAACGAAATCGAGTTATTTGTTGAGACGTGGATGGATCTAGAGACTGTCATACAGAATGAAGTAAGTCAGAAAGAGGAAAACAAATATTGTATATTAACGCATGTATGTGGAACCTAGAAAAATGGTACAGATGAACCGGTTTTCAGAGCAGAAGTTGAGACACAGATGTAGAGAACAAATGTATGGACACAAAGGGGGTAAAACCGGTGTGGGATGGGGATGGTGGTGTGCTGAATTGGGCAATTGGGATTGACAGGTATACACTGATGTGTATAAAGTTGATGACTAATAAGAACCTGCAGTATAAAAAAAACAAACAAACAAACAACTAATACTAAGCTTTCTTTGGGTTATTTGTATGGAAATATGTTAATATATATGTTTCAGACATTACATGAAATTTCTAAAAATCTTATATGTTCTGGTTTAATGTTATAAGTCATAATTCTAGTTATTACTTTAAAATGTATATCTCAGAAATAACTAAATTTCCTTGTTAATTGCATTATTATGAACTTTCATCAAATCTTTAACCATGGTCATATTTAAGTCTTTTGTCATTTACAGATAGTTCTGTGTGTACTCTGATGGTTTCACAAAAATGTTCCTATAAAAGGGTTTCATCTTCAAGGAATTCATGGAGAAGACTCTGACAAGTACAGGTTTCTGGTAACTGACTATACTGCTGAACTGAATGAATAAGCATTTCAGAACTCTAAAGGAAAACTGATGAATTCATAAAAGTGCTAACAAAAGATCAAGATGAAAAAAAAATTAATTACATGGGACTGAGTGAACTGATGAGGATGATTATAATTTTTGTGACTTTCTGTTTGAATAAAAAAAAAATCCCGCAAGGACTCAGAGGCAAAAAATATACAAATCAATTTTCACTGCAAAGTAAAGGAGCTGTTACAGTGGAGGATTACTGGACTGAATGTCAATATTATGACATAGTATGAGTGTGTTTCGTGTTTGGTAATTGCAATCATTGTTGCTTTTGTTGTGGTCATCCATTTACAATGCTTGGTGTCAGTTTATTTATCTCTTGTAAAAATAAAATACAGTGTATGTGTGTGAGTTGTGAAAAAAAAAAAAGAAAAAAAAATTCTGATGAGGTCCTTCACCCTCATCAGACAAATACATATGATATCACTTATATGTGGAATCTAAAAAAAATAATGAACTTGTACACAAAACAGAAACAGACCCACAGACATAGAAAACAAACTTACGGTTACCAGAGGGGGGGAACGGATAAATTAGGAGTTTGGGATTAACATACACACACTACTATTTATAAAATAAACAAAAAGGACCTACTGTATAGCACAGGGAACTATACTGAATATTTTGTAATAACCTATAAGGGAAAAGAATCTGAAAAAAATAGATACATATGCATGTATAACTAAATCACTATGCTGTACACCTGAAACTAACACAACATTGTAAATCAACTGTACTTTAATAAAAGAAATTCTGGTGAGGTCATTCCCACTAAGACAGTGGCTCCCATCTTGGTTGTATAGTCAAATCACCTGGGGGAGTTTATGAATGGCCAGCGCACGAATCCTGCCCCAGATCAACCGAATGCCGACCTCTGACGATGGGAACCGGCACCTGCATTTTTCGAGGCTCTTTCCATGATTTCACCGTGTATGCAAAGTTAACAACCATCGCCCTGTCCACGATGTAATCCCCGCCGCCTGATGGAAGAGATTCTAACAAAAAAGTGAAGGCGCAGAGTCAACCTCCAGTTGTAGAAGGAGCTTTCCCATCAAGAAAGAGATGGGAGAGGTATATGGCTAGAGGTACAGAGAATCCTTTCCAGCGTTCCCCAATCCTGTTCATTTGCACAGCTGGGTCATTAGATGGCCAACAGCTCTCGCCCACCTTGCACTTCTCCACTCTCTTCCTCCTTGGTGGTCCCCTCGGTGGGGACACAGTCACACCCGCAGGTGCACCACCATTCTCCTCCTGTCTCAACAGCATTGCTCAGAGCCAGGCTCCGGTTCAGCGCCTGTCCTGTCGCAGCCCCAGGTGCTGGAACAGGGTCTGCGACACCTGTCGGGGGCCCAGCAGTGCAGGCTCCCCCGGAAGACAGAGAAAAGGCTCTCACTTCAAGAGGGTCAGTGAGATGAACAGTGGGCCCGGACCCAGCAATTAGGGGATCTGTGCTGTGAATTCTACATGAGTTGGAGACTCTGAGCGTAAGTGGGCCATGCTCTGCTCCTGTTTGATTTGAACCTCACAGTTACATATGCTCCCATTCTGTCAGACCCAGTTACACACAAAGGGGATTTATCTCCCCAGAAAATACGACACAGTAGAGGGCCCCCTTGGGGTTCTTTGTTTCTTAGCTTCCATCAAACGCATGTGGATCACACTTTACCCTGTGAATTTTACATCCTCTGCTAAATCTATGAGTCATGATTCCCTTCTTTATTTCTTTTTGCCATGCCACGCGGTATGCGGGATCTTAGTTCACCAACCAGGGGTCAAACCCCCGCCCCCCTACAGCGGAAGCACGGAATCCTAACCACTGGACCACCAGGGAAGTCCCACGATCCCGTTCTTTAACATCGGTTCCGGTTCTACAAAGTTTATCTTTGTTTTTTTCCTATTTTCCTTCTGCGGGGGAGCCTGACTGCCTAGCTTGGCAAGATCCAATAATGCTCTGGCAGTGGCATGCCCTCTAATTCCCTGTGGCTGGACAGGAGTCTACGGTGTCACTAGTCCCTGGATGAACCCATCTCTTGAAAGGATGGTGAGTCAGGCTGCTTTCTCCCAGGCCGACACTGTGCCGAGTGGACTGGCCAGTCACTTAGCCCAGGCAAAGCAGCGGTTTGGGACACCAAACCCAGTGTAAGTCATTGACAGACATCCCTGTTTCCGTCCTTGGGAGTGCACTGCACGAGCATGGGGCTCCTGAGTGAGGACCCCTTACTGGGGTGAAAACGTAATAGACGAAGGCCTGTCCTGTCACCTCATCCATCCTTTCAGAAGCGGGGAATGACCGCTGACCTTCCACTGCGACCACACTCGGGGGAAGGAGGAAAGGAGGTCCATGGAGGGGGCTTCCAGAATGGACTCTCCTGCCCACACATTGCCTGGCGGGCGTCAAGCAGCTTTATGGAGTACAGAGCACGAATTTCAGATCTTGTTTCTCTTGTGCTCATAGATAAACTGGGTAACTCGAGAAAGAATGCAATGATGCTGGGCTGGCAGGTCAGTGTCTAGACTTAAGCTGAATTACTGTTTCTCCACTTGGGCATAAGCGTGTCCCGTGCCCTAAGTGTGTCTCTGCCTATGTGGCCCCGTCCCTAAGAAACTGACAGAGAGAAAGACCAAATATGGAGATGGGGACATCATAAATGTGAGTATGGTGAATTTCAAATTATGCTCTGGATCACTGTTTTTTTTTAAGGTTTAACACAATAAACTTTGCTGAAAGTTTATACTTCTGACTAGACTGATTAGTCTGTACTTACTGGTTACGTTTATACTTAGTCTTTAAGGTAAGAAGGTGACATTGAAGCAAGAACAGGTGCCTAAGGAGCCCCCAGACCACTCATTTCCCAAGCAACGGGGTTAGCTGATACAGCAGCCTCCCTTTTCGCCCAAACTCCCTGCTTGCCAGCTGTTAAAGCAGGGTTTTTTAAAAACAAGTAAATAGCCATTAATTAATAACATTTAAAAATATTCAAATCAAGCAGATAAAATGATTAAAAGAAGGCACAACATAGCTACAATTTAAAATATGTAATGAGCAGACTGAAATAAACATGATAATTTATAGGAAGTCAATGGTAAAACCAGGTTAAATAAAAATAAGAGTTGCATGTTAGCTAAAGAAAATGGTAAAAAGTTAAAGTGTTTATATGAGTAAATTCGGCTAAAATGTAATCTTAAAAATAGACGGTTATTTTAAAAACAAACAAATAAGCTAGCAGTTGTCAATATACAGAGCACAGGTTCACGGGCGCATGCTCAAACAGGGATGGTCAATCCAGGGGGCCACAGACAAGGGCTGATCCCCTTCCCCTCCCTGGTGACTCACAAGCCTGTCACTTAGAGGACAGGGAACTTTACTCGATACATTGTAATGGCCTATATGGGAAAAGATTCTAAAAAAAAAAAAGAGTGGATATATGTATATGTATAACTGATTCACTTTTGCTGTACACCTGAAACTAACACAACATTGTAAATCAACTGTACCCTAATAAAAATTTTTTAAAAACCCCATAAACTAGAAACCTGTGACTCTTCTTGAACACTGAGTATGCTTCCTAACAATTGCCTTTCTTCTTAACCTAAACAATGTGCAAGAGGCTAAACGGAGCCCAGGGTATGAGCTCACGGTCCCCCCTCAGGAGGGCTGGGTGCTGTGGCCGGCTTCTATGGCCTTCGGCCAGGCTTCTCAAACTTGGCCGCGTGACTGAACCACCTGGAGAGCTCTGAAGACCCTCGATGCTGCGGGCCCACCCCAGAGCAGTGTGGGAGGAGGAGGACCCAGACCTCAGTCTTCTGAAAGCTCCCTGGGGACCTTGATGTGCAGCCACGTCTGGGCATCCCGGTCCAAGGCTGGGGTCTCAAACGTGTGCATACGAACCATCTGAGGTCCCGGAGACATGCAGCGCTAACCAGGGGTCAGTCTGCCTTTGGAAGGGGCTCTAATTACTGCTACTGCCGCTGCTGAGCGGGCTGCCCTCTGAGCAGCCAGACCTCCACCGTGGTGGCTTTGACCCTGGTGCCTGGGGAGAGTGGCGTTGGCTCATGGCGTCCCGTCCACCCCTTCTGTAAGAAGGAGTCAAAACTCTATCAGTCGGGAGGCAGTAGCACCTTCTTTTCATCTAATACCAAATAATCTCAGGGTTTTCCTGGTGCAGGAAGCACCCCTGCCCCAGGGCTCCTGCGAGGTGCTGCCTGGCCTCTTCCTGAGCTGAGCCTCGGATGCTGTTTGGAAGTCTGGCAGCCCCCGTCTCTCAAAGTGAGATCGGTTTGCTTGGGACCAGCCAATATGTCAGTTCTTCCCACTGAGGCAAGAAAGGACAATGTTGAGTCAGTTTACATGCTTTGCAAAGGTCATCACAGCACCTCCGTGACTCTGCTGTCCATCCTCTTTGACCGTAGTTGTAGGACCCTCTGTGGACCCAATGGCTTCTAGGTTTTCAGGGCTCCCCACCGAATAACATGCTACTGAGGCTGACCTTACACTCCAGAGGTGGGGCAGTGACTGTGGAGGACAGCAAGGCGGGGAACCCTGGAGACGAACTGGGTTCAAAACCCAACACTGCAGGACAGGGCAAGTTACCTAATGCCGCTCACTGAGTTTTCTCATCTGTGATGCAGGATTAACAAGAGCATCTACTTCACAGGACATGTGTGTGAATTCAATGAGTCAGTATATGTAAGCACACGTCTAGGACCTGCCACATAATGGTCAATTAATCAGCAATAATTTAATAATAGCTAATTGAGCAAATAATTAATATAATATTATTACTTTGAGTTAATTAAGCAGAATGTCTCAAGATGGGGCCCATATGAAGCATGAGGTCAACTTGGACTCCAGGTGTTTTGTTTTGTTCTGTTTTGTTTTGCTAGCAAGTCTCTCTGCTCAGGTGTTCTCCAAATTGCTTTCTGTATCCCTGGTAGATTTTACCTTGCTGATTTTGATTTCCATCCCATATGCACGCTGGAACACAAACAAGGCAACATGGTTTCATAATGTCCTTACAAACACAGGCAAGAAGAAACCTAAAAAGTCCTTTCAGCTCACCCTGACCTTCAGGGTGAGCCATTCCAGAAACAGTGAGGAACAAATACACGTCACGTGGTGTCTTGAAGCCCACGGCCTGGCAGCGCACTGTGACTCAGCTGGTTCTCATTATTAAAACTAAATATTAGATCCTCAGTGGCAACTTGCATCCCATCAGATAACGCTGGACAAGGGGCACAGTCAGAGGCTCTCAATCAACCGCCAGCCCATGTGTCCAGCATCCCATACACACGAATTCTCTTCATGCTCAATAAGGGTTCCACACACAACAGAAGGCAGACCCAGCCCAGGTCATCCGTGATGGATTCCCGGTGGGAGAGGACAATAATTATACTGCTTCCTGTTATTTTGAAGCTCCATGCCAACTCTCTAGTTAGTTATGTCATATAATTTAATTTTTCTGGAATACGGTCATAAATCATGCAGGCTGGTCACTTAGCAAACAGCTCACTGTATGCCTAGCGAACTTTAAACAAGGCAATCATTCTCTACTGTGCTTTCAGCTTCTTTTTATAGAGCTGAACCAAGTGACATGTCACGTAAAGACTTTTGTTGCAAAGCACTGAATCCAGGCGTTTTCAGAGGAATCAACACTTTGCATGCGATGTTCTATTCAGGTCCATTTTAGGTTATTTTTCTGGTCTTAAGAGTCGCTGTCTTTGAAAGATCATCTTATACTGGTTTTGGGCAGCTGGTCGCAGAAATAGAGAAACCCTGGGCCTGAAATTGGCAATGTGAAAAGAAGAAACAAAGGGAAGTCACTTAGGATCTTGGATCAGAGTCTGGAGACTTGAGAGACGAACGGGGTGTGGAATTAGGGGTCTGGAGATGGCCTCCATTCCCCGAGAATCCCATGGTTAGCGGCCCCTGGAAAGCTCCCTATCCAGGGCACCCAGATAAGATTTCAAGAATAAGTAAGTTAACATACTACACTGTTCCAACTGCTAAATGGCACCTTGAAATCAGACTCATGCCAGCTTCAATTCGTAAAGAAATAGGAAAAAAGAGGACCATTACTGGCATAGGAAAATGAGCCAGGAAGTGTCCCACGTCTAAATCGTCCATGTCAAAGCCAGGCAATGTTCAGAAAAAAAAAAATTTCCTCTGTGCGGAGGCCTTCTGTATCCAGCCACTATGTCATTTCTACCTGCCCACAGAAAACCCTCCTACCCTCTGCACCTCCCTGCAGCTTTCCAGACATTCTAGGTTCAAGGCCAACATTTATGTTCTCTAGGAAGGCTTCCTTGATTAATCAGAACGTTTAGCTGCCATGGTGCTTTAGTGCCTATTTTTTTGGGTTACATCTGGGTGGACTCATTCGTCAAGGTGGGGATACAGGCCCTGAAGTCAGATTCCCCAGGGTCTACCCACCTGCTAGTTACTAGTTAATATCTCTAGGTTACCCTTCTGTAAGACAGTTCCTAAAAATAAGTGCTCACTAAATGGTACCTGCCATGATTATGATCAATAACCAAAGTAGTACAGTCTATATAAGAAAAAAATTTTTTCTTGATTTCAAGAACTAGTCCATGGTTGTAAGAATGTGGGATGCAAACGTGAAGAATGTAAATATGTCCTTGGTAATGAATTCCACGCAGGAAAAGGCACTACTTGTACTATGTTTTATTCATCTGAGTCTATCACGATTATTTTAGGAAACTTTTAGGAAACCATTTTTAGGAAACTTTCTTTGAATTTCTCCCAGACTACCTCTCAAGAATGCCCATGTTTGAGGAAAGTTCAGTTTATACCTATATACTTCATGTATTTATCTATTCATGAATTCATTCATTCCCTCAACAAACACTTTGGAGTCTTACTTTCCAGGCACTGTTCTCGGTGCTTGAAATACCTCAGAGGAAACAGGCGACAGAAAAGGACAAAACTCCCTGCTCTTAGGAGCCTGTGGGTTAGTGAGGGAGACACACAGTGCACAACACAATCAAATGGAAGTCAGAAGGCAGGGAGGGCTCTGAAGATTGAGGCGGGGGAGGAGGGGGAGGAGGAAGGGAGGACAAAGTAGTGAGCCCTTGCCCCACGTGGCTTCCCCCATCTGCCACCCTCACTAGGCTGTGAGCCCTCAGGGCACCAACACTGGCCTTCCTCTGCGTCTCCAGCACTGAGTGCAATGCCAACGGCCTCAGCAAACAGGACGTGGTAACTGGACGAATGCCAGTTAAGGTTGACACTGTCTATGCCATGCGCTGAGGTGAACCCTCCAAAACCCAGCACGGCTGCAGGGCTCGTCCAGGGAAGCACCAACGTTCCCGTCTGCCACCCTCCCTGCCCCCCTGCTGTGTAGTCCACGGTCCCTCTGGTCAAGTCCACCGGGGTGGGGAGCACACTTCCTGAGTTCACTGGCTACCAAAGGTCTTTCTGCTCAAAAACATAGTTCCTTGAACTGTAGCATCAATACTTCAGTAAGTCAAACATACTGTAATAGTAACTGTGGCCTTATGTGGAGGCAAAGAATCGAAAAAGTCAGTGTCATTCTTCACCGAGTCCCAGGTACCCGCCCGGCACATCTGGTCCCACTCTGGTGCCACCCCTCTGCCCCTGCCCTCGTGCCCGCTCTATCTGCCTCTTTCACTTGTCTTCGTTGTTTCCTGGCTTTCCTTGCTGTGTGCCTCGTGTAACATGTATGCCCATTGCTTCACACACACGTGCACACATGCACACACACACACACACTCACAGACACACACACTCACACACACACACACACACACTCACACACACACACACGATGTTGGTTTACAAATTGGGACGGTGAGAAAAATATGCACATTCAGGGATAAAACTTACTGAAGATTCAATCAAGTCCTAAGAACTATGTCAGGTCTTCAGAATTCACGAGACGCCTGCGAGAGCCTCATCCCAGGAGGCATCCAGGGCCCCTTCCCTTTATCACGTGGCCCAGGCTGCCTGGCTCACCAAACCAGCCAGCTTTTACACCTCACACTGCAAAGAGAGTGGAATTGACTTGCAAACATTTGCTGTTTGTGGCAAAGGAAGTTAAGGGAAAAGGGGCGACATGGTCCAGACTGATTATCACTAGAAGAAGTCAAAGTCCATCATCTATATCGAGGTGTCTATCTGAGGGACACCACTGACATAAGAGTAACAAGGAGAACGTGTGAAGAAAGCGTCCGTTCTAAAGCTGCTCTGGTAATTCCAATGCCCCCAACCATTCTTTGAAAATGGAACACTTTCAAATCAGGTAATGAAAATCCTGATCTGGTAACAGTTCTCCTGCTACGAGTTGCCCAAGCCTGAATTCATTACAGAGAAAAGGAGTTTATTTTCTGCCATTTTCAAGAGAGGATATAAAAAGGCAACATTTATTGACCTTACCTAAGCCTTTGATGCAATTAGCAGCAATTTGGCTAGAATAAAAACTGCATGCAATTGACCTTAGTTCATTAGTTTGAAGATTATTTTACAAATGGAGAGCAAAGTGCTGTGATTTAACAGATGAACTACGATAGCTGATTAAATGAAACTTACTTCAATTCTGACAAACTTGGACTATTTTCTAAAGATAATGCATTAATGAAAGAGGCACTGTGCTTGTTTGGTATAAGATCAAAGAGAATTAATGTGGTTTTTTAATTTTAATTTTAGATGAATTTCTTTTTACTTTAACCTCATGCTTTACATATTAAAATCAGATATTCATTGTTCACTGTTCATTTAAAATATATCATATGAGGATGGTACAATGCAATATTAGGATTCTTTCATTTTAACAATAATTTTTCCATTAAATGATAGGTTTTGTCCAATAGACTTATTTTTTTAATTTTTAAAATACAAGGTAATATTGTCTAGATGGTGAAACCTGGAGCTTCATGAAATTTAGCTGCTAATGTAGTAGCACCAAATTTCAACAAAATTTGCTAATCACCTTCCAGTTTTTTACACTTTATGTTTTTTTCTTATTTTATTCTTTTTGTTCTTTACTTTATGCACTCTCAATTTTACATTAATTCAACGAAAATTGAAACGGAGTACGACTCTATGGTTCTTTTCCCTCCCAGGTCCTCCGCCTGCCTTTTGTCTGTAGAAAAACTTTAGCCAAAGAATAAGTTTAATTAGAGAAGTGAGAAAATGCAGAAGCAAAGGAAAAGCAGTCGAACAGGACAAAATAGCAATAGTTGAGTCGTTAAACAAAGTCAAGGACCTTCAGTTCCTCCTCAAGGGCTATAGATAATATTCTGAGCCATGTTCTTTGAGCTGCTTTGTAGATACTGAGACCCCCATCAGGTGGAAGAAATTAACTACATGATGACCAGCCTGTAGCCATGACATAAGCTGCCACAATCCCAATAACTGGCCTCAAGGAAATGGGAACAAACTGACCCTGGAACTGAAGATTAGCTGAATTTAAGACAATCAAGATGATGATTAGACCACGACATGACCAACTGCAAGATGGCTGTCAGAGCTGCCTGGGCTGTTTCTGCATGTAGCCCCCTCCCTCCCTCTGTACACCCCTGAAACTCCCCTATCAAAGCTCTTGCTCCCTGATCGACGGGGGGGAGTTGGCCTTTGGACAGGAGTCCACGCTCCTGCCATTGCCAGCCTCCGAAATAAAGCAAACTTTGTTTTCCACCAACCTTGCCTCTCGAGTATTGGCTTTTGAGCTGCAAGCAGCCAGACCCCACTTTTGGTAACAAAACGACCTTTAGCAAGATGACATGCAGTACAGAAACACTGTAGGAATATGCGCATATCTGACGTAAGAGGAGGTTATTTGTTTCAAAAACTGTAATTTACAAGATGATTGAGATGCCCATGGAATCTAGTTACATTTAACTTCTTAGATTTAGCTAAAATGGTGTGACCATTAAAGAACTGGTTTAATAAGTTATCGTGTTTTTTATATTGAGGAGCTCAATATCAAACAAACAAACAATCCAGTTAAAAAATGGGCAGGAGACCTAAATAGACATTTCACCAAGGAAGGCATACCGATGGCCAAGAGGCACATGAAAAGATGCTCAACATCACTAATTATTAGAGAAATGCAAATCAAAACTACAATGAGGTATCACCTCACATCAGTCAGAATGGCCATTATCAAAAAATCTCCAAACCATAAATGCTGGAGAAGGTGTGGAGAAAAGGGAACCCTCTTGCACTTTTGGTGGGAATGTAAATTGATACAGCCACTATGCAAAACAGTATGGAGGTTCCTTAAAAAACTAAAAATAGAACTACCATAAGACCCAGCAATCCCACTACTGGGCATATACCCTGAGAAAACCATAATTCAAAAAGAGTCATGTGCTACAATGTTCACTGCAGCTCTATTTACAGTAGCCAGGACATGGAACCAACCTAAGTGTCCATCAACAGATGAATGGATAAAGAAGATGTGGCACATATATACAATGGAATATTACTCACCCATGAAAAGAAACGAAATTGAGTTATTTGTAGTGAGGTGGATGGACGTAGAGTCTGTCATACAGAGTGAAGTAAGTCAGAAAGAGAAAAACAAATACCGTATGCTAACACATATATATGTAATCTAATAACAACAAAAATGGTTCTGATGAACCTAGTTGCAGGGCAGGAATAAAGATGTAGACATAGAGAATGGACTTGAGGACATAGGGTGGGAGAGGGAAGCTGGGGCGAAGTGAGAGTAGCATCGACATATGTACACTACCAAATGTAAAACAGATAGCTAGTGGGAAGCAGCCGCATAGCACAGGGAGATCAGCTCTGTGCTTTGCGACAACCTAGAGGGGTGGGATAGGGAGGATGGGAGGGAGGCTCAAGAGGGAGGGGATATGGGGACATAAGTATGCATATGGCTGGTTCACTTTGTTGTACAACAGAAACTAACACAGTATTGTGAAGCACTTATACTCCAATAAAGATCTATTAAAAATAAATAAAATACTTGATAATAACTATAAATGGAGTATAACCTTTAAAAATTATGAATCACTATTGTACACCTGTAACTTATACAATATTGTACATCAACTATGCTTCAATAAAAATAAATAAAAAGAAAAAAAATAAGTTATCACTTTTAGAGTAACCAGAAAAGACTAAATAAAGTTCCTTCACAAATCATCAGTCAACAAGTCAACAAGTAGTGAAATATTTATTTGGTCAATATTCAGCTAAGCACTGTGAGGATAAGAAATAAAAATCCAAAATGTCTTCTTACCATAACGAAAATTAAGATTACAGAACTGTAGAAAACAAATCATTGTTTTAAATGAGGACTAAGAAATGCAAAGTCAATATAAAATTAGTCTTATTTGTATTCCCATTTTACTAATATAAACAAATAGAAAGTGAGTATAATAGAAATGAAATAGAAAAAATAGAAAAGAATAAAAGGATTTATATTAGATCAACAAGCCCCAAATACTTAGGAATCAATCTCATAAAAGTGTGCAAGACCTCGACACAGAAAACTTGAAGATGTTATTAAGAGAAATTAAAGGTCTAAATAAACAGAGGGGTATATCACATTCATGGTCTGGAAATTTTCATATTGTAAAGATGTAAATTCTCATCAATTTCATCTTCTATAGATTGAAAGCAATCTCAACCCAAAATCCCAACTGGTGTGTGTGTGTGTGCCCATGTGCACATGCCCATGTGTGTAATTTGACAAGCTGATTCTAAAATTTTTATGAAAATGTAAAGGGCAAAGAATAGTAAAGACAATCTAGTAAAGACAATCTCGACATCTGAAGCACAACCATCAGTTAACCAGACTTATTTAAAGGTACAGTAACTTAAACAATGTGATTTCAGTCTAAGGATAAACAAATAAACCAAGAGAACAGACAGATTGTCCAGAAATAGATCCACATGTCATGTAATTTTTAGTAAAGATGTAATAGCTTTACTATGGAGAAAGGATGGTGTTTTTACAAAATGGTGATGAAGTAATTCAATATCCACATGGAAATAATGAATTATGACCCCTACCTCACACCATATTCAAAAATACATTGCAGAGCAATCATAGGCTTAAATGTTGAAGGTAAAATAATAAAGCTTCTAGACGATAACAAAGGAAAACATTTCATGTCCTTGAACAGGGCAAAAATTTCATTAGATGATAACAAAAGGAAAACATGAAATGAAAAGCAAAGATTAACAAATCAGGCTTCACTAAAAATTTAAAATACTGTTTTTCAAAAGACACTATTGTGAAAGTCACTGTGTGAGAAGGCAAGCTACGAACAGAGAGAGGATATCTGTCATAATCTATGTGATGGTCTCATATCCAGAATATATAAATAGCTTTTACAAATCAACAAGTGGGAGGGGGGAGTCAGATAACCCAATGCAATAAAAAATAGACCAAAAAACTTGAATAGGCACTTAAGGAAAGCTACCCAAAATGGACTGCAAGCACATGAAAAGGTGCTCGAGCTCATTAGCCATCAGAGAAATGGAAATTAAAACGAAAATGAGATCCCATCACACACCCACAGGTATGTCAGAAACAACCATGACTACAACCTAGCACAGCCTGAGCCATTCTGAGGGTTGGCGAGGAGTGGTCTCTGCACTGCTGTTGGGAGTATAAATTAGAAGGTCTACTTTGGAAAACTCTGGCAGAATCATACCCATAATTTGCAATACTCAGTATGAAAGCATGCATTCATGCACCGAAATAACATGCGATGACCACTGTGCAGAAGAGCCAAGTCAGGGAACAACATGCATGTCCGTGAACAGAAGAAGGAGTAAAGTGGTGCCGTGTTCATACAATGAAATACTTTACAGAAATGCAAGCGGGGACTTCAGCTGTGGCCCAGAGGACCCTCTTGGACATGATTTGGAGTAAATTAAATGTGGCGCAGAAGAATACCTGTTACACGATTCCATTCACATCAAGTTCAAAAGCAAGAAAAACAAAAGGATTGTGAGAGGTGTCAGAATGGTGTTTGGCTGTGGGAGGACCCTGATTTAGGGATATTTCAGGGAGAGATGGGCAGGGGGTGCTGGGAAGGGGCACCTTGGGATTAGGAGAGAAAGTTCACAAGCCATTGCAGTGGCCCAGGGTGAGGAGTGTCTGGATGGGGGTGAGGACAGGGCTGCGGTATTAAATGGCAAAGTGCACATAAAACACCTACGGTGCCTGTCACGTGACACAGTCAAGACATGTCAGCTATTATTATTATCATTATTATTATTATACTGATGAGAACTGTGGAAATGGAAAGGAAACGCCAACTACAAATTGGCACTTGCCATCTACCTCTACAAGGATTAAATCATGAACTGTTGCAGCTGTTGACCTTCAACACCCCCCGAAAGGAGCTCAGGGTGGAGAGCAGGAAGGAGGCCCTCTGGGCTCTGGGAAAAACCGGCAGAACAGGCGTTCAGATGGTTAGATATTCTCAGGAGAAGATTTTATGAGCCCAATTCTTGCATCTCCTCGTATCTAGAAAAGCACTAAAATCCTTCATGGTGACGTCTGCTCCTCGTGACGAGCAGTAACCTTCTGCAAAAAAATATGTGTTTGACTGCACGTTCCCCCTTCACCGAAATCACATCTATACTGACCCTCCCCCCTGCCTCTTCGGAGCAGTTTCTCAGAGCTAGCTAAGAGGCCGTCTCCCGGGCTATAGTCCTCATTTTGTCCCAAATAAAACTCAACTCACAAGTCTCACGTTGTGCATTTTTTTCTTTCTATAGAAAGAACAACCTGGGAAGAGGTTTTGATAGAAAAGCGGACGTTCTGAGTGACTGGATATGGAAGATGGTTGGGGTGTTGGCAGCCAGGATAAGTGGGGGAGGAAACTTCCACAGACATGCACTTGGCAGTTGATTTGCTCCTGCTTTAGTGATTCCGCCGAGCCAGGGCTGGTGCACAGGACACACGACCATGACTCACTTCTAATCTCCTGTGTCCCCGCAGTGCTGGACACAGGGCTAAGGCTTAATAAATACATGATGAGTGAGATAATCCCCATCCCCTTGGACACTAGTGGGCAGAATAGAATGTGAAAGAAAACTTGACAATGGAGTGTATTTTCTTAAAAAGTGTTCTCTTTGGGAAAGCCTTGCAACAGAAGTATATCATGTTTGTTCTGTGAACCCCAGAGATTTGCCTGTCATTTTCATATAAAGCTGGCCGTCCTCCAGCTTAATTTTAACTGCAGGCTTCCTGCCCCTAAATCAGTGTTAGGTCAGAGAAGGCCTCCGTTTGCAGACTGATTGTATTTGCAGCAGGGAACCATCGCTTATTTGACGAGAGCTCAATTCTAATAGGTTAGATGTCTGGTGTGTTTTCGTCTTTACATTAAAGACCCTGTAATCAGGGTTCATTACAAGGCCTGTCCACTTTGCCAAAAGTAACGCAGAGGGACAAGTTTAAAACTCCCCCATCACTCAATTGTCACGGAGAATTCCCGGATCATTTTAGAATTCTGGGCTGCATCTTCCTGATGCAGGAGATAAACTCAGCGTGTTCACCCCTCCACATGCCCTTACGTTTCCCAGAGGGGCGTTATTCTGGCTCTTGATTCACTGGCACACCTACTTGAATGCAGGTGTATCTTTCCTTCTACAGCAATTCAAAAATTTCAATAAAAATCTAGTCCAAACTCTTGTTACAAGAAGAGCAATGCAGGTCAACCAGAAAGAAAAAAGAAACTTTACTAAAAGTTTCACCAAGTATACTATTAGGCAAATCCGCTCCTGTTTTCTCTAAACAGTGCTTCTCGAGGTGTATCCAGGCCACCTGGGATCGTGTTAAAATGCAGATCCTGGTTCAGTAGGTTGGAGCGGGGGTGGGGGGGGGGGGCGCTGAGAGTCTGCAGGTCTGAGGTTCCCAGGTCATGCCATTGCGGCTCCGCCCAGGGCGAAGGGCACACATCGAGCACCTCTGTCGGGGCGTCGTGTTGCTGACAGATCTTTGTAGCTTCTACTTCTAAGGAGGAAATCAGTGGAGGCAGAAGGAGGCTGGTCAGTCCCCTGGTTCTTGAAACACAAACAAACAAACAAAAGCACCGCCGGTAGTTAAATCCCTTCCTCAGCCCATAAACATCCAGATTTTTAAGGACAAACGAAGGTAGCTCTCAGCAGCTGCTCTGTAAATGTTTATTTCTCCTCCGCTTGAGGTCCGACGGGTCAGACTCTGAGGGCCGCTCCACAGGGCCGGTGGGCAGCGCATCCGCCAGGGGTGACCGGGGACCAGGCGGGGTCAGCAGGCGCACCATGTGCTGATGTGTCACTGACACTCCCTGCGTCCAGCAGGCGTGGCCCACACCACGTGGGACCGGGGCCCCCTGCCGGGCCCCAGGTGAGGCGAGGGGCCACCCAGCATCCTCTATGCCTGAGACAACGGTGCTCAGCGTTAGCGGAGACGGGGCAGCCTGTGGGAAAGCAAACTCCGCATCTGCAGTCTCACTGGCTTCAAATCCCAACACCGCCACTTAACCTCTGTGTGGGGCAAGGGAGCCTCTTAACTTCCCCATCCTTCCTGCGGCCCCATTCACGTGGTCACCCCACAGGCCGGCTGAGCACAGGCCCAGGGCTCACCGGCCCAGACACTGCTCCTGTCCTGGGGCAGGCAGGTTCCTCCAGGTGCAGGAGGGGGCTGGCCCGGGAGCGGGTGGGCCTGCTGACCATCATCATTATCGTTCCAATCCTCTGATCTCCTGCTATTAGCAGGGATCTGCTGATGAACATTCACACGCAGGTGCTGATCTTCAGGGGTTTCTCCTGGAGGCCAGGTCTCCCCAGAGGAGAGAGGGTGGCAATGAACCCCACCTCTCCGTGATGACACTTGCTAATGACCTTAACCCCCCTCCTAAATGCAGGGCCAGCCCCGGAGCAGACTTCCCCAGTGAGGGTCCTGGGAGTGAGAGCAGAGAGGGCCGTGGAGATGCAGATGCGGGAAGGGGGTCCCCCTCCTGCAGGGCCTCAGCTACCTGATCCCACTGCCGACTACAAACTGGCACCTGCCGTCTCCCTCCACAAGGACTAAGCCACAAGCCGCTGTGACCCCTGCCCTTCAACACCCCCCGAAAGGAGCTCAGGGTGGAGAGCAGGAAGGAGGCCCTCTGGGCTCTGGGAAAAACCAGCAGAACAGGCGTTCAGATGGTTAGATATTCTCAGGAGAAGATTTTATGAGCCCAATTCTTGCATCTCCTCGTATCTTGAAAAGCACTAAAATCCTTCATGGTGACGTCTGCTCCTCGTGACGAGCAGTAATCTTCTGCAAAAAAATATGTGCTTGATTGCATGTACTCCCCCTTCAGCAAAATCACATCTATACTGACCTTCTCCCCTACCTCTTCGGAGCAGCTTCTCGGAGCTCTCTGAAATGCCGTCTCCCGGGCTATAGTCCTCATTTTTGCCCCAAATAAAAGTTAACTCACAACTCTCACTCTGTGCATCTTTTCCTTCAGGTGACACCACCCTCTGCAGCCAGATGCGCACCAGTTCGCACCTGCTCGGGCCTGGGCCCCTGAACTGAAGAGCACTGACCCCCACTCTGAATGACTGGGAAGCCTGCTCTGTATTCGCTGGGGGGAATCACCAGGGTCTCCTCTGGAGCCCGGTTGCTAGTTCCGTCACAGGGTTCATCCGTCTGTCTCACATTTTACCTTCTACTTGCCCGCCAGGCCTGCCGAGGGCAGAGATGACGTCTTGCACACCCTGGCATCCTTAGCACCGCATTTTATTTCTGGCAAGTATTCAGTACCTGCCTGTCAAGTGGAAATGAATGCAGCTCTTGCCAGTTTCCTGACTCCAAGGTCTGTCCCCGTAAAAAATCCGTAAGTAAGTCTTTAAACATTTTTTTTTTACTCTACTTCAGGGTAAATGGCCGAAATTCTAATTCTGACGTTTCCTCATGCACATGTTCTTTCAGCACTTGTGTTGTGAGGCAGGACCTTAGCAGAGGCCTCCGAAGCGTTAAAGCCTCGTAAGGTATCATTCCCACGGGCACTCTGGTTGTAACCCACACAGCTGCAAGTCGCACACGCTGAACATCTTATGAGAAGCTTATTATTTCCTAAAATCTGTGTCTTTCACAACAATCTCCTGGGGACAATCTACAAACACAGTTCCATTTTTACTACGGCACTGACAATTCATGACTCAGCATACTAAGCCCTTATAAGGCAAGTGTGTCCTTGAATCAAGGGTTTGTGGATTTAACTGAAAACTTCAACAGCTCTTTCCTTGACATCAAAAAAGGAGCAAACATAAAACCCACAAGTCATCCCCTTGCCTGTGGCCTGGGTTTCACGGCATGTTTTCCAGATGCTTCCACCGATTGCTCTTAGCCTCTCTGTTCTCGAATCCTCTGCCGACTTAGAGGACGGTATTAATGAGGTATGTCCTCTTGTACTGGGTACCTGATCAGAACAGCTAACACTCTTCACACCATGGAGACAGGCTGGGACCTGGGGTCCTTGGCTGCAGCGCCTGCACCTGGACACACGTCTCCTCCAGCAACAAGACAAAAAGAAACTACAAGGGACTAAAAATAACCGTGTGCATGCGCAGTTGGGCCAAACTATGGACAACAAGATAAAGACCAAAAAACCCAACTGTCATTTCTGGAGAGCCGGGAGCAAAAGCGGGGCATTGCGCATGCGCTCTGCACACAGCACCACCAAGGGGGTGGGCAGACCGCCTAAGCCAAGCCTCTGGCCCGACCCCGGGACCCGTCCCTACCCTCACCTGATGTAAGGAACCAGCTCGCCCCCCCACCTCAGCAAGTGAGCAAGGGAACCGGTTACTTGATCTCACTCCCCCCCTGCTGCAGCAGGAGCCCCACTAAAGCTTTGCCTGAATTTCTTTTCTGGCCTCTTATCAATTTCTACTGATTAAGGAGGCCAAGAAGCCTGGTCGGTAACACCATAACCTAACTATCATTCACCAGACGATGACATTTTCCTAAAATTCTGAGAAGATACGGCAGAGAACAGGTCACCTGTGTTGTCAATGGCATCCTAAGTACTAGCTGTATTTGCTAACTTTATCATAATCCCTTTACTCTGGGCAACCCTAGGGCCATCCAGTCCAGTGGCAAAATAAACAAGAGAGAGGATTCCAGAGAACGACCGCTTAACTCCTAGAGAAGAGAAGAGGGAGCTGACAGGGCCACAGGCAAAGGGGAATGCTTCCAGAAACCGCTACTGCAATCTTTAACAAATCATTAAGAATCTCTCTCCTCTTCAAATCTCTACTCCACAATTTTTAGAAATATTGTCAGAAGTAGTTATTTTGGAGAACATCCAATTACGCCAGACAATTCTGCATCGGAGAAGAGCGAGGTTAACAAAATGAAGAGGTCCTGGCACCAGAGTCTTCGTGAAAGGCGGGCTCTGCGCAAGCCTCTTTCATCTTCTACATGCCGTGAGTCTAAAATGATTTTTCACTTGCTTTGGGTTTGTTTCAATGATACTATCCTTTAAGTAATTGGCTATTTCACCACCTATATTCTGCTGTCATCATAGAGGATGTTCGGTGAGGATGAAAAATAATATTAGAAACCTCAGGCCTAGGAAGGAGCGTTTCAGGTTTAATTAAGACTTTCATTTCTTGAGGATTTTGATTAAAACCTGCAGTGCTTTTTAAAAGTAATACTTTAGTCCAATTATTTATACGCATAGAACTTAACTATTGGGAGGTCTGCCATTTAAATAAGGAAAACCTCTAGTTCGAGAACAGCATCCCATGACTTTCCGATCACTTTAAAAAATTAATACGGGGCTTCCCTGGTGGCACAGTGGTTAAGAATCCGCCTGCCAATGCAGGGGACACGGGTTCGAGCCCTGGTCTGGGAAGATCCCACATGCCGCGGAGCAACTAAGCCCGTGCGTCACAACTACTGAGCCTGCGCTCTAGAGCCCTCGAGTCACAACTACTGAAACCTGCGCGCCTAGAGCCCGTGCTCAGCAACAAGAGAAGCCACAGCAATGCGAAGCCCGCGCACCGCAACGAAGAGTAGCCCCTGCTCGCGGCAACTAGAGAAAGCCCGCGTGCAGCAACGAGGACCCAACGCAGCCAATAAAAAAAAAAAAACAATTAATACGAACTTCTTTCACTTTCAGCAGCTCACAAAGGAAGATGATTTCATTACACCACTTCGGGTGTGTTACATATGCCTCCTGTTTAAAGAACCTCTGCCAGGAGAACTCGGAGGCAACAGAACATGTGGGTGAGAATTAAGAGATACCTCCTCTGCCTTGGGCTATAATTACTGCACGGTTCTTCAAACCCTAAAAAGGCAACACCCCCAAATACCACGCCTAACAAAGAGCAAGTGATGGCTGAAGCTCTCAAAGGAACCTCAGAGGCTATCAGAGCCCATTTGCTGCAGGGGCTTTGCTATACCTATACATCTCCACGACCTGGCCAGGATTTATTGGCTGGGGTGGTTCACCCAGAAGTTGGCTCTCCTCTGGCTGACAACTGAAGGTCGAGCCCAGTGGGAAAAAAAAGAAAACAACTTAGTCATAAACACCCTATTCTGCTGCTAACAGGCACTTCTCTATCAGGCTCATAATCTACAAGCCATTGTTAGTAAAATGCCCGTTCTTCTCCTGTGGTTCTCTGTTTGGCAACATTTGAATGGGACAAAATAAAAATGGTAATTTATTTCTAGCAATGTTCCTGTAGAAGAGGAGATGGGCATATTTACATGTATACAGAGGAAACACCAAAACACTAATTAAGTAAATTTCGTTTTCCCTTTAATCAGACTTCCAGGTAATTAGCTGTCAGAGAAGATAAATTATAGTTTATTCCATTTTTAGACCATGCTTTGGTCAAATAAAGATTATGCTTTAATGGCCAGATTTAGTTGCTAATTTTTCATGCCAATGAAAGGATTTGCAAATATTATCACTGGACTCTTTTAATGTTCTGAAAACTAATTTCTGCCTAAAATATCACTCTTTAAACAGTTTTATCCAAGACTAGGGATTATCTGTTGGATCTTTTTGATTTCATACACAATGATTAAGATTTTTTAAACCCCAGATCACAAGTTTATTGTCTCTGTGAATATGTCCTCAACCCAAGTCAAGTCTGGAAGGATCAAGTTAAATACATCTTCTGTTCTCCATGACTTGAACAGGAGGTGTAATTCAAATCCATTGGGTTTGGTCGAAGGCAACAATCTGACACAGAGTAACGTTACAAGGGTTCCTGTATGTATAAATGATGCATATGGTGGTTTAAATGGGCTTTGCTTAACTGAAGGTGCTTCTTGCATTATCTCTGTATCAATCTCAAGAAGAGCTACAGGGAAGGAGAAATGAGTGGAAAACATTTTACTGGAGGTGAAAGTTCAGAGATTACTAGATTTTCAGTTACTGGCGACATTGCCGCAAACCTGAGTGCGAACTCAATGCTCCAAACAGGGTGATTCATGACAAAGCGGCTGAGTTGTAACGTCACTCAGGGCCCCTCAGGACACAGGGGGTTTCCCATTAGAAGTGAGTGAGAAGGACACCCACACAGTAGGTTTGACATACTTGAAAAGTCCTTTTTTTGGTCTTCACTCAGTGTGTGAAGACGCAATTTCCTTTACCCTGGGAATCTGAGCCGATGTCTGGGAAGGAGTGAGGTATGCTTCCCTTGCAAATAATTTCACCTTTAGGAAATTCAGAGGAGCTGGCAAATAGGATGTGATTGGAATCCCGATTCTCAAGTGCGGTGCACTTTCCAGTGTATTGGACAGTGGGGAGGAAGGCTTTTATCTCTCTGAGAAGACGTCCTTGGTGGCAGACAATGGAAAGCGGCTCTGCTCGCTCCTTGATCAGAATATTTCTATCACAAGCAAAATGTATGTCTACGTTAAGGGCTTAATTTCCAAAAGAGACAAACAGCTCATACAACTCAATATCAGAAAAACAAACTCAACCAAAAAATGGGCAGAAAATCGAAATAATGTCTATTTTTTTCTGGCAATGTCTTCTTTGGAGAAGAAGACATCTGTATGTCTTCTCCAAAGAAGACATACAGATGGCCAACAGCCATATGAAAAGATGCTCAACATCACAAATTATTAGAGAAATGCAAATCAAAAGTACAATGAGGTACCACCTCACACAGGTCAGAATGGCCATCATTAAAAAGTCTACAAATAATAAATGCTGGAGAGGGTGTGGAGAAAAGGGAATCCTCCTACACTGTTGGTGGGAATGTAAATTGGTGTAGCCACTATGGAGAGCAGTATGGAGGTTCCTTAAAAAACTGAAAATAGTGTTACCATATGATCCAGCAATCCCACTCCTGGGCATATATCTGGACAAAACCATAATTCAAAAAGATACATGCCTCCCAGTGTTCATAGCAACACTATTTATTGATACAATTGCCAGGTCATAGAAGCAACCTAAATGTCCATCGACAGATGAATGGATAAAGAAGATGTGGTACATATATACAATGGAATATTACTTAGCCATAAAAAAAGAATGAAATAATGCCATTTGCAGCAACATGGATGGACCTAGAGATTATCATAGTAAGTGAAGTAAGTCAGAGAAAGACAAATATCATATGATATCACTTATTTGTGGAATCTAAAAAAATGATACTTACATGAACTTATTTACAAAGCAGAGACAGACTCACAGACATAGAAAACAATCTTATGGTTACCAAAGGGGAAAGTGGGGAGGGATAAATTAAGAGTTTGGGATTAACAGATACACACTACTATATATAAAAAAACAGATAACCAAGAAGGACCTACTGTATAGCACAGGGAACTATATTCAATATCTTGTAATAACGTGTAACAGAAAGGAATCTGAAAAAGATATAAATAACACTGACTCACTTCGCTGTACACCAGAAACTAACACAACGAAGTAAATCAACTATACTACAACAAAAATTTTTTTTGAAAGAAGTATGTCTATTTTAACTCACAGAAATGGTGACATTGAGAAGGTACTTTGCATACAAAAAAATGACGTATAGAAAGAGGGGCAGTAGGACTTGTCCTGATGACCAGAGCATCCTTTCTCCCTCAGCAGTTAGAAACCGTAGGAAAAGGGAGCAGAGGCAGGACACATGACCCCTGACTGAGGAACCACAACTGAGGGACCGACTGATGGGCTTCCGTGGACGCACACTGCGGGGTCCACATGGGTCGGAAGGGACAGCTGGTGACAAGAAACACCTCCGTGGGGAAGAAGAAAGAACAGCAAAGCCCAAGCAGGTGGGGAAGTGGTGACCACTCCCAGGACACGTCTGGGGAAATCCAGCCCTATCAGCACAACTCAAGTGACATAATCCAAAACGTACCATTTGCCCAGTGGCTACTTCACAGATTTCTCATTTATGTTTCTGTAGGTGCCAAGTATTAAACACTTGAACCATAGTCTCTACTTTAGTCCCTACAATAGCCCTTTGGGGTTATTATTCACCTTTTACAAATGAGGACAAAGTGACACAGAGGCACTGATAATCAGCTAGAGGTGAGTAGCTACTGAGACACGAAGATGGGTTTGACCTCAGATCATTCTTATGTGACTCCGAGTCCTTTATCCATGTTCCATGCTGGTCTAGCTGGCAGCAGGACTCATTTCAAAACCTTTCACTCATAGGAGGTTAACCTGAGGCATTTACAAACTCCGTGTGTTATTGAGAGAAAGCAGATCAAAGGCGGGGGTTAGAACACTGACGTGGGGATGAGCTTGAGAAAGACAATTGTGGGCATGGGGTTTGCCAGGGAAGTCGCCTTAATATGAATGACTGGTCTTAAGGAAGATGAGAAGATGGGTCCAAGGACAGAGAAGCGGCCCTCCCACCCACCTTCCATCAGTCTTATCTCCTCCCATGCCATGTTGCTTTTAGAAAGACGTTAGAAGAGTGAAGCCTGAGTGACTTACTTATCAAACCTTTCCCTGCGGGGGCAGGAGAGAAGAGCCTCACATGTACAGTGGTGTGACTTCAGACCTGAGGCTGAGTTACAGGGCTGGTTGAGACCTGCATTGTCTCAAGATCAAGACACCATCAGCTGCCAATTTCAGGGCCGAGGACGGAAGATGCCTGTGCTTGGAGACACATAGCCTTTGTTGGGAACTTGGCTCCACTACGTACCAGTTACGTGCCCTTGGGGAATGTTCCTCCTCCGACTGACCCTACCAAGTGCACGGTGTTGTAGTGATCTAACAAAGCGATGACACACGGCCTTGCGCTCAGGCAATACTGAAGCAGTAGCTCTCTTCCTCTTTTCAGAGCATTCAAACCTGTATCATTTTAACAACTGACATTCCCTTTGCTTGATGCAAGTATACCTTAAGTCACTTTCAGGGATGCCCCACAATCCAGCTGGGTCTCCATTAGCAGCAAGGTGAGTTTTGAACACTCCAAGTAAAACCCCTCCGATATGTCCATTCGATGCCCTCCGCCCCATTACTGTCTATCCTATCAGAAGCACGTCGATCATTTCAGTGCCCAGCTTACCCTAAGACTCCAACAGGGATTAGTTTGCCATTGCTGCACCAGTAACATCACTAGAGTCTACTGCCCTCAATGTTTAAGAAGTGGATGTTAATTCTGCTGTCAGCTGGGTCTCCCACGTGGAAGGAAAGAAGTGGTCTAATTCATTTATGTCTCTCTTAAATCAAACTGGTCACCACGTGGTTTCCGATTGAAAGGTACAGAGGCCGTCAGGTGTCCACATCAATTTCTGGATAAGCAACATTGACTGTTCTGTCCACTCCCAGGCGGACTGGTTTGCCTCCAGGAAAACAGTGCTTAGTGTGATGAATCTTTGAGCTACTCCCAAAGCCCCTCCTGCGAGGGGCATACACCAAGGGTCAGGGCCCACTTCGTCCCCACCTCAGGACAGACAAGGGGAAGCTTCAGGAAGCCACTCTGATGCTGCTCTTGCATCCTGGTTACTCCGCAAAGGGCAGAGCCTGGAGAACAGTCAGGCTAGACAGAGCCCACGGGCTCCACGCCCTCCCTCCTGGTCCCCCGCGTGTGCGGAGCCTCAGCTCTGCCCTCCATCCAGTCACATCCTGGGCCCCCGGCTCTAACCCTGGTGCACGTCCCCCGCTTCAGCATCACAGGGCTCGTGTGGTCATGGACTCAGCTACTACCCAGTCCACACCTTCTCTTTAAACCGTCCACACGCTTCAGATCATCCGGGGTTGCCAACCCAACCCGCCCGTCAGACTCTGCAGACCAGTCCTCGGGCCCTGGTGCTTGATCGACAGCCTGGCCATTCTCCACCTGAAGCACCCCACCTCCACCCGTCCCAGCTGTGATATCTTTTCTTCATCAGTTTTAACGATTAGCCGACAATTAACGATATGTTTCTAGAGGATAACAAGAAAAGAACTACCGAGGATTCAGGTCCTGAGATGATTCCAACCCCAAAGGACCCAAGCACTGCCTCCAGTTCATACCCCTAATGCAGGTCAGCAGCCCCCGCTGTCCATGCAACAGCCCCTGCTCCCGTGGACTCTAGTAAGTGCCGTGCCCTGCACTGAAATGTTTTCTATAACCAGTTCTAAAGTTACTGCCTTTTTAATTCAAAAATTGTTCTCCTATATCTATAACATAGGAGAAGGCAACTGAGGAATAGCCAGTCACTTTGGCAAGACCTACGATGCCCGGAATATGGAAATGCATGCAATTACATGTCATCAAGGGGAAAAAGTTAAACATACACACCTCAAGACCAAACATAAGGGACAAGAAATGGAATATGAAACAGGACGTTTTGCTACTTCAAAGGGATAAATGCTGCTTCCAGGAAAGAATAAAGATCTCACGTCTGTCCTTTTTTATTCGGCAGGAGGTAAGAAGGCAAGAAGTGAATCCTGACCCTGGGGTGAGTGGTTTCTTTCTATTCTGCATGCCTCTGGCTTTTTTCATCAGATCTTTGAAAGACAGAATGTTAGAAAGGCACCTACAATTGTGGGTTTCATTTCTAAAAACTGAAGGTGTGGAAACTCAAAGTGATCCATTTCCCCAAGGCCTATCTAATTACTCCCTCTTTCTGGACCACAGCCACCTGCAAGGTGAGAGGACAGAGCCGGGGAACATCCCCTGAACTCACATGGGCATCCTGCCTCAAAAGGAAAGCTGTAAAGACTCGCCTCTACCTATAACACCTTCACTGTTTAATCCCATCATTTAAAAACTCTATTTGACATATTTTATAAACATGTTTTTGTGTGTTTTCTAAATGCCAAAAGGGAGATGGAGTCACTTGTTACTCTTAGATTGAATGATATTTAAGTGTGATATATTACTCGTAACAAAATCGCTTAAAAATCTGGTGTCTACACTAACAGCCGTAAATTCGTTCATTAGAGAATGCTATCTACATGTTTATGCAACAAGAAATTGAAAGAAGTCCAAATATCAGAAGGCAAGGAGGCCTCAAGGAAAGTGTTCTTTGAAAAATTATACACATACCCTCAGCCAGTGAGAGCAGAACTACATCCCCACAGTGGAGACGGGCTTTGCAGTCAGATTTCAGGCCCACGTCCGCCACCTCGAACAAGAACATAAACTGCTTAAGCATCATGTTTCTCAATGGTGAAGTGGGTATACTAATAATGACATAGACAAATCTTGTATTAATTGAGATAATACAGGTAACATACTTTGTGAGCTAACTGGCACCTACTGTGTGATAAATACATGTCAGCTATTGCTGCCATGAACAATACTTCTCCATTCAATACCTAGAAAAGTAAAGGAAATATTTTTTTTTCACACACACACACTGTATTTTATTTTTACGAGATAAATAGACTGACACCAAGCATTGTACATGGATGACCACAACAATAGCAACAATGATTGCAATTACCAAACATGAAACACACTCATACTATGTCATAATATTGACATTCAGTCCAGTAATCCTCCACTGTAACAGCTCCTTAAAAAGTAAAGGAAATATTTTTTAAAACACAGGTTTAAACAAAGAGATCATGTGACCTGCAGTTTGGGTCTCCAATTTTTAAAAACACAAGAAAATATACTGCATTAAAGTCAGAGGGATAAATTATTCACCACAGCCCATGAACCAGGAAACCTGGATGAAGGTCAAGAGAACTGAGGACATTTCTGCAAGCTGGCTCTGTGACAGCACGTCAAAAGCTGGGAAAAGGAGAGAACGGAAGAGACCAAACAGGCATTTGTGGGCTGAGCTGACGGAGAAGTGTTTTGGGGATTCTTGATCTAGTTCATTGTTAAACTGCTCACTCATTACAGTCGTTCACAGAATATAAATAGCACTAGTGATTACAGACTATCAATTGTTGTCCTGTCAAGGCATTAAGACTTTCTTGAAACTCTGTGTCTAAAACAGATTAATGAAATATTCACATTTACAGCCACATGGATGGACCTACAGATGATCATACTAAGTGAAGTAAGTCAGACAAAGACAAATATCACATGATACCACTTATACGTGGAATCTAAAAAACTGTGCAAATGAACTTACTTACAAAACGGAAACAGACTCACAGACATAGAAAACAAACTTATGGGTACCAAAGGGGAAAAGGGGGGGAGGAATAAATTAGGAGATTGGGATTAACAGACACAAGCTACTATGTATAAAATAGATAAACAACAAGGGCCTACTGTATAGCACAGGGAACTATATTCAATATCCTATAATAACCTATAATGGAAAAGAATCTGAAAAAATATATATATATATATAAAAAGAATGTATATATATAACTGAATTGCTGTGCTGCATACCTAAAACTAACACCTGGTAAATCAATTATACTTCAATAAAAAAAAAATAAATTTTAAAAATAAATAAAATCTATAGTGCATCCTCTTATAAGTGCCAAACCTAGCATCTGATCTTCGTGTATCAATCCTGATCAACTAAGATGGCTCTAAATTAACTCGATGTTGTGCTTATAATGGTCAACAAATTGCTGACCACCTAACAGTAGAACAGATGTAACAGGTGCATTCCAAGGAATTTAAAACATTCCTTCTTTGTACAAAAGACCGGCTACTTCTATTGTACTTTACCAGATGCACATTTCCTAATCCACCACAGTGAAGAATACACACAAAGAATGGTGTGTCAAAGCAACCATTCATTGGACGGGAACTGAATTTTAGATGATCTATTCATATTAATTGCTTGACAAATTATTGCTGAATTCAAAGGGACTGTTATGTAGAACATGCCCAACGACTGCAAGAAGCTTCTTGGGAACTTGTAGGAAGTGAGGTTTTTCTATCCTGTGGGCTCTTTATGAAAAGCCACTTAGGAAACCTCAGTTCCACCAAGAGAGCTGCAAAGCCCCCTCCCCACTGGACAGGCAGCCGGCCATCAGTTCTTCCCCACTCCACATCCCCACTAACCAAACCACTGTATTAAAAATAAACCAGCCTGAACCCCCGCTCTACTGCCCTGTGACCCCGTCATCTGTGTTGCTCTGCCCTCCTTCCTTTCCCTGTAAATTCCGAATGAGTAGCATTTTCAATGCATAACACGTGCTGCTAACACCTCTCAAAGAAGAAAAAGCAGCAGAATGTTGGATGAAATCACATTTTCGTACACAGCCTATGCACGTGTATTACATTGGCAGTGACCACCAAGGACCGACCCCGCAACCCAACAAGCAAGCACTTTATTGAAAAGGAAACAAATCACCTGGCCTGTTCACATCCAGTCTGGGGCAAGTTTAGAAATCTGGAGTTTAAATAACAACTTTGGAGGTTTAATAACCTTGAGGGGGCATGCTGGCACCGGCCCTTCGCTGCAACAGTTCAGCCAGGCTCAGGAAGAAAGAGAAATGGATGGATGCTGAAACGGAGGAGGGCAGGGCTGTGCCACTGCAGCAAAAGAGGACCCCGGCGTTTGCTTTCAGATCAGGTTCAGAAGAAGAAAGAAAACAAGGCAAGCGGGAGAGAGGGCGAGGAGCAGCCTTAGTGAGTGTGAAAGAGGACATTGTGTCGTGCACAGTGGTTTCAGGAGATTCAATGGGGGTCTGTTCCTTAAAGGGCGCAGACATTTGGAAAGATGGGATGCTGATGCAGGAGTACCACAGCCCCACTTGCTGATGCTAAAGGAAGACGTAACGCGATGAATCCAAGCACACTCACTCAAAAAGGTGTCCTTAAACAGACATCAGCACTGACCCTGAGTTAAACACCCTGACTTTCCTAGTTAGTCGGTTCTTCTTACTCCTTTTCTTTTTTTGCTTTTGGCTCGAACCTTTCAGATACTGTAAGGGTCGGCCATTTTCAGTTCACTGTGTACGTTCAGATGTTAAATTTCTCAGAATCGTGGCTTTTCTGAGTTCATTTCTTTTTTTCTTGATGCTTTACAAAAACTCTGTTATCCCACAGATATTTGCCTTCATAAGAAGCCTCTCAGAACACAGCATCCTTCACATGTTCAAAAAAGGCCTTTCGGGGACTTCCCTGGTGGTCCATTGGCTAAGGCTCCGCACTCCCAATGCAGGGGGCCCGGGTTCGATCCCTGGTCAGGGAACTAGATTCCACATGCTGCAACTAAAGAGTCTGCATGCTGCAACTAAAAGATCCCGCATGCCACAACTAAGACCCAGTGCAGCCAAATAAATAAATAAATAAAATATTTAAAAAAAAAAAAAAGGAAAGAGAAAAAGGCCTTCCGGGTAAATATCAGAGGGGCTCCGGGGCATCAAGACACTCAGAAGCAGGCTTCTCAGGCCAGGTGGAGGTCAGGTTTGGGACGACGGTTCCATCAGAATAAAACTATGCTTCTAGAGCCCTTTGAAAAAAAATGTAAGCGACTTCTAACTTTGTCATCCACCTTTCTCTGTGACATCTCGGCAAACAACCTCATCTTCTGAAGGAAACGATCTGAATCCAGGGTAAAAATAAGCAAAATGCCACATGGAAAATATCTGCCAGAAGGCAAGAGAAATACGTGCTTAGTTAGAAATGTCAAGAAGGAGCTGCCCAGACTCGCCCACCGCGGCCAGCCTGACACCCGGGGTCCAGCACAGAGAGGTCGGTGTTCAGTGTGGCACCATCTCAGGGGCACCAGACCAGAGTCCCCAAACAGCAAATCCTTCCAGGGCTCCAAAAGAGCCACCCTACAGCTGGTGCTTCAAGGTCCACCCTGTCTTCTTCCTCCCTGGGCATATCACCTTTGTCGCCTCTGACACGCAAGTGACTTTCTCCATCTTTTACCTCTGGGGGGTGGCTTTACTGGATCACTTCCTGAGCACAGGGCTTGATGAGACCTGCCTGGGAAGAAATCTGGCAGGTCCTGGGTATCTGCCTAGGTGGGAGGTACAGATGGGGCACCCCTGAGCCCTATCAAGGCTCAGGAATGCTGGGCTCCTTCGGACACCAACCTATTTCATAATTAGCCACTGAGCCTGGCAGGGGTGTGTCTGCTGTGTGGACAGCACCCTGCCAATGAGTCTAGATTTCAGAAGATGTTTTCTGAAAGCTCAGATCCTGGGCATATGCCATCATCATTCAAGAACTGACCCTTCTTTTTCTCTTTTTACAATTGTGAAAACTACTCCATGGTTTGACATGAAAACTTCTGGGTTTATTTTAACTTTACGTTTGCGAAGAGAACAGGAATTCTTTGGGAGAGGATAGAGGAAGTGACGTTCAGATACGGGAATATGATCTGTATGAACTAGGATCCTATTTACAGGAGGCGGTAGAACGAGGGACGCAGCCACCCAGTTTGGCGTCACTTGCAGCCCACTTGTCCTCCTCTGTCCCTGCAAGAGTTCACGTAGGGTCAACTTTGAAATGAGGAGAACTGATGAACTATATATCAGGAGTGATTTAACTTCTCATACCTGGGATATTTCGAAAAGAGATCTGAGGCACTCTGACATTTAAACGCTTCTTCTTTTCTACCCCAGCTCCTCCGGCCCCCAAACCGCAGTTAACACCGTCAGGCACCCGCTGGGAACTCCCAGCCTTCCGATGCCCCTTCCGGCTGGTGGCTTCCCCTGCAGAGGAAGCTACAAAGCGCCCATCGGTTCAAGTGGGCAGAGCGTGTCTGGCCCTCCGTGATGCCCTCGTGCATCCACGCTACCTGCCTCCTGCGGCTTTCTGCATCTTTAGCCACGGTCCCCCCCACATCCTTCCCATCTACCAGAATCCTACAAGGGCTCTCAGATGCCACACTCCGCTGACTCACCTGGCCCACGAGGTTTTGTTTTTTTCCACCACGCTGATGATCTTGGTATGTCAGTGAGAGATACTGATCTAGAGAGTGGGAAGAGGAGCTGGCAATCTCATGCTCATCAGGAAGACGGCACAGTTCCACGATCTGGGCTACGCCACAGGCATCCAAGCGCAAAGCAGGGATTGAGACCACAAGCCTCTCCATTCTGTTTTATTACATCCCGCAGAGCACCTAACTAAAAGCCCGTCAATGTTGTAAACTACATACATTTTATTAAATATTGATTGGTACTTTTCCACAAATAACTGTAGAATCGCAAATTAGGATATAAAACAGGAACCCACCTTCAGGAAGGCTGCATCCAGAATAGCATACAACCTTCCAAAGGCAGTGTGGCAAAAGCACTGGGACTGTTGCAATTATCTGTACGCTGTACTTGGATTATGGTATCTAATTCCAATTTAGCAGCCTCCTGGATTGATTTTGTATTCCTAATCTACTACGGTCATTGTCTGTTAAAGATGTGGAACATTTTCCACCATGGGTATGGCTTGGATTCCGAGTGTCACGGTTTACAGCCTGTATCTGCACATTGTTTGTAGGTTAACAATGTGTGCTGTGTCCTACAAATCACCCTGATGGTCATTTATACAACCCATAAGTGGTAAAGTATTGAGAGCTCTTAGGTGAAATGATAGCTACCCACAATTCGGGTGTGTGGCACTGGGAGATTTTTTTTCTAAGAAATACTCCCATTTGATACGCTGAGCCAACAGTAAGGAGAAGCACCTGTCTTGCACCAGCGTCCAAGGGAAAAGCCGTAACAGAAGAGTGATAATTCACACCTATTGCTTCTTGCCCATGCGAGGAAACGTGGCCATGCGACACAGCCAGCGCCTGGAGTCACCACTCATCTTGAGCAACTTCCCTTCGGGCAGTTCTCACTCTCCCCTTACACATCACAGATGCTTTCCCATTTTCTCTGTTTCAGTCTTGGAAAAAAAATGAAATAATCATTCAACCTCAAGAACAGGATTTCCTGACCAGAAACCTGAAGTAACAAATACAAGTTTAAAGAAACACTTTGGGGCAGAAATAAGCTTGGAGTTGAATGCAAGGACCATGTATAACTATACTTGTGATTCTTCTGCAGGATGTTGCTGAATTGCGAGAGCTATTCCCACGGGCATTTATTGAGTAGCTACTACACTCCAGACATCTTGACTTTTTCCCTTAGCCAGTGAGCATCCGAGCTGGGATTCAAATCCTGGTCAGAATCTAAAGTCTACAAACATTCCATTATACACTCTGATGAGAGCTGTATATTTCAGGTGACAGACATGAGGCTTCGGTCTGAAATCTAGGGGCCTGAATTAGTATCCACGCCCCCCCCAAAAGCTGCAGAAGGGGTAACTTCATAAACAACGAGGTCCTACTGTATAGCACAGAGAACTATATTCAGTATCCTATGATAAACCATATGGAAAAGAATATTTTAAAAAAGAACGTCTATCTATGTATAACTGAATCGCTTTGCTGTACAACAGAAATCAACACAACGTTGTAAATCAACTATACTTCAATCAAAAAAGTCATTTAAAAAAGCTGAAAATCATTGTTTAAAAAAAAAGAAGAGGTAACTTCACTCTCCACCAGACCTCAACATCAGCTCCTAAATCTCACCTCCCCCAAGGTCAAAGGGGCAGAGAACGACCTGTGGCTTCTGTCTCCATGCTCCTCCTCCTCTCTCCCCCACCCCATCACAGGCACAAGTTTCTCAGGTTTACACGAAAATAAAATGTTCTTTACTGAGTTACTTATTCCTCCTTCAACGCACGCACGCTGATGGGCTTCCTTCTGTGAACCGCTACTGTGAGAGGTTCTATGAAATGTAGACGGGCAGGCTCCCATCCCCCATGTCACTTATGGTCCAGCAGGAAAAACGTGGAGCAGACAAGTGAGGAGAACAGACAGGGATGTGTGTGTGGATGCAGGAAGCCCGGGCACCTTGAGAACCAGAGCAGTTTAAAGCTTCTGCCCACCCGGAGCCCCGTGAGGAGGTAGGAATAACATCTTCTGGCTGGTTCCTAGGCATCTTGTTCAGACACACGTTGAGCAAATGTTTGTGATCCTTTCTGACGGATGGTTTCTTCTCCCTAAACACCGACCAGCAGCTCATTCTTTTTTATTTCAAGATGTCAACCTCCTTCCTTAGATCTTCAGTCTTTAAGGAAACTGTCTGCTTGGGCTGCGGTTTGCAAAGTGACATTGGAGTTATTCTCTTCCTCCTTGAAACTCCAAGGATCAATTCCACCTTCGTTTGGTAGCAGTTATAAGGTGTAGCTTGTTCCTCCATCCCAGGCTCCAGGGAGAATCCGGGAAGGACATCGGAGGAACATCTAACACAACCTCTGCCCTCCTGTCTGTGCTCGTTGCTCCAAGTTTCCACTGAATTGTGACAAGGCCTACCTGGGTCTGAGAATGCTGTAGGGCGCTGTGTATGTTGCCAAGTGTAAACCGAGGCTTTGCAAATTTGTAAGATCCTGTCTGCAAACTTTCTGTCCAAGTTTATGAACCCAGAAACAGTAGCAGTCTGCATAAAAAAGAAGCATCTAGTCAAAGCCTCTGCCACCTGGAGAAAGATCCCTTAGTTGTCCCATCCCCTCATTTCAAAAATGACAGGAGTCACTGTAGAGCATTTGGAAAGGACGGAAAAGCACAAAGGAAAAAATTAGATAAACACCATTTAATACCTGGAGACAAACCCTGATAAAAATGGATATATCTCTCCAGTCTTTTTTTCTAGGTGCTGTGTGTATGTGCTATGCTAATTTAGTTCCCTAAATATCAGGTGAGGCCACCCTCCCTCTTCAGATTTAAAGTCAAGCTGGAGTTCGCCACCTGGGCCAATGACACTGCCATCTCCTCAGTTTTTCGTGATCCCTTCTGGCTCAAAGCTCCATGTCACCAGTAGCCCATGGACATAAGGTAGAATGTTGCCTTTTCTTTGACTCCCCACAAAATTACTCAACAAGGCTAATGGGGAGATAACACGCTTCACTGAAGGCTCGGGCCTTAGAGAGGTTTATCCTAAAGACACAAACTTAAAATTTCACATCAGTCAGTCCCTTGCTTAAAAGGTTTTGGTTCTCGGCTCACCAGGAATTTCCCCTGGATTATCTGTCCTGCCTCTCGTCACTGTTGTTTCTCATAAACTCAGTAACTTAGTCACACGTCTTCAAGGCTCCTCTCATCTTTGGGCTCGTCCTACTGGATGTTCGAAGAAACTCCACTCACTTCGCCTTATTGTCGAGAGAAATCTAGCTCCCAAACCTCCTCTGCTCCGGGTCCACAAGGCATTTCCATTCTTCGGAGCTTGCCTTTAACCAGCTCAGGCCCCCTCCCGGTAAGTGGGAGGCAACAAGAGAAGAACTGGGAACATAAGAATCATACCACTGAACTCCCTTTTCCGCTTCACCCCGCAAACCTAACGCCCAGCCGATGTAGGAACAATTAGTTTAATTTTTAACATGATTTTCAGCTCATTATACATACACATACACACACACACAGAATTTGCACAATACTGTCTATATCTTGTTTGTAATATTTTCTTAATATAGAAGAAGCATTTCCATATATCCCTAAGTACTTTTTTTTTGGACATAATTTTTCATGGCTGCACAGGAAATGCTACCCTCTATTTTAACCATGTCTAATTCTTAAACTTTACGTAACATCCACCATGGATATTCACTTCCCGCAAACATAAGTAGAATGTTGCCCTTTCTAAACGTTCTTTATCTTTATACATATAAATGATGTTGTGATGAATACCCTTGCTTATGCATAAAAATTTGGCACACGTGTGATTACTTCCACAGCTTACATAACTAGAAATGGAATTGCTGGTCAATGGAATCTTAATGTTAACATGGTCAATAAGAAGTCTATTTGCGCAGAGCTAGGTTCTGGATCGATTTTATTGGACTTCTTTTGAAGATACACAGCCCCCCGGCAAGGCCTACCATTACTATTAGAGAAGAACAGTTGTGATAAAGATGTAGAAAAGGCTCCCCAGTTTAGTAATATTTTACTCCAGGCTTAAGAAGATAGGTTGGAAATCATTTGTTAGCTACTTAACAACTACAGAAATGAAACTACAGTCTCTGAAAATAAAGCACAAATCAAAGCCTTTATCAAAAACCAAACAATCCTTCAATATTTTTGTGACTTCCAAATTACGGGTGAAAAGACCAAGTGAAATAGCAAAGATACAATCTCTGTTGTCATTAATAAATAACACAGCAACTGGATTTGAATACAGTTATTTTGATAATGCTCTGAATTATTTGTACACGGTTTGAAAAGATTTCTCCATTTTCCATTCAGCCTTAATGCAGATCTGCCCTCTAAGGGTGTCTCTACAGTCAGGGGTCCCCTCAAACATATCAGGGGTCCCCTCATCCTCCTCACATCTTCGAGAAGGGCACCCACTCTCACCTCTGCCAGGGCCTGTTTCTCGCACTCACCAACAATGCCCCCACCTCACTGACCACCCGCCCAAAGAGAAGTCTGGCATTTGCCCTCGGCTCCTGGGATATGATCTCCAAGCCCTTGGAATGTCCTGCCTGATAAGAACGTCTTTGTTTACCTGGTGATCTTGGGCTGCCAGATAGTATATGTTAACACCATTCAGGATGGGCCTTTGGGTCATGCGGTATCAGCCTGACCTCTGGAGGGGCTGGAGACCAAGGTCAGCATGTGGACGGTCAACCATGTCTACATGACCACGTCCCAACAAAAACTCTGACACCAAGGCTCCAGTGAGGCTCCCTGGTTGGCAACACCCTGTGTGTATTGTTACTCGGAGCAGGTGGCATTGCCCACAACCCCACGGGGAGAAGTCAGCTGGCAGCCCCACACCTAGAACTTTCCTGGACTCGGCACGTGCATCTCTTTCTTTGGCTGATTTTAATCTACATCTTCTCGCTGTAATAAACCACAGCCACGAGTATAAGGCTTTCTCCATTCTGTGAGTCCTTCTAATGAATTATGGAACCTAAGGGGACCCCGGAACTTGCAGCTGACGGCAGAAGGGAGAGTGGCCTTGGGAACTTCCAAATGTTGCAGTCTGGCATCAGGTGTGTTTGTTCCTGCACCACCAAGACAGGAACTGGTGACAGTTCCTATTATGGGCTCTGACATCACACCTCCTTTCAACTTTGCGTCCCACTACTTCCCTCCCAAACTATCCGTTCTAGAGGGCGTGGTATGAGGGAAACATCCCTGGAAGAAGAATCAGGATACCAAGGTGTGGGAAAAGCTAGCACACAGAAGAGAATTTGTGATTAAGTTTTTCTTTCTCTCCATCCCCCTTTTTAAAATAAGTAACAAAATACAAACTCTACACCAATTCAGTCAGTCCATGTGTAAAATCCTCTCTGAAGATGAAGTATTGATATTATGCCCGTGACCAGAATAATGTAAATAAGCACATAATAGAATGACAAGCTGAAATTCCCCCTCCTCACTAAAGTTAGTTCATACTTATTCCATTAAGTTATAAAAATGATTTGGGACTATATTACGGAAAGAGTCTACTAAAAACCTTATTTCTAACTACAAAGGATGATATTAAGGAGTTTGAATTCAGTTACTTCCTCTTGCATTCTCTAACAGTTTGCCCCCAGGAGTAAACATTTTTAAAAGGTTTGATAGAAATCATTACAGAATATAATCTAACCCTAAAGACTGAACTTACTAATTAAAATTATATAAAATCAGGTGTTGAATAAACGGCCAAATATCAAACTGAATGTTGTTTTGGATCCTACATTCTTGACCTTAATGAGGAAGTTTTGTTTTTCTAATTTTAACAATGATTTGAAGCACTCTTCATATCTCTGGTGCATTTATAATAAAGAAAAACAATTTGTTTCACCAATATTCTCTACTGCAAACAACATGTGAGCTACAGAGATTAACCAACCTTCCTACATTTTTTGGGCATCCAATATCTTAAGAGTTGTCAGAGAGAAATCAATGCTTTAAAGCATCTAACTGCAGCATGGGAGCTAGCTTTGAAACTGTATATAGCAGTAATCTATATTACTAGCTGCTCATGATTCAAGCACTAGAATTACACAAGAGTAACTGTCACTACATTGCTGTACTGGCAAGGCCAGTCTAGAGGTTTTAAAATCAGGAACATTTTCCAGGAAGTGGTAGAAAATAAATGCATTTGTTAAAGACTACCTAGAAAGCAAACATCTAAGTCTCAATTTAAAAAAATTAAGGAAAAACAAATATGCTTAAAGCAGAAGTATTAAAACAGACAAAAAGGGGCATGTGCAATCATCCTATGGGAGCACAGAGCTCTCTTCTCTAACGAGACAGGGTTTGGCCACAACGGCATCCCTCATAGGCTTTCCGACGTCAGGCATTACCCCCTGCAGGAGCAACGCAGCTGTTCCTGGGACACACAGCCAGCCTCCAGTCGCTCCTGCAATTCTCCAATGCCCAAGGCCCAGACAAGCATCTAACTTCCAAGGCCAGAGTTTTCTACTGTTTCCAATTATGGTGCTGCCAGCATGCTGTCAGGGACACTGGGAGGGCAGCTTGGGTGGGAATGGACCAAACGCACACTCTCAAAAACGTATTTGCAATGAACAAATTATTCACAGAACTTGACAACGGAAGACTTCATTTTGCTTCTCTTTGGAAGAACCCCAGAATCCCAAATTGTTTGCACACTCTCTAAACCTGGATCCGTGGATAAACAACTCCACTTATTTACTTCTCAGAGTCCCTGGTCCTAGAGCTTCAAACGCTAAGAGCCTCCTATCTAAACTCAGACAGTTTCTTCACAGCAGACACACATATGAAGACCCAAAGACTTATCCATGGGCCGGCAGCAACCTCATCACAGGGGAGTTTGTTAGAAACACAGACTCTCAGGACTTGTGCCAAACCCACTGAATCAGAATCTGCATTTTGACAAAATCTCCAGGTGATGTGTATGCGCATGAAAGTTTGAAGATCACCAGATGAAGACATAATGGAAAAATAGAGCTACCATATGATCCAGCCATCCCACTCCCGGGCATATATCTGGAGAAAACTATAATTCAAAAGGATACATGCACCCCAATGTTCACAGCAGCACTATTCACAATAGCCAAGGCATGGAAGCAACCTAAGTGTCCATCGACAGATGAATGGATAAAGATGTGGTACATATATACAATGGAATATTACTC
This sequence comes from Balaenoptera physalus, assembly GCF_965194825.1. NCBI lineage: Eukaryota > Metazoa > Chordata > Mammalia > Artiodactyla > Balaenopteridae > Balaenoptera > Balaenoptera physalus. The sequence continues at coordinate 121,195,173 of NC_138887.1, read as the reverse complement.
AGCCATAAAAAGAATGAAATGCCATTTGCAGCAACATGGATGGACCTAGAGATTATCATACTAAGTGAAGTAAGCCAGATAGAGAAACAGAAATATCATATGATGTCACCTATATGTGGAATCTGAAAAAATGATACAAATGAACTTATTTCCAAAACAGAAACAGACTCACAGACATAGAAAACAAACTTATGGTTATCAGAGGGGAAAGGTGTGGGGGAGAGATAAATAAGGAGGTTGGGATTAACATATACACACGACTATATATAAAATAGATAATCAACAAGGGCCTACAGTATAGCACAGGGAACTCTACTCAATACTCTGTAATAACCTATATGAGAAAAGAATCTAATAAAGGATAGATATAGGTATATGTATGACTGAATCACTTTGCTGTACACCTGAAACTAACAGCATTGTAAATCAACTATATTCCAACATAAAATAAAAAATTAAAAAATTAAAAAATAACTGAAAAAATTTTAAAAAGACAATGGAGAATACATTTTTGATCCCTTCATGGGTTACTTTCTGTGATCCTTGCCCACAGACCCCATCATACAAATAGGTGAAAATAGGAAAGATATAGTATGTTCAGCCCATTCCCAGATAAACATACATGCCAGTGTAGGTATTTAGATATGCAAGCCATCCTAAAGAATCCTGTACTTTACTAGGCACATGTATAGTAATCCTATTGGGGGAAACTCAAAGAGTGTGTTTTTATGGACCCTGAGAACGTGGTTCTATTTTCAGTAGGCTGTTAATTTCACACCAGAGCTCCATATTTAACTACACCTGCTGAGTTAAGGATCATATCGCGTGGGATACTCTGTCCACCTTTCGAGATGACAGGTACAAAACTCTCCAGGTGTGCTGCCGATGGGGAGGGCGCACAGGAACGGCAAATCGATGGGTATTCTCCCCCACGGGTATCTTTCAAAGCTGGGTCCTCCTCACCTGCCAGCAACGCCCACCTGCTCCATTTGTCGTAAAATCCGCTTCCCTGCAGATTAGTGCAACCATCGCTGATGAAGAGAGAATTCAAGGGTCTCAGATCAAAAGCCTGAGAGGTTCATTTACAAAAGTGAGTTCTTTCTTCTCATCGACGCTCTTTTGGTCGACCAGTTATCCGTCTGCCTATTAGTACAGCTCAAGTGAGATCCCTCAGGGCTTGGGAGAGGCCTTTTGTACCTTGCCAGCAGGTAGGTCATGGAAAAAAGTAAATCTTTTGTTCTTCTCAGAAGAAGCCACACAGACAGCCCCTGTGTACTGAGCACTGTCAGTTGAGGTAAGGATAGATGAGTGATCTCCCAAATCACACCTCTGCCTGCCAGTTCCAAATACCATTCATGCAGTCTCTACACAGGCTCCAGAGAGAGCGTTTATCTTTGGGAACGAATACCTGAAGGGGAGGAAACAATGCAGCTACAAAACATGCATTCCGAGCATGAAAATGTTATGTTAGCTGGAAGAGATCAACCAGCATCCACAGTTTGGACAATCTGTTCAACTCTGAGGCATCTCTGGGAATCCTTGGTTAAATATCACGCAGCATCAAAGATGACACCAAGGACGTGTTCATAGTCTTGAGGGAAGGCCATCTCAGGATCTGTGCAGGCAGGGGCTACTTGGGGTCAATCAGAGTGAAGCTAATACTTGCTAGAGGTGGGAAGGAGTCACCCAACTGCTCCATCCCTGCCTCTGGCTTTGAGTTGTAACCCCTCATTTCCACAAGAGGAGTCTGAAGTCCAAACAGCAGATTGATTTGTCTGAGGTCACACTGAGACACCGCGTGTCATGGTAAAACAGGGGCTGAAACGTGCAGAATACTGTAGGGTGAGTTCTTTCCAGAACCATCTGCTAGTTCACCTCCCCAAAGAAGGAGGGAATATTATACACACACACACACACACACACACACACACACACACACACACACACACATAGAGAGAGAGAGAGAGAGAGAGAGGGAGAGAGGAAGACAGACAGAGAGAGAAGGGATTTCCAACAATGGGAAAATGAGTACAATTTAATGGTAATGTGAGAGAAGAGTCCAGAATTACTCTGGGTCCCGCCGCTCCTTCGAACCACTGTGAGTTTGTACACGTTGCCCCCATTGTTGAAAATTCCTTCCTCTTTCCATTCATCTCTGATGTCTGCCGTAGACTCGCCCTATCCATCAAGAGTCGAGTATCAGTTCTTTGCTGAAATTTCCCAGATGCTCCGCACCCAAAGGAAGAGTCCTGCCCTTTCTTCTGTGCTCCCACAGGACCTCATTCGACCTGGTAACAGAACACTGATGCCCTCTCTGGTGATGACTGTTCACCCATCTCTCCCCTCCCCCACCCCTAGAGGCTGCAAGTGCCTTGTAGTCAGGGTGGTGATGCATCTTTTTTCCCGCCACCCAATACCGGCACCTAGAACTGTGCTGTACAATATGATAGCCACTAGCCACATGTGGCTATTTCAATTTTATATAATTAGAACTAGCTAAAATTAAAACTTCCGTTTCTCAGTCACACTAACCACATTTTAAGAACTCAACAGTAACACACACCAGTGGCTACCATGTTGGACAAGGCAGGTACAGAACAATTCTATCTCAGTTCCAGTGAACCATGCTGTTCTAGAAAATACTGTCTGGTGCACAGGAAAGATGTGTTGGAATCAGGAAGAAGACAAACGTGTACACCAAAGCTTTAGTGGGGAACATCTAAGTAAATTCAGAAACAAACCATCCGTGTCCTTCTATCTATACTTGCCTAAGAGATATCCAAGTTCAAAACCAGTGGTTTCAACTTCTCACTCAAAATTGTTACAAGAAAAAAAAAAAATTGTAGTAAGTCTTAGGAAGATGCAAGTTCATACTCACAGGGCTTTCCACATTTGGAAATATTTATTTTCAGGGTTTCTAAACAACACGGGCTGTGCTACCACAGGAAGTTAGAAAAACTTCTTGATGAGAATTAGGAAAAACAACCTAATGATAAATAACCTTTATCAATGTCTGTGAAACCCCTTCCCAAGGTTTTGGGTCTGGCCTTGCAGATACTGTGTCTCTGTCACAGGGTGACCGCGGGGCCCCCTACTGCTCTCTAGAAACATGGGGCTGATGTCAGGGAGGGGGAGGGTGCGTTGTAAACTTGGTTCCAGCCACTAATCAGCATATACACTCAGGAGTTAAGTGAACCCTTTCCTTCTATGGGCTTGACTGTTTCTCATTTCACAATGAATGTAATGATCACCAAGGCTCCTTTCTACTTTAATACTTTATGATTTCTTGATACTAAACAGAAATCAATAGGACTCCCAAGGCTTGCCTGGCTATTTTAGACCCCAAAGGCAGGTCAGCAAAGAAGTTTCAGGGCCACAGCCATATCAAATTGATTGTTTCCTGTCCCTGTTCTCCCTTCATTCTACATCACCAATTAAATCCATCTTCAGAAAAGCACTTCAGTGAATGGTCCGCTAATTAAGCATCTCTGCCATGCCCTGCACTGCCAGGCGAGTTTACTTCCGCTTTGGGATGTAACATCATGATGGTTCCAGGTCCCAGCTCTCCATGTGCCTTTTACTGTTTGGTTCCTTCCTCTCATCCCCTCATCTGGCCTCATCAGCTCTCATGGACTCTTTCTCCAAGAGCTCACATCCACCCAAAGCAACGCCTGACCCGCAGACCGCTTTCTGACCTTGAGCATATATAATACTCTGAGTGAGGCAAAGGGACATGGAGATTGGAGGAAATGATCTTTCCCTTTTCTTTCAGTCTCTGCTGATTGGCACTCTATCGTTCTGAGACTGCCACCTCCCTGAGCTCGTGGACCTCATGAAGATTGTTCCAGCAAATATGAATAATAACCACCTCCTTCAGAGGGGTCCCAGGAAACAAACTCAAACAGCACTCCTGTTTCCAAAGCATCAGCGGTGGGCATTACTCATAGAAATACACATTCCCAGTGAAGGCAGAACAGAAATGTCGTAGCCTGGGCAAACGATCACAAGACTTATAATATCTGTGTTTTTTCTTTGCTGTCCTGGAAAACCAAATCACATAACCGGTGTAAATGGTGACAGTGAAGGGACACACTCGTAGCAGAGGAAAGAAATGCACACATTTCATACCATATTATTTCTTTGCCTTTTTCCATTTCCCCCACGATATTGGAGTGGAAATTAGTACAGGCAATGAAGTGTTTGAGTTCTGAATTCCAGTCCCAACTTAGAAAGAAAATTTCACAACACCCTGAGCAAAGTTTTTTTTTTTTTTTTAAACCTTCACTTTTCCTCTAAGAAACATGGTCAATACTACTCCTCAAATAGAAATTGACATAAATATCAGATGGTGGTGTAGTAAAAGGGGACCTCAAAATCAATTTCACCAAAATCTTCATCTCCAATCTGTTGCTATTTTCAAATACTAATTCCTTCCTCAATACATATGTTGACCATGTAACTTATTGCCCAAACAAAGACACCACTGAGAATAAAAGGGAATGATATTAAAACTCAAGCCAGGACATCGGCATAAACCAGGATTGTCCTAAGCAAATTGGAATATATGGTCACCCTACCTATAAAGCACTTTTTTAAAACCCATAAACTGCTTTTTATTCTCATAATGCTAATAACTACTGATTCTTCTATTTTCTCCTGATACTCATCCTTCCATGTTTCTGCTTTTAATTCCCCACATTGCCTAGAAGCTTAAATTTTTTTTCCAGAAGCATCCATCTTCACACAGACTCCAACAATGATACGCAGTAACCAAACCTCAAGCAAAATATTAAGATTGAACCAAAGACCCAGATCCATGTATTTCTTATCTCTTTAAAAATACGTGAACGTCTTTTTTAAAAATTTATTTATTTTTTATACTGCAGGTTCTTATTAGTCATCCATTTTATACACATCAGTGTATACATGTCAATCCCAATCTCCCAATTCATCCCACCACCACCCTTGCCCTCCCCCATGGTGTCCATACGTTTGTTCTTTACATCTGTGTCTCTATTTCTGCCTTGCAAACCGGTTCATCTGTACCATTTTTCTAGATTCCACATATATGCGTTAATATATGATATTTGTTTTTCTCTTTCTGACTTACTTCACTCTATACGACAGTCTCTAGATCCATCCACGTCTCTACAAATGACCCAATTTCGTTCCTTTTTATGGCTGAGTAATATCCCATTGTATATTTGTACCACATCTTCTTTATCCATTTGTCTGTCGATGGGCATTTAGGTTGCTTCCATGACCTGGCTATTGTAAATAGTGCTGCAATGAACACTGGGGTGCAAGTGTCTTTTTGAATTGTGGTTTTCTCTGAGTACATGCCCAGTAGTGGGCTTCTTGAGAATAGGAACTCTGGCACAAGTGCCTTCCTGTATCCGTAGCTATACCAACCCTCCAAGGACTCACTGGATACTGTTTGCAGACCAAGGAGACCAATCACCTCCCTTTCTTCATTCCTTCCTCATAGGAAATCAGATTATTTTATTTGTCATCTACCTCAGGAAAAGATATGAATCAGTACTGAACAGCTAGCTCTCTAGAGAAAATCATGACGGGAAAACAAAGTGGTATTCTTTCTATGCAGCAACTACACAAATTATATGATGATGATTATAGTAGCCTGCAAATGCTGTAGAGTATTTCTATACTTACAGGCTAAAATTAACAATAGAATATAATGCCAGAATTATGCGTTCTTGATAAACATGTAACACTGAGCAAGCATGAGACTCTCTAGATCTGGACAAATTCTACTAGGACAGCAAGAGATGCCACTGGTATCCACCGGTATCAGGTAGAGTTTTCAGACCTTTCAAATTATGTTTCTAGGGTCATAGGTTCAATTTTAATCATAATTAAATCTGCATCCTTGTTTCATCAAAATGTAGGTTTTGAGCTCTCCCTTTTATCCTCCAGGGATGACTTAAGACTATGAAAGAGTAGTCTCCCATGAATTAGGACCCACCAAAAGATATGGCCACATCATGTTTCCGAATAGGGACCAGAGCCACACAAGGGTTACCTCACCATGAATAGAACCCACAGCTCGAATGCCACAGAACAGGGCTGATCCAGAGATGATAGTTTGATGAGCTGAACTGGACGCAATTCAGTTTCTTTCATTCCCTACAGCCGTTTCATGATAGATCTTTGGAGAGTTAATTGATCATTTTTTGCCAGATCTCAAGGATATGAGATACGAGGTTTTATTTTTTCCTTGAAACATGGAGATAAGGTCATCCACATCTGAGAGAGACTTCACCAATGAAGCATAGATATAGCAGCCTTTATGTATGAAAAACAACTTGAAATCCATTTTTTCCAATAAAAGTGTCAGGCTTAAGTTTCAACTAAACTGATGCATGCAAGTAATTTGGCAGTTCCTGACAATAAAACCTCCAAACAGGTAAGATATTCAGGTTAACAGAGAGGCACAATTTATATTTGTTATTTGAATCCATTAAAAATGTGCCTCTGGCCTAAACATTTAGAGATGTGTGTATGACAGAAAATATAAGTGTCTTTCCTCTGATTATTAATAAAATTTATTGAATTCCGACAATCGCGCTGCAGTTCTGAATAAGTCATGAAAGCACTATCCAAATCTTTAGTTTATAATGAAAATAAAGCAAAGGGACCAAATGACTCTCTTTCTGAATCATTAGAATAAATACCTAATTAAGAAATATTGCTCTATTTCTTTGGGAATGGAATTCCCATCATGGAAGAGAGACTCCAGCTATAGTCATATCGATTTTAAAAGTGATTCTTAGGGCAATGTGCAGAGATCAACTGTAACGGAGAATAATGAGGACGCAGTTTGCATCTGAAATAAAACTGAAAAGTCAGTCCTAGAAGCAAGGGTGGGCCATGGGGGCTCAAGATTATGCAGGCCACGCATGGATATTTTTCCTTGTTGGAAAGAGGTTCCCTGGAAAGCGCTATTTGCTAGATAGGCCCTGAGTCCCTCCTAAGTGGCAGGACGTGGGATGAGGAACCTAGTCTGAGCGCTGCCCGCACACGCACCAGCCACGTGGTCTCGGGCACGTTCTCACTGAGCTTCTGTTTCCTCGTGTGGCAAATGGAGACGGTAGAGCCCATCCCAAGAGCTTGGGAGGACCAACCAAACAGCTGCCTGTGAGAGGCTGAGCAGCTCGCCAGGTTCCCTGCGATGTCACATAGCAGCACGGTTTGGTTTCTAGATCCGTTAAAACTCAGAACATTCATAAAACGCACAACGCATAAAACGCCTGGGTGAACACAGTGCCCACTGGACCAGAAAATACTCACAAAGCTGATATGGAGGATGGGGGCCTGGGGCAATGACCACGATGTTGGGATGACTCAGATGGGGAGAAGGGAGACAAATGGGTTCTACTTGCTAGAACCTGGAAGGGAAGGTCACACACTGGGACATCTGTGGTCAGGGGAAAAGACAAAGTCGAAGCTTAGTTCTGATAGGGACCAATGAAAAGTAAAGGAAAAAGGCAAATGGAAATACAGCCAGTATTAAGCTGTGCCTGCACTGAATGGGCGAAAAAGAGAGAATAATTCATAAGCAAAGATAATTTTTAAAAATTGAAGTATAGTTGATTTACAATATTATATTAGTTTTAAGTGTACAACACAGTCATTCAAAATTTTTAGCTTATACTTCATTTAAAGTTATTATAAAATATTGACTATATTCCCTATTCTGTTCAATATATCTTCGTAGCTTATTTATTTTATATGTAGTAGTTTGTACCTCTTAATCCCCTCCCCCTATCTTGCCCCTCCCCCCTTCCCTCTCTCCCCACTGATAACTACTAGTTTATTCTCTATTTCTGTGAGTCTGTTTCTGTTGTGTTATATTCATTCAATTGTTTTATTCTTTTAGATTCTACATATAAGTGATAACATATGGTATTTGTCTTTGTCTGTCTGATTTATTTCACTAAGCATAATACCCTCCAGGTCTATACACATTCTTGTAAATGGTTAAATTTCATTCTTTTTTATGGCTGAGTAGTATTCCATGAAAATAGAGTATTATATCACACCATATACAAAAATTAACTCAAAATGGATTAAAGACCTAAATGTAAGACCAGAAACCATAAAACTCCTGGAAAAAAACACAGGCAGAACACTCTTTGATGTAAATCGTAGCAATATTTTTTGGATCTGTCTCCTAAGGCAAAGGAAACAAAAGGAAAAATAAACAAATGGAACCTAATTAAACTTAAAAGCTTTTGCACAGCAAAGTAAACCATAAACAAAATGGAAAGACAACCTACTGAATGGGAGAAAATGTTTGCGAATGATATGACTGATATAGGGGTTAATATTCAAAATATACAAACAGCTCATACAAGTCAATATCAAAAAAACAAACGACCCTAATAAAAAATGGACAGAAAACCTAAATAGACATTTTTCCAGAGAAGACATACAGGTGGTCAACAGGCACATGAAAAGATGCTCAACGTTGGTAATCAGCAGAGAAATGCAAATCAAAACCAAAATGAGACACCACCTCACACCTGTCACTATCATCAAAAAGACGACAAACAACAAATGTTGGTGAGGATGTGGAGAAAAGGGAGCCCTTGTGCACTGCTGGTGGGAATGTAAATGGACGCAGCCACTTTGGAAAACTGTATGGAGGTTCTTCAAAAAACTAAAAATAGAACCACTGTATGATCCAGCAATTCCACTCTTAGGTATACATCTGAAGAAAACGAAAACACTAATTTGAAAAGACACATGCACCCCAACGTTCACAGCAGCACTATTTACAGTTGCAAAGATACGGAAGCAACCTAAGTGTCTGTCAACAGATGAATGGATAAAGAAGAGGTGGTATATGTATATTATATATACACACACACACACTATAGCAAACAAGTTTTTATAAAGTATTTGAAACATAGTTAAACCAAGTAAAGAGGGACTGGGACGTTTAGGATAGAATAGATAGCTTCTCAGGTAACTTGCTGCACAAATGGTACGTAATTGTGACTGGGAAATTAAGCAGGAGTTGTTACAGAAGCCTAACTTAATCCCTAGGATACCTACAAATAAGAAAGAATATGTCCAATGTCTTTCATGGAACCCCACCCACTTAACCCTCCGTTCAAGACTCTGTCCTGATTGAAGAAATCACACACTGTACTTCGTTTTTTCTCCTGTCCTCACTCTCCTCTTTACTGTAAAAGGAAAATATGACGACGTATATATAAATGATGTGCGCTTGTTTTACTAGAGTTTCTGTAAACTTTTCACCTGTAATTATCTCACTTGTACCTCTCAGCAGCCTTCACTGATAGCAAACCCATCAAACTTTTGATCTAATGATCTCAAGTTGGTTTTATCTGTTTCAAACCTTAAGTAGCTCAGATCCAAATATTACTCACTCAGTTATCAGCTAAAAAGGAAACTTTAGAACTGTTATGGAAATTCTACCAAAACTAAAGACAGCATGCCTCATGCCCTCCTCCCAATGGCCTACGGTTCACAGAAAAAGAAGAAAGGAGCTAACACTGAAATCTGTAAAAACGGCAGGCTTAAGTGCTCGGAGACAAGTGTACTATTACTCTTGGAGTTTTCCCATCAAGAAAGATGATTCCATCTACTTATATGAGAGATGGCAAATGGGTCAATAAAACCTCATGGTTGGGGTACCAAAAGCAGCAAGTTCCAGAGAGAAGTTAGTTGATGATGAAAAGGGACATGTACCTTTTGTGTAGAGCTTGACAAAACCCTCCATCACCAAGATCAGAGCTTGCCCCAAACGTGGGTCAAATGGCAGCTGGTACCCATACACGTGCAATCATCCAAACAAACGCTCTTTCCATGGAGCCCTCATTTCCTACAGCCTTTTGTGCAGAACAGCTTCCTTCCTCTCTTTCCTTTTTAAACAAACTATAGAGTTTTTGCTTTAGGCTAACTGTGCCGATTTAAAGAACTATACATAAATTCCAAGAGAGTCTTTAACATTAGAACCATCTTGGAAAAGTGCGTCTTGGAAAGGAAGCAATATCCTTCGAGTTTCTTGCCGCGCTTACAATAACCCTCCATGGTTAAACTACTTTATAAACTTTTTCAAGATGTGTATGGAATGGCATTTTATTTGGCTTTGAATTTTCTTCATTATTCCATTTATTTTTCCCAGAACAGGGTCAATGGGCCCATTCTTCTCTGCAAGCAGGCTGGCTTCCACGATGAACTATAAACCAGAAGGTATGATCACAGTAATACCATCTCGGTTTATACGGCGTGAACTTTTATCCACATCACCTGATTTTATTTTTGCGTGGCTGTTGAAACCAGGTGGATAACTTCACAGTTATGTGACACAGTACAGGCATTTGAAGTAAGCTTATTTAGCTAACGTGAGCGTGTTTTATGTTTCAAACTTCTTGAAGACAAAGGCTGTAATGTTTACTGCCTATGAAAACCCCTCTCAGCATTTGATAATTTTTTCTTCATAGTAGATATCCAATAAATGCGCTATCTTCCTGAGTGCACCTGGAATTAGGAAGTTTGTTAGAGTCTAGTTTCTGTTCTATCCTATACTGCTATGGTTTCCTGAATCTACTCTAATTCCCCTGCCACAGAAACCTGAAGGTGGAGGTTAGGGTTCCTGGTGTTTGCAACCTTCCATGTTGCCTAACGCAGCTGAAAAATGAATTACTAAGCATGATGCTCTTCATGACACAGAATATCGCAGGTACAACCTTTTAGAACAAATGAAAATTGTCTTCCTTCTGTTGTTGACCTTTTTGCTGTGACAGTTTATTGTTAAAGTGTCAGAGCACGATGCGGGTGTGTGTAAGAAATGCAGATTTGGTCAGACCGTGTTGCTTCTGCCCGAAGAAGAGCTGAGGGGAAAACCATCTGCTGTACTCTCCACGACTCCAATGCTTTTCCCTCCATAAACACACGCCATGCATGGTGTCATAATATACAGGAGCATCTGAAGTCTACTTCCTAACAGTTACGTAACCCGATTCAGTATGTGGAATCCTAGTACCTCTGTCCCAAGACAAGGTGACAGATCTGCAGATGGACATGTGACTTTGGCCAGACCAGGCAGAGACCTACCATGAACTTTTCCAGGCTGGGGATGGAGGGGATGGGAGTGTTCTCTTAGGGACGGAGCTAGGAGGTGTGGTGGTGGAAACTGCTGGCAGCCAGCCTCTCTGTGTGAGGGAGAAGAGGCTTGATTTTTCAGTCCTCTGCAATTCCGTATCTTCAATCCTGGCATCTTTACAATTAATACCCCTTTTGCTTAAAACAAACAAAAGTCCACAGGCCACTATCTGCAGGGGAGGGAAGAACAATGATTGAACCTCCTGACACATGGCCATCTCCCACTTACAATCTTCAACAATCCCCAGGGAGCAGCGATAATGAAGTAACTGGGGAAAAAACAAAAAAACAAAAAGAAACCTTTACTGCTTCAAAGCCCTCTCCCAACCCCCTTCTCAGCTAGCTGAGGCTGCTGCCTTATCCTAGAGCCAGGATTCATCTTAAGGAGGGTAGAAAGGGACAGAAGGAAAGCAAGTTTTGTAAAATCGTAACACATTTTCTTTGGTGAAAGCTAATCCAGGCTACAAGTGTACATTCTATCAATACAGAGAACAATGTCTAGCACATAATCAAAACTTGCTATATTTAATATGCTTATATTTCCTCTGGATCCGTTGTGTCCAGCAGTGTGCTTGACACCTAGTAGATGCCCAGTAAATACACCTATTGAATGAATCCTACCTTTTTCTCAGTTAGTTCTCAGTAAATATTTATATAGGAAGAAGACTACCTTTTCCGAAACTTTAGAAAATTACTACATTTGCCAATGTAAGTTCAAACAGAAACACGACAGTCTAATTTTCCTCTTCATAATAGGGACCTTAGATACAGTTTCTATTACCTGGGGATGAATCCTTCATTTTACTGTAGAATTGAAGATATTAGAGGATATGGGGTAATTTCTATGAAACCAAATACAGTATAGAGCTGCTATCCAAAAGCTAAACACTAGACACACAAGGAAATTTGGCACTTAAAGGTGGCTAGTCTGACTTGAGATGTGCTGTGGGCGTAAACTACACACCCAACTTCAAAGACTTAGTATATGGACAAAAAAGAATGAAAAGATTTTGCTAATATTATTTTATATTGGTTTCATGTTGGAATAATAAAACTTGGGGTTAAATAAAACATTATAAAGTTAATTCCATCTATTCCTTTTTAAGTTTTTAATGTGACTACCAAAAATTTTTTAATTGTATATGTGGCTTGTGCTACATTTTTATCAGCACTGGTGTTCAAATGTTATACAAATATATAACAGTATTATTACTCTATTCTAGATATTAAAATTATACAGAGAGAAATCAGGAGTTTTATTTTTGTCTTTGGAAATAAAAATTTCACCTGATCTAGAGCAAAAACAATTTGAGGGCAAAAAAGTGATCGCTTTATTTTAATCCTTACATCAAAACAGTCTTTGGAATTTTACATGAAATAGATAATCATCAGGTACAATTTTTGTTTCAAAAAATCAGTGAGACTGTTGAGGAAATTCACGATGACAAGTGCTTTAGAGAGACTGCATTTGGGCAATCCTTGGGAGTCTCTACTATATTATTTCCTTGGACATGACAGCCTCCTTCCCTAGCTGCAAGTCTTGGGAACCAAGTAAACATCAGCTGAGGGCACCAAACTGATGTCCATCCAAGCCAGAGGGGCAGGAGAGGACAGATGGATGGCAGGACAGACGCGCATGCATATGCTCCCATCTCCCACATCAGTGGCTGTAACTGCCAACAGAGAGGTAAGAAAGAGCATACCTCTGAAATGATCAACTGCACTCAAGCCATTTCTTTTTCCTCTAACATATATGCCCCTGCATATGGCTGGGAACAAGTGGTACTGGATTGTTACTTAATCAGCCCGAGAAGAAATAAAATAATACCTCCTGATGAACAAAGGGACAGAAACACATCTCTCCATCCTCACCTTGCAGGTATAACTTATCTGCCAGTGAGTTCTAGTTTTGCTGCAATGGGCCTCAACTGGGGCCACTTCAAACTACTCAACAAAAGTCAGTCACGGGATTTATCTTTCCAATAAGTTTTATCAGTGTACAAATAATGTTCAAGGGCCTTCAGTGAGGCAATCCCTCGTTTTCTGGTCCAGTGGTCAGGAGATCGGGGTGGGCAGGGGTGCTGGCAGAGATGTAAGGAGTACAGGAGAGAGTGTGGTTGATACGCATGTAATTGATTTGGGGCTTAAGAATCCCCCCAGATCTCTCTCATTATCTTTAAATTCATTACACCTCTTTACAGGATAATATTAGAAAATAACTGACATTCCCAAACATGGAAAGGGACGATAAATATTGAGTCCTACATCATTTAAAATCTCTCACACTTTTCTAAATAAAACTATGTAATACACAGTCTCTGTGAATATTTTCAAATCCAACAAACATGTGATTTGAGGCTAGAACTGAGGATTCTCCAACAAAGGCACATTCATGGAATTTTGCTCTGTGTACTCCTAAAATTCAAGACATTGAATCAGCTCAGAAGCTTCTACAGAATTAAAAGGTATTATAAGTTTTTTTCACGAAGTTAAGATGAGTGAAAAATGCACATAAATTTAGTATTTCCTTTCCTTGGTATTCATTTGATGAGAACATTTTCTTCAAGCTTCACAAAAGGCACAAGCCAGCCTTTTGGTGCACAGCTATCTTTATTTTCTTTAGTATTTTTCTTGAATTCAATTACTGTCTGTTACTTTAAGTATGATTTCCTCATTCAAGCAATGACAACACAATTACATAAATCTAAAATTTTCAACAGGGATATTACAGCATAGAAGTAAACTAATAAAAAATTCTAATCATATACCCATTCATTACAAGGACCCATAATTCTTCAGAAACCAAGTCCAGTACTCTTAAAACCTGGCTACACTGTAAGATTTTAATAACTTTAAAATACAGAGTCGACTTTGCAGGCAAAGTTGCATACATTAGTTGCTAACATCTCCGTGTTCATAGCAGGATCACTACAGAACCAAATTGGATAAACAATTAAGTTGCAAATACATTTCTGACAAGGAAAAAACCACAACTAAGTTTCAAGTACCCTAACATAACTATTCAAGCCACACCCACACGCCTAAGTGAATTTAATAGAGCCAAAAACTGCAGATTAACTGCTTCAAGGGCAACTTACTATCTATGCAATTTCAAACACAACAGCAGTTAAGGAAAAGTAAACTACTTCATTCAATGCAGCAAACACATTTATGTGAAGTAAACCTTTGCGTCCATTTGGTTACTTCTTCCTACAGCTAGACTGTTCGGGCCGTGGAGACAATAAAAACCTTGACCCAGATCACATTACGCCATCATGTTTCTACTCCTTTACCTGGTGTGATACCGTAACCACCACACTGACAGTATTTGCAGCTATTATCTGTCTAGCATTTGCTCAACATAGAAACTGAGGTCATCCAAAGAGTCCAATGCCACCGAGCTGGTGACAGAACTGGAATTTAAATTCAAACCCAAAGCTGGTACTCCTTCTCCTAAACCACCCCTGCCTCACCACCTTGGCTCTATAAACCACGGCCTCACTGTTTCATTTCTTTCTTCTTAAGAAAGCATTGCATCCTGTTACCCATACCGGAAATCACTCTTGCACCTCTACGGCCTCATGAAAAAGTTAAACAAAGTTGACAATCACACCTCGCAGAGGGCAAATAGGGCGAACGTTCCAGACATTCCCTTCTTTTTTTTTTTTTAAATTAATTAATTAATTAATTAATTTTTGGCTGTGTTGGGTCTTCGTTTCTGTGCGCAGGCTTTCTCCAGTTGCGGCAAGTGGGGGCCACTCTTCATCGCGGTGCGTGGGCCTCTCACTATCGTGACCTCTCTTATTGCAGAGCACAGGCTCCAGACGCGCAGGCTCAGTAGTTGTGGCTCACGGGCCTAGTTGCTCCGCGGCATGTGGGATCTTCCTGGATCAGGGCTCGAACCCGTGTCCCCTGCATTGGCAGGCAGATTCTCAGTCACTACGCCACCAGGGAAGCCCCCAGACCTTCTCTTCTTGTTCATCTTGATCCACTTCCTTTCTTTCTTTTTCCCTGAAAGCACTTGTCCCAGCTGGTTTCAGAGGACCAGCTCAAATGTCCAAGTCAACTCTCTCTGCATCTGGGGGAAGGTGGTTCAATCTGTATCTTATCATTTTTTATTTCAGCAAATTGCTTCCATGGAGGAAAAAGACTTGGTGCTTCTGCTTCAACAACAGCAAAGGGCTTTGGGGATGCACACTGTCCATTTTTCCACCAGTCGCCTTTTCTCACCAGTTGGTTTTCTTGTTTATCTACCCGGTTGGTAAATGAGAGAACATTTACTTACGTTACAGACATGAGTCATGCAAGACTGAATGTCCATGCCTGGCCTGTAACCGTGGCAAAGAACTGATGCTTCTGTGGTGGAGAAACGGTTTCAGGCAGGTCTGGTGGAGGTGGGATTTGGGGAAAGGAAACGTGGCAGTGACACTTCAAACATCAGGAACAGCAAGGTGAGCTGGTCATTCAGGGGGCTGGATTTTATTTTGCCCTAGGGCTCCAAAATTTTAATCTACTTGTTGAATGAATCAAACCACAGACCTCTGAACTCTGTGGGCCATTCACTGCAGGGGCTTTAGAGAGGGCGATACCCTTCACTCCTTCACTGATTTCTTTTGCACACACGTTCACAGGACGGGCATGGTGCGTGGTGTTGGAGATATGTAAGGAACAGGGCATGTTTTGTGTCTGTCAGAGGCTCATAGCTGTGTGTCAGGGAAGGTATAATAGGTTTCACATTAGAGGCATGAGACCTTCAAGTAGAAGGGCCCTTCATCAAACTTGCCCTTATTGGAGGCCGATGGGCATCGTGTTTGTCCTGGTGATGAGAAGATGGCCAGCAAGTCACCCGTGACCTGCAGAGCACGGGCTGACCCTCAGCTAAAGCTGCCCTCCAGGAATCCATAGATCCCTAAATCCATAGATCCCGTAGTTTCGCCTTTTAGAGTAACCCAGAAAATAAAAAGATCAAATCATATCACTTCTTCTAACAGTTCTTCTATTTAACAGTTCCTCAAATATGAATTAAAGACATACTTTAGGTCTTCAGCTATACCATTGCCTTTCTTTAAACTTTCATCACCCACATGGCTCACAGGTCCTTCATCGACCACTTTCAGGCTGTCATAGCCACTCCTTCCTGACTCCTCGGCCTAGCCCCACTCCCTCCTATGTGCAGTGAGGGTCTCCACTGTGCCCAGCACAGCACCCAGATGTGACAGCCACCTAGTCAATATTTGCACAAGGTTTGGGCAGTGAGCACATTTCTATCCATGTATCTTAAGAAGATGCTAGGAGGAAATACAGCTCAGAGAGGTTACATAAATCACCAAAATCACACAGCTGACAAATTCAGAGCACAAACCACATTAAGGAAACAGAGATACTCAACTTGGAGTCTACAGACAGACATGAGGGCTTCTGCAAGCCTCAGGTCAGCAAGAGATTATGGGACTTTTTCTGGTGAGCAGATCTATGGCTTTCATCAGACCCTCAAAGGGGATCTGTAATCCAAGGGTTGTGATCAACGCACTGTTGGTTCAGTTCAAGCTTGTGAACTGATAAAATTTCCAGATGTTTCAACATCAGAACTCCGGCTGTGCCGAGTCCCCGGTGTGTCCAGGTGCTTTGCTGGGAATCCTCTTTCTTTGACTTTCATCTCCCCACACCTGTTGTATAACTACTACCTTCAAAGCTATTCAAGTGTAAGGTGAGATTGAAAATTACCTACTGCCTACTTTCAAAGCAAGCAGAATTTATTAATTGTTGCTTACTTTTAAAAATTGGGGAGGAAAACATTTGTTATATCCTCATTTTTCCCCTAGTTTCAAAAGCAACTCATTAAATACTAATTAAAAATGAAAAGTTGCCATGAAAAACCTAATGCCTCCAGGGACGGTGCAATAAAAAGAAGAAACAACTCTGTCTCTCACAGGACATGAAGACAAAGAATTGCAGTAAACCCCCTGCTGCCCTAAGTACATACCTTTTCTCAACTGATCTGTAGACAAGGATTTTTTAATGCATCTATAATACTAAATTCTTTTATTTCCTTTGCAGTTTCCAGCCAATACCAGTTTTTGTGTTTATTTTTATTATATATATATTTTTTACCATGTCTCACCCGGAATTGCTTGATTTGGAGCAAAAAATAAGGATTTGTGTCCTGAATCTGCAACTTGTTGGCTGTGTGATTTCGGTAATTTACTTAACCTCTCTGAGCCTTATTTCCCCCTGTGTAAAAACCTACTGCTGAATTAGGTATCTGGTTTGTAAGCTGTACTCCAGGTTGCTCCGGAGCTCTGATGACATGTCCCAGGGTCACTAGGGCAGTGCTTTCACCTCTTTTACATGTTGGATTTGCCTTATTTTCTTTGGGGAATAGGTTGCTGTTATTAAAACAAAAGCCCAAAAATCACTGGGCAAGATGGTCTATAAAATGCCTTAAAAGTCAAAATTCTATGATTTCACAGAACAACCCCTCTTGGAATGGACACACAAGCCCTCACTAAATGCTGAAAATCAGAAGGTCCATTCAAATATCATTGTTATGCCAACACACAAAGTAAGTACTCATTCAACAGCACACTGAAATCTCAGTGCTAAGAACAGTATTCTGTGCTTAACAAATGTTTTCCTCACAGCAAGGGTGTGATGGACATTATCTCCAGATGAGGAATCAGACCAGATTTGCCCAAGGTCCCTCAGCTAGGAGGGGGAAGAGCTGGGATCAGAAGTCAGAGATTTCCATGCCAAGGCACACGTGTTCTCCCAACTCCTGGAAAAGAGGGCTATTGGCAAGGTCACGGTGAAATGGCCACTCCCCATCCCCCCATCCCGTCCCTGTAACGAGCAGGTAAAATTAACGAAATGCATTAAGGGAGCTTTGAGGCATTAAGGCTTTATGATTTTTGATGGCACAACAGTTTTCACCTGCTGAAGTTCTCTCACTGGTTAATCTCCTTTTCTGACTGTGCACCACAGGACTTGGTACTGGAGGAATGGAGGGTTTATTTTGCTTTTCAAAATCAGAGCCAGAAATTCTAATTGTCCTGAGTCCTAAAAATGTCTCAGTCTACTTTAAGAAATATGACATCTACCTATCTATCTATCTATACACATACACATGTGTGTGTGTCTGTGTGTGTGTGTATGTACCATAAGGCCTTAAAACACCTTGTTGCTTCTAAGTGAACTTGAATTTTATTGGGACATCACACACCCCTTTAGCTCTCTGAAAACCAGCATCTTGCAGCGCCCTTTCCAGTCTGTCAAGACACGCCTAAACGACATGACCCCCCCCACCAACCAAGTATAATTTTATGTCCAAGTCACTCTTCCAGTTTCATATATTCCCCCCAAATCCTGTTTTTTAAGCAGGGTTCTGTCGTGTTAAGTTCAGGTTTCTTCCCTTTCTTCCGGAACCTGACTAACCCTTCGCTGCTCCCCATCCCTTCCAGACCACTGTGGCTTTGAAACCACCTCACGTAAGCGTGTCCTGTCTCCCCACACCACCTCCATGCCCCACAGAACATTCTACCTCCCCAGGCAGACTGCTCAGCCGACCCTCAGGCTCTGATGGCACAGCCAAGAATACCTCTGCTCTCCTGACCTCCAGTGGTTGCATCCAGGTGCCCTTTCCTCCTACTCTGCCTCTCCTCCGACTGTAGAGGCTATCATACTAAGTGAAGTCAGAAAGAGAAAGACAAATACCCTATGATATCACTTATATGTGGAATCTCAAATATGATGCAAATGAACTTATCTAAGAAGCAGGATCACAGACATAGAGAACAGACTTGTGGCTGCCAAGAGGGAGGGGGGTGGGAGAGGGACGGAGTGGGATATTGGGGTTATCAGATGTAAGCTATTATATATAGAACGGATAAACAACAAGGTCCTACTGTATAGCACAGGGAACTATATTCAGTATCCTATGATAAACCACAAAGGAAAAGAATATTAAAAAAGAATGTATACATATGTATAACTGAATCACTTTGCCGTACAGCAGAAATTAACACAACATTGTAAATCAACTACACTTCCATTTAAGAAAATAAAAAAATAAAAATCTTCCTCTGATCCAATAGTTGTCTAATAAGTGGATGGGGTATTAGGCAGCTATTAAAATTTAAAAAGATGTTTACTTGCCTCTCCCATCCAGGGATCCAATTTAAGAGACATAGTGTCATAATTTTAGAATTCCCTGCATGAACACTGTCACAACCTCAAATACTCTAACAAGAAAAATACAAATCTCCTCTTCAAAATAGAGAAGTAAAATTCTTTCATTAATTTTAACACATACATCACCACCATTCAAGGACATCTCTGTTGTATATTTCTAAGAGAAAAAAAATGGGGATACACTTCAGATTCTTCAGGTTGATGACCATCTTGCACTGGGTAAACTTACTTAAATGGTGGACTCTATCCTTCCAAGGACATGGATGCCCATTATCTTCAAGAGGAATCACATGAGCGTGTCAGAAGACAGACTTTGACCTCTGAAAATGTTTTGAAAGAGTTCCCCCGCCCCAGACCATGCTGGTGCCTTTGGGTCCCTCATCTCCACCTCCACATGGGCGCACACACATTTTTGAAAAGCCTGTGTTCCAAATTAACGACTTAACAGCTTGAGAAGATGCGGAGCTTCTCATGCAGTTTCCGAGGGGGAAAGCAGTTTTTCCTGAGATCTAGCAGGAGAAGATAAATCTCTCTAAAAGTTGATCAGACACTAGTAAGGGAATAATATATACACTGTCATAGAAAATTCTATTATCAAGACTTTATTCTATCACTGATGTGTTTTGTAAAGTTGCTGGTGGAGGGCTGCATTCCAGATTCTAGCCACCACTGCTAAAAACAGACAGGCACCACTATGGATGTGGGCCAATGGCACTGACTCAATGTCTGTGCTTATGGCCATTTTTCCCAAGAAGCGATTGCCGCAAATTTCAATTCTATTACCATAAAATCCTCCTGGAATTGGAAGCTGAACACAGCAACAGTATCTGCTATCTGGTCCTTGCCTGATGATGCAGGACCTACTCCAATATAAATGCAGAATTCACAGCACTGATAAGATGTACACAACCCATCAGTGGTCTAAGGGGTGCCAAGTCGGTCCTCACCGTGACCTGTCCTTAATTTTCCACGAATGATTGTGACTAAACACCATATTTTTTCGTGCATCAACTCTGCCATAACTTTGTGCCAGAAATTTCAACCACTAATAATTCAATTCAGTTTCACCACCAACAGCTATTGTTAAATTTTTTTTAATTTTTATTTTATTTGGAGTGTAGTTGATTAATGATGTTGTGTTAGTTTCGGGTGTATAGCAAAGTGATTCAGTTATACATATACATGTATCTATTCTTTTTCAAATTCTTTTCCCATTTAGGTTATTACAGAATAATGAGCTGAGTTCCCTGTGCTATATAGTAGGTCTCTGTTGGTTATCTATTTCAAATATACACACTGCTATTGTTAAAATTACCAACTTCATATGTTTTTCAGTGATTGCATTTGTCTCAGTCATTTAGCGAGGCCAGGTGGAATACAGCACAGGTGCAGGTTTGATAAAAAGAGTTGACTATATTGGTAGTCTATAGGTACCAGAGGCGATTAAAGGCCTATCGGGGGCACGACAGTAAAGAGTTCTGAAAAGTAAATGGCAGATGGGGGAGGAGGACAGAGAAGAAACTTCGTGGACTTAATCACTTTCCCTGGGCTATTTTTAAAAATCTTTTCCACCCCCTCACCCCCTCCTCTGTTCATTTATTTCCCCACTTTGAGAAACACAGGGTACCAGGTCAGGAAGGACCTGGGAATGTCAGTCTCATGAAGAATTACAATAAACGGGAGTTAGGCTGAAATTCCACCCAGTCCTATGGTTATCTCCTCCCATGCTTTTAAGGCCACAAGGTTTCCAAACCCAAATTTGAAATAAAAACATTTTAGTACATTCCGGGTTTCCAAACGATGTCTGAAACAAGAATATACACCTTCCACTTGTCTGATATTTTTAAAGCAAGGACTTCAAACCACCCTTGATCTTCAAAAGCTTCTAGAGATTTGCTTCTTCCCCCAATTATATTCTTGTCCTCAATTTTCAGGACTTGATCATCAGACTCATTCTGTCTTCCCTTTCTCAATGAGAGAGGGTGAAAGATGTCTACCGCCAAACCAAAACCGAATCAGTTAGGGCCGAACACAGGCATGGCTCATTTGCCTAAAAGATAATGAAGCCACAATTCCCAACGAGCCGGAAACGTGGTGACTGTTCTTTCCTGTAAGAGGTTAGCGTCTTGGCATTTTTCACAGGCATGCTGGAGCTGAAGCTGTTTTGCTGAAGGTCAATGGAAAGCATTCTCCGACCCTCTAAGTCCCCCAGGTTTTCTCTGTGGAGCACTGGAAGGTCCTGGCGAAGCTTTCCGTGGCAACTCCAGGACGGAAGATGAAGGGCAGGACCAAGTTCAGTGGAATGTCAGTACAACACAATGAAATGCGCTCCATGCACAGAGGAAGCATTTTTTCAGAAAGAAAAGTCAGCTGCTTTCCATTTGTTTTGAATCTGAGCTGTGGATACAGCCCGTCTGGGGTTGCTGGGGCTTTCGTTTAGTCCCTTAAGTGACCAGAACACTCCTAGAGCTCATCCGTGAATCTGGTAAGGTTGCAGACTACAAAATTAACGCACAGAGATCTGTTGCATTTCTGTACGCTGACAATGAAAGATCAAAAAAAGAAATTAAGGGAACGCTCCCATTTACCATCACATCAAAGAGAATAAAATACCTTAGGAATAAACCTACCTAAGGAGGCAAAAGACCTGTACCCCAAATACTATAAGACGCTGATGAAAGAAATCGAAGATGACACAAACAGATGGAGAGATGTACCACGTTCTCGGATTGGAAGAATCAATACTGTTAAGATAACTATACAACCCATGGCAATCTACAGATTAAGTGCAATCCCTATCAAATTACCAATGGCATTTTTCACAGAACTAGAACAAAAAAACCTTATATTTATATGCAAACACAAGAGATCCCCAATAGCGAAAGCAATCTTGAGAAAGAAAAATGGAGCTGGTGGAATCAGGCTCCCTGACTTCAGACTACACTACAAACCTACAGTAATCCAAACAGTATGGTACTGGCACAAAAACAGAAATATAGATCAATGGAACAGGATAGAAAGCCCAGAAATAAACCTACGCACCTGTGGTCGATTAATCTACGACAAAGGAGGCCAGATTATACATTGGAGAAAAGACAGTCTCTTCAATAAGTGGTGCTGGAAAAACTGGACAGCTACATGTAAAAGAATGAAATTAGAACATTCTCTACCACCATTTACAAAAATAAACTCAAAGTGGATTAAAGACCTAAATGTAAGACCAGATACTATAAAACTCCTAGAGAGAAACATAGGCAAGAACACACTTCGACATAAATTGCAGCAATATCTTTTTTGAGCTCCTTTTAATATAGCATGTGACTTGCATCCTAGAATACTGGGAACTACCTGTAGACACCAGAGCACACAGATTATGGCTTCAGGCTAGTGTCTGCCTCATTGCTACATTCTTCTCTCTGGTGATGAGACTAAACATCCCTCCTCTGAGAAAAGCACCACACCAGCCCACCTTTCCTCTCCTCAGAAACGTCACACTGCTTTCGCCCTGGTCCCTCAGCTCCAGGAGCCACCCTGGCAAACCCAGGCACTAAGCTTTTGTTCTGAACCTGCTCTTGCTAGGATACCCAGGGCTTCTGAGTTCTCCCCCCAAATCCTTCACACATCAACCCATTTTGCAGCCAAAGTGCTTCTCTCTTTCTCCCTGCTCTGGAAGTTCACAAGTCCTAGAGGTATTTTGAGACAATCTTAAGAACCTGGCATCCCTATTCTTTGCCCAGTTCCTTCAAGTTCCCTTTTTTTTTTTTTAATTTTATTTATTTATTTTTTATTATTATTATTTTTTGGCTGTGTTGGGTCTTCATTTCTGTGCGAGGGCTTTCTCTAGTTGCAGCGAGCAGGGGCCACTCCTCATCGCGGTGCACGGGCCTCTCACTGCCGCGGCCTCTCTTGTTGCGGAGCACAGGCTCCAGATGCGCAGGCTCAGTAGTTGTGGCTCACGGGCCCAGTTGCTCCGCGGCATGTGGGATCTTCCCAGACCAGGGCTCGAACCCGTGTCCCCTGAATTGGCAGGCAGACTCTCAACCACTGCACCACCAGGGAAGCCCCTCAATTTCCCTTTTCATCCAGAGAGTCTTAGATAAGTCAGTTCATGGGCAGAACAGAATTTGATTTACACTAGTACAATGACTGCAGCCACTGCCACTTTTTGAGTCATAAAAGGACCACCTCTCCTACTGAGAAACTAATTTATAAGTCATGTTTGCACCTCCTAATACTGAATCTTGTTTCTCTGGTTCTTCTTCTTCTCCTTCCTCTTCCTCACCCTCCCCTTCCCCCTTTCCTCCTCCCCTTCCCCCTTTCCTCCTCCCCTTCCCCCTTTCCTCCTCCTCTTCCCCTTCCCCTTTTCCTTCTTTTGGTAAGATTCCCTTACCATAGTTACATAAAAAATTTAATTCTCATGACTGTCAAAGCCAGATCCTCTGTTTCCGTATCTAATTTTACTACTGAAAGAAGCAACAGGATCTCATGCAAAGAGCACTGGATAGGGAATGTCAGAGGTCATCACCTATGTACCCTTGGGAAGGCCTACCCTCCTTCAGAAGTCTCGGCTCCATGCATTTTAATGTTCACTTTAGAGCTGTTTGTAAAATTCTCTTCACGTCAGAAAACTCTTCTGTAATGGCATTATCATTATGAAGTTAATTATCAGATTAATCACTATCAGATAAATAATTTAACATATCAATCAACATTAGGTCCTGAGGCCCATCATTTAATAGGAGAAGAGACACATTGGGGCTATTTATTAGGACTTGTGCAGATCAGAGAAAACTGAGAAGCAACAAAAAATAATCGTTACATCTAGTAGGACTATCAGACCCACTGCTTTTCAGATTGAGGGAAGTTACAGAGGTGACTTAACTTAACATACAGCAAAGGATACAAGTTAGCCCACAGAACACAGAATATTTCTATATGAAGAGAGACTTTCTTCAAGACCTTTAAAGAAAAGGCATATTTC
This sequence comes from Balaenoptera physalus, assembly GCF_965194825.1. NCBI lineage: Eukaryota > Metazoa > Chordata > Mammalia > Artiodactyla > Balaenopteridae > Balaenoptera > Balaenoptera physalus. The sequence goes on along the minus strand of NC_138887.1, from coordinate 121,170,848 downwards.
TCATTTATTTGTGAGACTCCTGAGCAAAAGAGGGTGGAACAGATCACGGGATGCACTTTTCCAACTCTGTGATTTTGTGATGCATGAGGCCTCCCTCTGTGTGTGTGTGTGTGTGTGTGTGTGTGTGTGTATGTGTGTGTGTATACACATATCCACATACATACAGATACAGAATCTGCCACTCATCCCTGCTCAATATTTGAGAAACAGTGTGTCACGGCTGACTGGAAACATGGAGAATGAAGCCTTCTTTCTCCTCTGCCTCTTAACAGCATCACTGACGACCACTTTTCAATTTTAAGTCATTTGAAATGAGGACAGTATAGTTGAAAATACATTTGTGCTTTTACTTATTTTGAAGGGGAAAAAAATCCCTTAATTTGGTTCTCTAAGGAAGGATCTAGTTTGTTTGCAAGAATACACTAAATTTAAACCGAATTAGCCTCAGCTTTTTCTCCTTCACCTCTGAGGCTGACCTCTGGGCACATGGTGCAGCGGGGTACCGGCCAGGGCGGATTCTGTTTTCACTGACAAGCCTCTGTAACATCTGATTGGCTTCAGAGCCAAAGGACGGATTTAATTCCTTCAGCTTAAAAATTATACTGTTTCCAAACATCTCTGGGTTTTCATACTTCATTTAAAAATAATTTTTAGCATCTCCAAAGAGAAGGAAGAAGAGTCTTCTAGAAGTCTATTCTCCACTTTATTCCAACATGTTCATGCAGTACCCTTAAAAAAAAAACTCTTTCCACATATTCATCTATTCTTAGTACATTTTTAGAAAACAAATTGGAAAAAACTCAGCAATCTCTAATTAATAGGAAAAATCAATTGGTTTTATGTCATTTCCTAGATTTTTTTCATTAATCTGCAGTAATCCTTCGCATACAAAAGTTATTTCCAGCTGCCACCCACGTGCCTTGGCTCCCAACTACCAAGGCAGATAAGAAACTGTATTGTGCCTCTGTTAGCCTGCTAAGAACTAAGTGGTCGTCTACTGCAACACCCCAAAAATTTTTAAGACTGTTGGAAATACGTATCATGCTACATTAAATCCAAGTCCTCGGTAATGCTAAGGGTTTCAACCAAGAAATGAGGCTTGGTGATTTGAAGGCAGCCACAAAGTTTGTCAGTACAACCAAATGATCCCCAACCTAACAACCAGACCAAACCACAAACCAGCATCTATCTCTTTCTCCTACAAAAAATTGCAGCTTATTCCTCCCAGCCTGGGTAAGGGGCCATCCCCTTCATAAATAACAAGGAAAAAACTGATATGAAGAATTAAAAGACTCATTAAGAGCTTTGCAGTCTAAGCACATAGTTTAAATATCTTTTGAAAACTGACAATGGAAGAAGAAAGTCTTCATGAACTAAATATTTCATTTCCCTCTTTGTGTTTAGAGCAGTTAAAATTTTAGCCAGTGTCCCCTAAAGGTATATTTATGTTCGATGTGAGATCTCTGCCCTCCATCCCATTTTGCTTCTCCTCCTCTAGCCCTGCTGTTGACCTTCTCTTTATTGGACTGTGGGCTGTTCTGTGCATTCCTCAGGGTCAAGATGATGTCACTCTGAGAAGTGCCTGGGATGGGACTGCCTCTTCTGGACGTCCTACCTGCTCCCCGAATCCACAGCCACCTGTGGTTTTCAGGTTATGCCAGCTGAAGTCTTCCATGATTCCAGCACATTCAAGTATAAGGGATTTCCCATGATCAAAAAGTATAAAATCAAACCAGAGCTTATACCTCCTCCAAAACCCACACCCTAATTAACTAGTTCCAGTATTCTGGCATGTGAGGGTCTCAGGCAACATGAGAGCAAAACTGAACAGAAGCCACGGACCTTCTTTTACATAACACAGCCTGGGCTTCTGAGTGCCCGCCCTTGGGTTTAGACCTATGACAGCAAAGTCTTCTCTCCATCATTATTGTCCCATGGTCCGAGATGCTACCTAAGTCCTTGCTGGAGCCTGTAAGCCCAGGGCATGTTTATTTTATAGCTAGTGAGGAGGAGATCTGTGACAAAAGGAAGCCCAGTCAGTCATAGGATGTTACTTCAGGGTGGACCTATTTCTTTATTGAACAAATATCCTGGAAGAGGAGGGCCTGGCTTGCCTCTTGTGAACCTCTGTGTTCATGCTACACTGAGCATTAACCCTCACACAAGCTCGCCCACTGCATACAAGAATTCCTAGATTTCCATATTTACAAAATCTCCTTCCCGGAAGAAATCAAACTGTACTTAAGTTCTTTAGATGATGAGGATGATGATGATGATGATACAACTAATAAGATGGTCTCATTTTTAATGGAAAAATGGGATTTGAGGAAACGACCACAAGTACGCAGCTTGCGCTAAATACAGACCCAAAGTGGTCTTCGTAAGGTCTCTGAATAGTTGATGACGGGCTGGTCACAGTGTCCCCAAGGAGGCCCTTTGCCTTCCTGAACTTTACAGGGATCCCCTTTCTTTGCCCCAATCCTAGCAAGTGAAAGCTAACAACACCCCTAAAATAAACAGGGAAAACCAGCTCATGCTGTTGATTTACCAAGCCTGAGCGAGTTGCTTTGATAATCTACTGGTGTCTCCCAGGATCTATTTTAATGATCTGCCAGAGGAGAACTAAGCAGTGATTAAAAGATAAGAACCCTCAAGATCTTTTGAGAAGGGAATTACAGTATAACAGCTTGCTGGTTCCCCTTTACTTCCTGAGCCTCTGCAGATGCTGGGCCTCTTCAGGGCAGGGTGAGCCGTGGTGGTCCGCTGCTATATGGGGACACCAATGCAGTCCTGAACACCTTCGTCAGCCCTTTAAGACCTGCTACTTCTCAGCTGGGGCCCCTCTGGATCCTAACCGTGCATCCTCTGGCTTTTCTAGCTGGGAGAGTCTGCACTCTCTAAATGTCAGGATGAGCAGCAGAGATTTGTTAGTACCTTCAGAGATACTGGGAAAAAAGCAGGAAAAAGAGACACAGGTATCCAGAAAAAGTCCTTTAAACAGAGCTCATATGTCTTCTTTTGACTTGTGTTAGAACCAAAGCAAAGTCCTGTTGGAGAGTCAGAATAATAAGCTGAATTATCTTGGGGGGGGGTGGGTTGGCACCAGCCACTTCCTCCATCACCCCCTCCCCACCCCCACATTACAAAGTATTATAGTTGGAAACCTTCACAACTGACACGCTAAATTTGGCAGCTCTGAGCGTGGCCTTTGTCCTCAGGTCCCTACACATCAAGTTTACCTCTCCAGATGTTCCCCGCGCACATGCATTATTGATGGACCAGGGATCGCTCCAAAACAGAAGTGGGGGAGAGGACAAAGGCAGACCCCAGCACACACGCTCGGCACTTTATCTCAGGGGCCAGCTCCGTGGCTCAGGTGGCTACAGTGGTGCAAATACAAAATCATTCAAGAGACACAATCCCCCCCCCCCCGACTCCCTCACACGCACACGCACACCGAGACGCGGGCACACTCCGGAAAGCAGCATTACCTGCTCCTGCTGTTGCATGGATTTCCCTGAAGCATTCGGCTCCTTGGCCGTAGTCATGATTTCCTGTTCAGGGTGCACACCGGCACGGGGGCAGGTGCGATCTGCCCGGGAGTTTGGGGCCACCGGAGTCCACCGGGCGGGAGGACTGGGATTTAGTCCATGCTTCCCAAATCGCACGGCTACCGGGGCAGGGTGGGGGAGGACCCGTGGGCAGAGCAGCCTAGTTTTCTTTTTAAATGCAAAGAGCAGAGAGCGGCTCCGAAGGGGGAGATGCTGCGGCTTAGCGGGCCTTCTCCAGTTAGCGACAGCCTCTGCAATCGCCACAGAAGCAACGACAACTGCTTAGCAACCGGCAAGTGGCGGCGCGGTGCAGGAAGGGGACCCCAGTGATGCGCGCCGCTCCCACCCGCCTCCCGCGGCGCACGGCGCATGCTCGGGCCGTGGCCGCGGGGAGGGGAGGGGGCTGGGCAGGGGGCGCCGGCGGGGGGAGGGGACCCCGGCGCGGCGCGGCCGCAGGCCCGGGAGCTTGTCGCCAACCTGCCCAGGTGGCCGGACCTGCGTCCCCGCGGCAGCGCTGCCGGCAGGTCCCACCGGGGCGGGGCCACGAAGGGGCCACACGCGAGGTGCCTTGTTTTTCCCTCTGCCAAGCGCAGGGCCTTTGGGGAGGAAGGTGGCCGGTGGGCATCAGAGAATGGCCTCTTTTCTGTTTGCCCGGTGGGTTTTTTTTTTTTTTCTTCCTGGATCGCTAGCTATGGAAATCTTGGCCTTTATTTTCCTTAAAATTCAGAAAACTTATTACGTTCCATCTTTTAACTCAAAGAATCCTCTGTTTCTCTGTGAAAATCAACCAGGACCTCAAGGGTGTCTGTTGCTTAAAAGAAGCAAAGAAAGAAAGAAGCCCATGGGGTGACCTTCCAGGAAGGCAAGGGCTCCCTGCCGAGTCCTGAGCTCAAGGAGAAAGCAGGGGCAGAGACGGCCGTCCTGCTCTCCCGGCCTGATCTCCTTGAGCTTGGTACTGACCCTGGGCGGACGGAGCCGCTGGTGGAGGAGAAACGCACCGTGGGACTCCCAGCTTGAAGAGCTAATAGCTTGCAGGTGGGGATACCTGGGCCTTCCAGAAACTCCAGCCAGCTCCACGCCCAGGGGTCTGCTGCTGCCCCTGTGTGTGTGCGGTGTCCCCTGTTAGTACTTGTCTGTCTCCCCCCTGCCTCTAGCCTCTGCCTCCGCCAAAGGGCTTCTGGCCACAGACACTCACCGGCCTGGGGGAGCGTAGCCCTCACCCCACCCGGCCCTGACCAGCGCTCTCAGTAAGGAAGTCCCTCCCGAGCCGCTGGTCTGTCTTGCCTTTGCCCCTGCGAAGCCAGTGCAGTTCCCTGTAGAGAGAAGGCGAGGTAGGTCTGTGTCCAGTTGAAAGGTGTGTCACAGAAGACTCCCCTTTGTCCTGCTCCTTCCCTGACCCCCTGACCCCAGTCATTTGCCAAGAACAGACACACCCCGGCAAGATCCAAGGCACTGTGTCCTTCCCTAGAGTTGACAGTTGAGTCCAGATAGCACAGAGTTGCCTGCCCCTTCCACGACGGCCTGGGCACAGATACCGAAAGGTCAGGATGGGCAGCTGGAGCTTGCCTGGTTTGGCCGAGCGTACGAAAAGGAAAACCCCGTGTAAGAGCCTTGCCCCACAGCCAGGCTTTGCTTTGTGTTGTGTTTGCCTTCGCTTTAGACGTCCCTGCAGGACGGGGAGTTTCCGGGATGGGAACAGCAGTGGCGTGGACCCCTGTGTTTGTGGCCTGCTCCCAGGGTGTCTGGGACATAGGTTATCACCAGTGCGGACTGGAGGGAGTGTGCCAGGCCACACAAACCCTCAGGGGAGTCGTTGCCCAATTATGGGTTTCGAAGGAGGGAAAGCTGGGGTCACTGCGGTGTGAGGTCCCCAAGCAAACCTGACATCGAGGCCCCAGCAGCAAAGACTCAGAAAGGAGACCTAGGCAGTGAGGTGAGAAGCCGCCCTCCCCTCGCACACCTGGACCACAGCAGCCCCGGGGGGGACCTCGGTGATGGGTGAGACCAGCAGCCCTTGCGGCAAAATGGTTCATTGCTGAGCATCTCAGAACTGGTCTGTCCTCCAGAGTTTCCTCTTAAATCAAAACCCCTGGGGTGGGTCAAGTCTTAAACCACCATCTGTTAACATCTCCAAAAGCATCCACCGCTAACTCCTGGGGGCCAGGAACGCCACCCAGGACTGATATCCAAGGACAGGGACAGCAACGGGGGGCAGGGAGAAGCAAAAGGAGCCAGGACCTGCCTCCCCTTCACGGTTTCCAGAACCCTGGGTCTAACCCACTCGGTGGTACCCCAGGGTGCTCAGCTCTGTCTGGTGGGGACTGACAGGAAACCCTTCGGGCACTTCTATTTTACTTCTCAATAACGACCCAAATGTTATTTTACATCTGAAAAGAATAGGGATGTAATGCAAAGTTCACGCACATTTGCAAGATTATACCTGATACTTCAACGAAGTCTCCTGCTGGCATCAGATCATCGGATCACTTGGGCACTTGCCCTACCAGCCCCTCCCACGCCCCCCCCCCCCCTCCTTCAGCTACTGTCTCTTCTAGAGCCACTGGGTGGTAAAGCTCGCGAATGGCTGGTGGATGGACAGGCCAGGTGGTGCCACTCGGAACCTTTCCATGGGCTTTTCTGGCACCAGGTGTCCAGCGGCCAACTTTTCTGCCTATTTGACTTTGACTGCCTTTAAAAGAGAAAGGGCAGGACTTCCTAATAAGCCAGACAACACAGATGAACTTGAAGGACCTTCTGCTGAGTGACGTGTGCCAGTAACAGAAGGACAAATACTGCATGATTCCATTTATACGGAGGAATCTAAAATCGTCAGACTCATAGAAGCAGAGAGTAGAATGGTTCTGCCAGGGGCTGGGGGGCGAGGGAAGCGGGGAGTGGCTATTCAAGGTGGATAAACTTTCCATTCTGCCAGATGACAAAGTTCTAGAGCTGCTGTAAACATCACAACTCTAGTGAACAATGCTGCATTGTACACTTAAAAATCTGTTACCTGAAATAAGTCACAGAAAAACAAATACCGTATCATTTCAGTCAAGTGTGGAGGATAGCAAACAATCAAAAATAAATCAACAAACCAAACAAAAACAAAGACATAGATGCCGAGAACAGAGTAGTGGCTACCAGAGTGGAAGGGGGAGGGGCAAAATGGATGGAAGCTAAATTTCTGGTGGGGACCACACTGCAGGGGACACAGGAGTCGAAATACGTTGTACACGTGAAACATATCGCGTTATAAACCCATGTTACCTCAATAAAAAATAGATCTATTGGGATTAACAGATACACACTACTATATATAAAATAGATAACCGACAAGGACCTACTGTATAACACAGGGATCTATACTCAATCTTTCGTAATAACCTATAAGGGAAAAGAATCTGAAAAATATATATATATGTATGTATAATTGAATCACTGCTATACACTTGAAACTAACACCTTGTAAATCAACTATACTCCCCCTAAAACAACAACAACAAAAATAAATCTAAAAAAAAATCTGTTAAGAGGGTAGATCCTTAAGAGAGAGAGAAAGGGCCGCCTTTTTTCCATGTTTTAAAATGAATCAGTATCCCTCTAGAAGGAAAACACCTGCCCAAGTTTATCCTTTAAGCTGAAGTGTGTCCTGCACCCTCCTCTCCGAGCCTCAGTGAACATTCAGTTGATAGCATTCATCCTTAGCAAAGGGAGAAAGTCAACGCTTAGCTACTTCATAATAATGACGGTAAGAGTGGCTGCCTGGTACTGCCCTGTGCTATGCACCCAAGCCCAGCATCTCTGTGAGGCAGGCCCTGCGATTCCCCCATTTTACAAAAGGAAATTGACATTTAGAGAATTTATGAAACCCATGGTTACCCAACAAGTAAGTGCCCAACCTAAACCTGGGCGTGCAGGCCAGGGGCCACCATACCACACTGCCTTGAAATGCCTGCAGAGTAGAATATTGAAAATACTGAGCTAGTCTGTGCCAGGAAGGACACTGAGCATTTGATACCTATTATCTTAATTGATCCTTAAAAATCTCTTAGATACCCATGGCATTAGGTCGCTAGGGCCGCCACAACAAAGTACCACTAGAAGTCCAAGATCAAAGTGTTGGCCTCTCTCTTTGGTCTGGAGATGGTGGTCCCTCTGTGTGTGTGTCTGTCCTGATCTTCTCTTCACAAGGACACCAGTCCTATGGGATTAGGGGCCACCCAGTGGTCTCATTTTACCTTAATCACATTTTAAAAGATCCTGTCTCCAAATACAGTCACGTTCTGAGGTCCTGGGGGTTAGGACTTCAAGTTATAAAGGTGGGGGGCGGGACACAATTCATCCCCTAACACCTATTGTTACCCCATTTCACTGATGAGGAAACTGAGGCTTGAAACAATTAAGCAGCTCTTCCAAAGTCACACGGTCAGTAGTAAATGGCCGAGTTACTCAAAACAAGAGTCAGGCTCCCAAACATCCCAGCATCTTCAGAGCGGCAGGCAGCTAAAGTGGTCTCACTAAGGCCTCACTCTGGGCGAGTCCCTCGTGTGGCTCTAGGGAGGATCTGGAGAGCGGTACGGACCTAGCCCTTCCCAGGTGAGTGCTCCCTGGACCAAGGGGGCAGAGAGAAGCCAGCGCAAGCAGGGCATCTTCATTCTGCAGCTGAGCACCTCCCTGGAGCACCGAGCAGGGGCTACCCTGACGCCTGCTTCTCAGCCCCGCCAGCTCTTCACTGCACTTGCTGGACACAGGCAGCTGAGCCTGGCAGAGCGTGGCACCCTGCCTGCCAAGGAGGCTGCCACCAGATGCTCACCCTGCCATGTATCCACCTCCCTTTCCCAGTGGCCCCATCGCCCGGTGCTACTAGAAACCTCTCAGAGCCTGCAGTCAGCCTCCCTGCGTGGACCCAAAGCACAGCAGCCCTGAGCAGGTGCACCTGGATGGAGGCTTGTTCACGTGGGCGCGATTCCGCCTTCATCCTTCTCTCCCAGCCAGGTGTGTCCAAGATGGGCGGCTGGCACAGGCTCGGCTAGTTAGGTTTGTTTGTGGATGTGCAAGCCTGGGTCCCGCTGCAGCTCCAGGCCATTTCTCACTCCTCTGATCTCCGCTCACCTTGCCCAGAGTAGCCAATCCGCTAAAACAGCTTTGCTTCACGACTCGCTCCATCAGCAGGTCTTTATCAAGCACCTACTATGTGCAGACAGCAGAACTGCCAAGAGACAGGCATGCTGGCTGCCTCGTTGCTGTAAGGTAGGGAGGAAAATGTCCTTAGAGTAGGATCCCTGAAGATTTTGAATTTTTTTTAGCATTAACCATCTGCAAGAGAAGCCACTTCTAACTTACAGTTCCCTGAAAATAAAAGTGAATATGGGCAGAAAGGTAAGATTCCCTGGAGAGTTCAGCCAGGATCTGAAGAAGCAAGTTTAGAAAAAGAGTTTATATAGACACATACTGAAAATTACCAAGGGGGAGGAAAAGTGGAAAAGTTTCCTGAAGACTGGGTTTCTCTAGAGAAACAGAACCAATAGGATGTGTGTGTGCATGTGTGTGTGTGTGTGTGTGTGTGTGTGTGTGTGTGTGTGTGTGTAGCGAGAGAGAGAGAGACTGAGTATTTTAAGGAATTTAAGGAATTGGCTCATTTGATTGCAGGGGCTTGCAAATATGAAAGCTGCAGGGTAGGGCCATGTAGGCCAGAAGGCAGGAAACCCAGGGAAAAGGCCATCTGGAGGCAGAATTCCCTCTTCCTCCAAGGAGGTTGGTCTTTTTTCTCTTAAAGCTTTCAACTGATTGGATAAAGCCCACCCATATTGTGGAGGGTAATCTGTTTTGCTCAGGAGTCTACTGATTTAAATGTTAATCACATTAAAAGACCCCAATCCTCCTCAGCAACATCTAGTTTGACCAAAAGCTGGGTACCATGGCCTAGCCACACTGACACACACACATAAACTCAACTATGACAGGCTATGAGTAGAAGTGACTGGTAGAGCATCTGTCAGGGTGAATATTCTTAATTTACTATTCTTCTCCTCCCCCCTTTTCCCATCTCTCTACCTGGGATGCTTGCTGCAATCTTGAATCATGAAACCAAGACCATTCACAGGAGAAAATAGAATAGCCATCAGATTCTTGGGCGTTTACCTCCAAATTGTATATACAGGAGAGAGAAAGAAACTTCTCTCTTACATAAACCACCGTTACTTAGGTTTTCTGTCACACACAACCAAGCTGAGCTCAAATGAATACAGTACAAATTCCTCTTCTGTCTTCCCTTTGCATTACTCCTAACAGTTTTGCTAAGAGTATCCCCCTAAAATCATAGCCAATTAAATTAGGAAGAAACAGGAGCTGATCTGTCTTAATACACCTGCTAAATTTATGTTGTTTTCTAGATGTAGCAAATGAGTGAGTTTCCAAATCAGGGTCCAACTATGGCCCCTGGGCCAAATCCGATCCACTTCTTGTTTTTTAAAATAAAGTTTTATTGGAACACAGCTGAGCCCATTCACTTACACATTATCTAATGAGAGCTTTTGCACTACAGTGGCAGAGTTGAACTTGTGACCAAGGCCAGGTGGCCTGTAAAGTATAACATATTTACTATCTGGTCCTTTGCAGAAAAAGTTTGCAGACCCCAGGTCTGGAGTGACTCTGTTACATGTCCATTACAGTTATGTTGGCTCACTCAGAATCACAAAATCAATAGAAAAAAGAATCTTGTATCAAGGTAGACCATTCCTCCCACCCCCGAAAGGAAAGGCCATAGGAAAAAAGTCCTAACGCTTTTTACCATCAGCCTAGAAGACATACCTCGCAGGAAGACAAGTGTTTTCACTAATTATGAAACAGTTCACCTCCCACTGTTGTCAGGGTGTCTCCTTTTCTGGAGGGAGACTGGGGCTTGACCCAGGAGCCTCCACACACCCTCCCCTGTGTGTATCCTCACAGCGTCCTCTCCAAATGCCACCCCAGTTCCATCGAATGGGGGGTCAGTGTCCTGGAAGCAGGAATCACCCGTGGATTTGGGAGTCCTGAAAGCATTCAAATGGTTTGCATAATTCATACCTCCATTACTTAGAGTAAGTGCTCAAAATTATTTGTTTGGATAAATGCATAATATCGTGTATTCAAAGGAATTCAATGACAAGCCCCATTTGAATGATTTTCATCTTTTCCTAAAAGATGCTTCCCTGGTTGATCATGAACCTTTATCAGGTAAAGTAATACTAATCACTCTTCCTGGAGATGAGGCCACGGGAGGTTTGGCCTGAGCCAATGTGTCCAGCTGTCCGAGAAGCCAACGGCTTACTGAGATACTACTATGTGCTAGGTGCTTTGTATAAAAGTCAGGAAATCTGCTCTCATGGACTCTCAGCCTAATAGGAGAGGAAAACTTGGAACAAAGAAACGCCTTTTGGTCCTGCCTTAGGAAGTACAAGGAGAAAGATGTGATGGTGGTGGTAGGGGGGGGCTTTGGAGGCAACCTGGGTGCCCACCCTCGTGGAGGGCTATGTAGAATGCTCTGGAGACACACCGTGCAGTGCACACCATGCAAAGCTAAGCAGTGATGAGCAGCAAGGTAATGTGTACACAGAGCAGCATGGATGGATTATAAACACAGAGCTTAGGGCAAAAAATAAGAAACATAAATATATATTTACACACGTATACATATACATATATATGTAAATATATATTTACATAAATATGTGTACACAAAACGCATAAGCATATACACATAAACTCAAACCTTTTAACAAATAAAAATACATTCGTACAAAATACGTGTTTTGCAAAAATACATACAAACTAAAAGCTACCCACCAGACGTGGTATAATGTTTGCTGATGGTGGGAGGGAAAGGGGAATAAATTACAAGCTGAATAAGGAAAAAAGAGGGTAGGAGGGAGGAAGAGAGGTGGGGAGGGAGCACAGGACCAAGGAAAAGAAGGAAGGAGGAAGACAGGGGTGGGCTTTGCTTGGACCACTGATGATAACGTGATGTCAACTTCACCTCCATAAACCTCAGCTTCCTCACCTGCAAATAGGCTGGAGAAAAGTCAAAATAAAATGTATCAAGAGCCCTCGGTAGCCCTGCACGATCACTTGTACCATCTTACTTAACTCTCCCAGTGATTCTAGGAAATAACTGTCTAATTCTTAATTTACAGATAAGAAAATGGGGGCTTCGAGAGAGGATCATTTGCCCAAGGTCACACAGGTAGTTGTTTGATTGACGGGTCTGGTGTGAATCTACATCTAAGTCCAACTCTCTGCTCTCTGTGTAGCTGGACCACACTCTCTAAATTACATATTCCCTAAATACTTTCCAGCTGGAAAATTCTATTCTGTGAGTCCAGGTAGATATTCCAAGGTTGATAATCAAATTTCTAAAAATTACCATTATGCAAAAAACTTTGAAACCATCCCACATTTATGTTCACACCCGGCTATTAGATGGCAGCCTCAACTCAATGGTCAGGGGGACCAGATGCAATACAAACTCTGTGGCATTTTGAAAACCTCATTTAAAAATGTGTATGTTTCATCGCGAAGTAGCTTAATTCCATTCCAGTTGCTTTGCCTTTCACATCTCCCCCTGACCCATCTCGCACCTTGAAACCCGACCAGAGAGCAAGGGCACCCTGGCACCCAGGCAGGTCGGCCACCCGAGCTGGCAGGTCACGGCTGGGCACTGCCTGCTCCTCCTTGAGTGCCTCATACCGCCAGGATGACCTGGGCAACAGCAGCTCGACAGATGCCTTGTTGACGGCCCCAGTTGATCTTTCTGGGGCTGTTCACGAGGCCAGCTGTGACCAAGCTCTCCTGTTATCTGGGTAACACCAGATGTGGCGGGGGACTCAGATATTCCTGCTGTCACGTTGTCATCAGTGGTGTCTCAGGTCACACGTCCTCAGAGGAGCCTCTGGGCCATCCTCCTGGCGTGTGTTTCACATCCTCCCTTTTTTCCCAGGACCTCTGCTCACCCCCCCTGCCATCTGGCCCAGGTGTGGCTGTGTAGCAATAGGATCCAGGTCAGGAAGAGTTTTCACACCCACATAGGAGAATATATCTTATATAACATGTCCCTCTAAGCCTCGAAGTTCTCCTGCTTCGTTTCCAACATCAAAGAAAGAAATAAGCAGATTCCTGTAGACAATTCCCAGAGAAGCATCCGTCAGTGAAATCACTATTGTCCAACTTTGCAACACATCCGACTTGGCTTTGGAGTTGAGTGTAAATGACAGGGTACATGACACCCAAACGGGCCACTTCAAATTGGAGATGCATATAAAAAATGGCCATCTAAGATACTTGGTATTTTCTCTTGGAAGGTAATATCAAAGCGTGGGCATGAAAAAGGAGGGTCAAAGAAGGAGCACTAGTTCCACCCCAACCCCTCCTATCTGATGAGCTCCTATACATCCTTCAATGCCCAGTTCTAATGCCACCTCCTACCTCCCCCTAGACTTCATCCCTTGCCTCTTGTTCTCCCATCACACTTTTTATGTCCCACACTTGTGTGAAGTCTTGTTACATCACAGCACTACCATCCACTTCCCTTCCTGGCTTCCTAGCCCCATTGTGGGTTTCTCCAGGGCAATGCCAAGGTAAAATGAAGGGCTGCATATCAGTTAAAGGAATGAGCTTTAACGTCAGAATAATTTCTTATTTGCAAATCCCAGGTCTGTTCACTTGCTGTGTGTAAGCCACTGAGTCCAGGTTTCAGCTGTTAAATGCACACAACAGTGGACGGCTTATAGAGTATGGTCAGAACTAAATTAGGTCAACTCTGTAAACCAGTGGACACAGAGCAGGGGCTAAATCAGCAGCTCTTCTCATTGCTGGACTGAAGTCACCTTAAGGACATGTCTTCTTCTTTGTATCCTCAGTGCTTAGCACACAGGAAACAACAGAAAAATGGGTGTGTTAGGGAGAGAACTTTGGGAAAACTTGAGTGTCACCTCCACTGAAATTCAGAGGACAAGAGTGTTTCTTCACATGAGCACCAGGAGAGGTCAGAACCAGATCATTCATTTTAGGCAACTCGTTATCAGCAAAGACGTTCAGACAGAATCACAGCACAGAGTTCCTGCTGGAGCCTCACGGGGTAGTATGGACACAGTTCACAGACGACTGAGAGATGGAAACGTGGATGTAGACCGCCCTGGGAGGATGGAACCACATCCACAGGAGGAAATGTCAGGTGGGATGGCTGCCAAGGTGACGAGGTTGGGAGAAGAGGCTTCCCGAGAACTTGGGGCTCCATCCTGCCCCACCCCCGTTTCAGCATCCAGCCAGGGCACTTGCCCTCCCCACACCTCCTGACGAGAGCCACATGTCATTGAAACGAAGGGCTCCCCGGCTTAAAACACAGGATCCACCGAGTCCCTCACTACAGATGACCACTTCTCAAGGAGAAAGAATGAAAAGGGAAGAACAATGACCACTAAAGAGAAAAAAATGTCTTATATTTTAGAAATCAACAATGAAACACACGAGGAAGATATATTTCCTCGATTCATCAGACAAGCTTAAAAGTTTCCACGTGCCTTATTATGTCTTTTTTAAGAGTCTCTTTTGCTGAAAATTAGAACTAAGCAGAAGTCCTTAAGAATTAGAGCCCAGCCTATCGAATAAGAATAAGAATAAGAATATCTACCATTGAGTATTGACTGGGAGTCAAACTCTCCGCCAGCCCCCAAGAAACAGAAAAGATAACTACTTGTTGGGCAACACAGAGACAACTTCATGAAGACAACTGCCCTCCTAAGAAAATGAAAGACAAGATTTATGTTGTGAAATTTATTGTCACTTATTGCGTCAACCAGCAATGAAACAGAGGAAGTAGAATAAAATAGAAAATATAAGCGGATATGGCTCTTAGTAAGGGTATTATTTTGTGAAACTTTTGTGAAATGGGGTCACCTGTGAAATATGAGAAAGCCACTGTTCTAAGATCTGTAAGAGAAACTGTGCCTGTCCATGGGCCCACGATTCCCTTTTATTCCAAGTCTTTCTCTCCCTTTCTGAGAGTGCTCTGACCCTGTAGCTTCTCCAGGAAGCCTTCAGAAACTGACACCAGAGCCACATCCTTAAGCAGCCTCAGGCTCCAACACAAGTAATTTCCCCTTTTCAACATGTCCATTTACAGAACATGCCACTATCCCAAAAGGCTCTGCAGGCGATGGCGAAAAAGCACGCCTGAATGAATGAATGATGTCTCTTACAAAGGTGCTCAGATGAATACTGAATAGAAAGATCGCCCTTGTGATGAACATATTACACCAGGAAATTAGCTGAGCTTGAGCCACATCTCAGACAGGATGCAAGATTGAAACCTACATGACTGATGATTTCTCAAAGCCCATCCCGAGTAGGATGACAGGCAGGAAAGAGTACAGTGGATGTGGTAAAATTCACAGGGACCAGAAAGGCTCCAATTTTAAAGGATTTTCCTCATTGAGACTTCAAAAATCACCATTATGTTTTTATCCTTTGTGGTTGCTATCATTCATAAACTTATTGATAACAGATACAGTTGACAGAGACGTTAAGACACCCCATATCTCTACATTAACCAAGTATTGAGATCATGTCAGTGGATCAAGTTAACAGACCTACCCCACCAGAAGCACTAACTTGAAGAAACTCGGGAAAATCATTTCTTGATTCAGGGCTACCTTCTTCCCTGGCTCTTTTCAGCAGCTTCTGAAACCCTCCTCATCCTTCAGATGAAGTATGGTCTTCTGATGGGTACAGATTTTTGCTATACCTCTAAAAAGGAATGAAGTCAAATATTATTCACTGATACTGGAGTATTAAGGAAGGAATATGTTTTCCTTCTCTTGAGGGTTTATGTTCTAACAGAAAAATACCTATATGTCCATCACTGGGTTCATTCTGGATGGAAATCCCCCTCTGAGTATCCCTCTTAGGACGAGACAAGAATACCACGTCATGTAGGACGAGACAAGAATACCATGTCATGGGTGATAGGACCAGGGTCTGTGGCCTGACCCAAGGACAGCCAATCTATAGCCATATAACCCATGTGAAGAGTCAGGCCAATCTGATTCTCCTTTTCAGGAACTTGAATTCATGCAAACTCAGAAGCCTTCTTTACAAGCCCAAGTTGGTTTCCAATTTATCATTTGGTGGTAGTGATGAGCAAGTGAAAGGTCCCCGTACAGACTGACGCCTAAGGATGCCCAAGGCTAGTCCTACTCCAATGACCCTCTTGTCCTGGGGGTCAGATGGAATTCACACAGGTTTTTTAGGGAAGGAGTGACTGCAAACTAGTTCAGGTTCCCAAAGCCCAACATTAGTTTTCAACTTGCCGAGAGTTTTGATTCCATTCAGAACAAGAGATTATTATTGGATAACCCTGACTGGTCACTTTTTTTTGTCTCTCTCATTTAATTCCCAGACATTTATTGAGCATCTACTATATACCAGGGCTTATTGGGACACTGGGGAAACACAGATACAGAAAAAGCACAACCTCGGCTTTGAAGGACACCCAGTCTAGTGGGAAGGCAGACAAACAAACAGTATCACGAGATGAATGCGAAGGCAAGTGTGTACAGAGGTAGAGCAATGGACCTGTGGTCCTCAAAGGTTTTTGTAGGATGTCCCACTGGAATGATAGGGGGCCAGGCAGACTAGTGGAGAAGCGACAGAGCAGTGGGACCCATGTACAAATAAAGGGTGGCAATGCACAGAAGGTCCTTTGAGGGGCTGTAGGGAATCTAGGGTGCTGGGGTGCAGTGTGGGTGAGGCAGCACGGACTGGGCAAGGCTCGGATTATGATGACCCTCTTCATTAAAGGGACAAGCTCCACCCTGCAGACAAGTGGAAAAAAAATGTAGGCAATAAAATGTCACGAGCACATTTGCCATTTAGAAATGTCTCTTTTCAGCATGTGGAAAATGAACTAGGACAGAGATAGCAGTTTAGGAAGTTTCTGGAGCTGTCCAAGCAAGAAAAAAGGAGTGCCTAAAGTAAAACGGTGGGGATGGATAAAAAAGAAAAGTTAAAATTGCATATCAGGGTCGACTTGAAAGAACACGTTGGCCAGTTAAGAGTTGATCCATTTTCTTTGGCCACATTTAGCTGCAGCAACACAAATAATTCTCTGGAAGGCCCAAAGCAAGGTACTGCCAACGTTAGAAACATTTGTCACTTATTTTCACCTTTTGTTTGTACCACGTGGAACTTACTAATAAGCAATTCTGTAATGATGGGGATAAATTGTAATGATCACACCTCATTTACTTTTCAATGTCCTCCCCATCTGGTCATTCTACCAAGGGTTATATTTTCTCCAACCATTGTATTTCAACCCGAGGATTCCTTGGTTCCTTATTTTGATTAATCTGGTCAGTATGGCTCAAGGAACAAGAGCAGCTCAGGAGTCAGGACACTTAGATCCAGTGCCTGCTAGGGGATGGACATGTGTGTCCCCCAAAATTCATGTGTTAAAACCTAAGTCCAATGTGCTAGCATTTGGAGGTGGTACTTTTGGGAGGTGATTAGGTCACGAGGGTGGAGTGGGATTAGTGCCCTTTTATAAGAGACCCTGGGGGCCCCTTCCACCACCTGAGAACACACTGAGAAACTGCAATCTATGAACCGGGAAGCTGGCCCCCACCAGACACGGACTATGCCACAGCCTTGATCTTGGACTTCCAGCTTCCGGAACTGTGAGAAAAACATTTCTGTTGTTTATTTGCTACCCAGTCCATGGCATTTGTGTTATAGCAGCCCGAATGGACCAAGTACCCTGCACACTGCACAAATGCGGGGTCCCAATTCACACTGTGTTCTATGGACTCTGGACTGGGGCTGCTGGGCAAAAGTAAATACCTACAAACTCAATGTCAGTGATGCTCTCTGAAGTCATGTGAGAACATGATGCTCCCTGGGGTCCGTGCAGGGTCTGCCACCTGCACAGGCTGTGTGAGTCTGGGCAGGTCACTGCCACCTTCCAGTTTTGTTCACCCCAGCGTGGGCCCTGCAGAGGCAGCGGCCAGCCAGCCCTGCTCACTGCTATTCTTGTGCCACCACACCTTGTACTTAGCATACAGTAGGTGCTCCCTAAATGTCGGTGGCCCTTGAGGCAATGAGAGGACTGAGCCAGCTCAAGGGGGCGCAGTGCCTCTGACTGTCACTGTGAATTAGGTACCATCAGTGCCCTGCAAGCCACTGGTCCAAAGATGGAACTCAGAGGAGAAGGACTCTTTGTCATTGGCCTGGCGACCGTTAGCCTGTATTTGCAATGCATCCCACACAGAGACCTTCATCCTACATCCAGGAGTTGGGAGCCAGTGTCTGGATGATTTATTAAGTCTATGAAATATTCTTCTGCCTCGGTTGATGACAGCGTTTTATTTTTCACCCAGATATTCTATTGTAAGCCATCTCTCCATCACTTCTCTGTCACCAGGCTCTGCTTTCTCTCGTGGTGTATTTTTCTCCTTCTTTCATCAGCTTCTGCCCTGAAATGCCTTTTTCTGCCATTCTACAAGCCTCCTTCTTCAAATAGGTCTGTACTCCTGACACATTTTATTCATTGAATTTTACAAGTACAAAGAGAGAGAGACAAGAGTCTGTCGGTCTCAGAGTGGCAGAGCCTGGGAACACTACACTAATTTAAAAAATCAATCTTTCCTGAATGGCCCATGATTTTCATGTTCTGCGTATAACTTTTCCCGTCATTTCACTCTATGTGGAACCAGATTTAAGTATGCATTAGAATGCCAACTCCAAAAGGGCAAAAATTTGAAAGCTGCTTTATTCACTAACACAGGCGCTTCAAACAGTAGGTGCTCGATAAATAACTCTTGAAACAGTCATTGTTACAGAGGCTTTTTTTTCCTGCCACTTGCAGGGAGCAAAACGTGGAGGGATTCATCATCTAGATGAAATTGCTTTAGACAAATCATGGCTCCCATGGAGAGAACTTATGATATGCCTTTATCTACGACGTCATCATCATTCAAACCGGCCTTAAAAAGTGGGCAAGGCATAAATCGTCTCCCCTCTCAAGAAGAACGGTTGTTGAAGGCGGCAGGTGCACAGGGAGGTGGCAGTCCTGGTCTAAGGTCCCTCAGCGAGTCCGCAGCAGAGCGCGGGCCACCCCAGTGCCTCCACTCTGAGTCTTCTGGGCGTGGCTTCGGTCCCTACAATGGAAACAGGTGGCTGGTGCATCTGGGGGAGGGGTGACACAGAGTCACTGCTTCACGTTGCCAGGTGGGCATGGCGGCACCCCAACCCCAAGACAAGTTCATCGGTCCTGCCTTCCCAGGTCTTGTCCTCTGCTTGTCTGCCACCGCTGTTCACACCCCTTCCTCACCTCTGGGCAGGAGGTTCACACACCACAGCTCACTTGCTGGGTTGCCTCGAGTAAGGACAACGGATGAAAATCACACCCCTTGTTAAGTTTCGGAGAAGCAAAGTCCCGAAGTCAGAGGAAAATTCTCCTGGCTCCAGAGATCACGAGCTCAAGACTGGCGGGGGCGGGGGGGGGGCAGTGTGTGGCCAGGAGGAGGACCAGACTTTCTCGGATGCACAGTGGCCAGGGCATCCAGGGGAGACCCGTCATGCTCCTCTGGGTGGCAGGGGCTTTGCCCCATTTTTACCAGACTCATTTCCTGTAGAAGAAAATCTCTGCTATGGTGGTGGCCAAATCCTCTATAACCATCCAGACATCCTCAGGATGAATCCCGCCTGCCACCTTTAATAGCCTCAGCCATTCGGGGACAAAAAGAGCAGGAACGTCTCTGGACAGCCTTCCTTACAAAAGGCAGGGCTCGACCCACCTCCGCTGCTCACAGCTGATCTCGCCTTTCCTGCTCTGCCAGATGCTGCTGTTTAATTAAGGAAGGTGGCAGGTGACAAGAGCCCCTTCTGCTGGCCCTTCGGGGAGTCTGGTTCCAGCAGTGTGGCTGGGCCACGGTCTGAGCCAGCCACGCAGGGGGACCCGGTGGGGAGCAGACGATGCGCCTGGTCCCTCTGCTACTCCTAGCTCCTCCTCACTCCTCAGCCCCCTGTTTATTCTTTTTTCTTCTCTTGGGGACAGAATTCTTGGAAAATAGATGACAATGGCAGAGAACAGGTCGCCATGAGATTTGTCCAGATGCATTACAACATGGCATTTACCTAAACCAGTGACATAAGCTATTAACTTGGGAGGCTTTTTGCACTAAGTAGGGTTTGTCCAAACCTAAGACAACCAACCCAGCCATCAGGAATAAACAATGAGACTGTGGCCTTGGGGAGGCCAGGGAGCGTCAGGAGAGGAGAGCTGCTTCCTCGACACTGTAGCTGGACGGTCCCCGAGGCCACAGTGAAGCTCCACCAGGAAGGCACAGACGGCCTGGGGAGAGGGACGGCGCCATGTGAGGGCTGAGCTCGAAGGCCACTTGGCCACTGACTCTGGACCTTTGGGAGTCTTGCCTTAAAATTCAGGTCCTGTCAATAATTCTGTCGCCTGGAGGAGAATGTGCTTTTCAAAGTCACTTGACAGATGAAGGCCATCTCCCTGCAAGGCCATCAGGTGACCCCGCTGCCTACCTAAGGGAACTCTAGTGCATTGTCTGGTCTACCTTCCATAATGGTCCGAGGCACCCACGACCTGTATGGTCCCAAGGACCCCAAGGCTCAGTCTCTGTCCTGAACATGCGGCCCGGGGGGTAAGCATCACAACCATTTTACTCACGGCCGCTTCGAAGTGCAGAAAGGATGAAATTGCCCCAGGCTGTTGATGAAGCTGGAGGCTGACTGGAGACCTGGATCTGGGGATCACTTCCTCTTTTCCCCATCACTAGACAAAACTGCCTCCCATCTCAGTGACTCCTCCTGCCCTTTCTGTAAAAGGGCTCTTTTCAGTTCCACGGTTTTGGAAAACTGAATCTATTTTTTCCCAACCTATGGCATACAAACTATGAAATATTTAGCACACCGATCAAGAGCAGATATATTTAAAAAACAATATGGAAGAATTAGCTATATTTTCTCTGAGGTGTATTTCAGTATGACAGGGAAAAACAGATGACAAATGGTTCTTGAGAATGTAAGGATAAACGAGTTTACAGAAGACCCCACGTCTTTCTTATCGCCAGTTGATTTGTCAGAGTGAAAAACACGCCAGAGTTTTCTTGCAAAAAGTTAAAATTGTTATCTCTTTAGAGACTTTGCCTTTTTCTATATTCTACACACATCAATGCTCTGCATATGTCTCATAAATGCACAGAAAGAATAATCAGTCTTAAAGTGAAACTAAGATCACCTCTGTATTGTGATATCAATGCTTTTTCTCATGAAAAATATAAGAACCTACCATGCTTCTCAAAAATTGTAATATTCATTGTGTTGCCATCTCTTCACTTTTTAAAAACATTTCCTCACAAAAAGTTACTATAGGGGCTTCCCTGGTGGCGCAGTGGTTGAGAATCTGCCTGCCAATGCAGGGGACACTGGTTCGAGCCCTGGTCTGGGAAGATCCCACATGCCGCGGAGCAGCTAGGCCCGTGAGCCACAATTACTGAGCCTGCGCATCTGGAGACTTTGCTCTGCAACAAGAGAGGCCGCGATAGTGAGAGGCCCGCGCACCGCGATGAAGAGTGGCCCCCGCTTGCCGCAACTGGAGAAAGCTCTCGCACAGAAATGAAGACCCAACACAGCCAAAACTAACTAAATAAATAAAATTAAAAAAAAAAAAAAAGTTACTATAGCTGTGTTTTTAAACACACACACTCACTCCCCGCCTCACACACACGGCACACAGGCATACCTCGGAGATACTACGGGTTTATTAGTTCCAGACCACCACAACAAAGTGAATATTGCAATAAAGCAAGTTACATGAAATTTTTGGTTTCCCCGTGCATATGAAAGTTATGTTTACAGTCTACTGTAGTCTATTAAGTGTGCAATAGCATTATGTCTAAATAAACAAGATACATACCTTAATTTTAAAATACTTCATTGCCAATTTTCTGGTGGTGTCTTTAGGATTTTCTATGTATAGTATCATATCACCTGCCAACAGTGACAGTTTTACTTCTTCCTTTACCATTTGGATTACTTTTATTTCTTTTCCTTGTCTGATTGCTGTGGCTAGAACTTCCAATACTATGTTGAATAAAAGTGGCAGGAGTGGGCATCCTTGTCTTGTTCCTGATCTTAGAGGAAAAGCTTTCAGCTTTTCACCCTTGAGTATGATGTTAGCTGTAGGTTTGTCATATGTGGCCTTTATTATGTTGAGGTATGTTCCCTCTATGCCCGCTTTCTGGAGAGTTTTTATCATAAATGGGTGTTGAATTTTGTCAAAAGCTTTTTCTGCATCTATTGAGATGATCATATGGTTTCTAGTCTCCAGTTTGTTGACGTGCTGTATCACACTGGTTGATTTGTGGATACTGAAAAATCCTTGCATCCCTGGGATAAATCCCACTTGTTCATGGTGTATTATTCTTTTAATGTATTGTTGAGTTCAGCTTGCTAATATTTTTTTGAGGATTTTTGCATCTGTGTTCATCAGTGATATTGACTTGTAATTTTCTTTTTCTGTGATATCTTTGTCTGGTTTTGGTATCAGGGTGATGCTGGCCTCATAGAATGAGTTTAGAAGTGTTCCTTCCTCTGCAATTTCTTGAAATAGTTTGAGAAGGACAAGTATTAACTATTCTCTAAGTGTTTGATAGAATTCACCTGTGAAGCCATCTGGTCCTGGACTTTTGTTTGTTGGGAGTTTTAAAATCACCATTTCAATTTCAGTACTGGTTATTGGTCTGTTCATATTACCTTTTTCTTTCTGTTTCAGTCTTGGGAGATTGTACCTTTCTAAGAATTTGTCCATTTCTTCTAGGTTGTCTATTTTATTGGCATATAGTTGTTCATAGTAGTCTCTTATGATCTTTTGTATATCTGCGATGTTGGTTGTAACTTCTTTTTCATTTCTGATTTTATTGATTTGGCTAAACACCATCTGAGCCTTCAGTGAGTTGAAATCTTTTTGCTGGTGGAGGGTTTCAAATATTTTGAGATTTACCAAAATGTGACACAGAAACACTAAGTGAGCAAATGCTTTCGGAAAAACGGTGCCAATAGACTTGCTTGATGCAGGGTTGCTACAAGCCTTCAATTTGTAAAAAGAAATGCAATAACTGTGAAGCACAATAAACTGAAGCTTAGTAAAATGAGGTCTGCCTGAGTGTGTGTGTGTATAGATATAGATATTTATATATAAAATATAAAATTTGCCAGTTTAACCAGTTTTAAGTCTATAATTCAGTGGCAGTAAGTACATTCACAACGTTGTGCAACCATCACTACTATCTATATTCAAAAGTTTTTCATCACTGCAAAGTGAAAATCCCTAACCACTAAGCAATAAGTCCCTTTTCCTCTCCCCAAAGCCCATGGCAACCTCTAACTACTTTCTCTCTCAATGAATTTGCCTATTCTACATACTTCAGACAAGCAGAATCATAGAATATCTGTCCTTTCTGCCTGGCCTATTTCACTTAGTATAATTTTTCGAACTTATCCACGTTGTAGGATATATCAGAACTTCACTATTTTTTATGTCTGAGTGACATTCCTTTGTATGTATAGACTGCATTTTATTTATCCTTTCAACTACTGATGGACACTTGAGTTGTTTCCACCTTTTGGCTATTGTGAATAATGCTGCAATGAAAATTGCACGCTCATTATCTGCGTACTGCATACTCAAGTCCCTGTTTTTAATACTTTGGGGTACTTTAGCTGTTTTTAATTTCAGAAGTACAATTAATTGGTTGAAATTTGCACGACTTATCAACTTTTTTAAAAAAAATAAATTTATTTATTTATTTCTGGCTGCATTGGGTCTTCGTTGCTGCGTGCGGGCTTTCTCTAGTTGCGGCGAGCGGGGGCTACTCTTCGTTGCGGTGCGCGGGCTTCTCATTGCAGTGACTTCTTTTGTTGCGGAGCACGGGCTCTAGGCACGCGGGCTTCAGTAGTTTTGGCTCGCGGGCTCTAGAGCGCAGGCTCAGTAGTTGTGGCGCATGGGCTTAGTTGCTCCGCGGCATGTGGGATCTTCCCAGATCAGGGCTCCAACCTGTGTGCCCTGCATTGGCAGGTGGATTCTTCACCACTGCGCCACCAGGGAAGCCCTATCCACTTCTTATGTCTTGCAAATCATCTCATAGTCTTGGCAGAACCCAGTAACAATTACCCCATTGGTCTATAAATCAGCTAAGACCCGCCTACAACAGGCACCTCTCAGCCCCGTAGACCACAGGCTGACCAGGAAGGGTTCCAGAACTCACTCCCCCATTCTCCAGTGACCATGATCAGGTGTCTTCTTGTGACTCAGTCCGCATTTGTCAAACAGGGCAAATAATACTTTGTGTATCTAATGTGATTGTCAAGAGGATCAAATGAGGCAATGTTTGGAAAACCTTTGAAATGCAAAAAGCTCTATGTAGCACAATATGCTATTTTTGAATTCGAAAACAGCTGTTTTCATGCATCTGCAAAGAGGACTGAAATGATTTGGGTCCAGAAGCACCTGTTCCCTTGTCCTCATGGTGTCAGAATCACGAGCCAGCGACAAACATCCCCAGGACAGTACAGTATCCAGTTCACCCCACGTAGACGGTGGGCATCTGATGTCTGCTTATCACACTCTCATATACCTGGGGTTGCATGGAGCTCACTCTGAGTCCTTCCGACTTGACCATCTGAGCGTCTATCTGGAAAGATACCAGGATCATCAAGGATGCTCAAGGTCTGTCTATACAGGCCTACTTCCCAGGCATCCTCTTTGTTCTTGGAATTCCCACAGTGCCATGTGCTACATGAGCTTCATAACAAAGACTATATGTGTTTTCTGTTATTATTATTACTGTTTGCCTGGAATGGACAGTGAGTTCCTTGAGTAAAGGAGCCATGCCTAGCCTACTGTTGTATATACCCCACGCATGTTGCTTTGCCTTAGTAAGTACTCATTAAGTTCCTGTTGGTGATGATGGTGGTCTTGTTGACGACGACAGTGCCGATGGTTAACCCTTAGTAACAAACACCAAGTTCCCAGCATTCTTACAATTCCTGTGTATTAACTCAGTTATCCTTAAAAGAACCCTGTGAGGTAGATCATTTCTATCTTCCTCTTACAGATGGTAAACCTAGGCAGAGAAAGTTGAAACCGACTGCTCCAGATCACACAACTGTGTCAAGTCCAGGATTCAAAGCAGGAACCTCTTGCAGATCTCATTCTTGGAGCATCTACGCTAGTCTTGTCTCAGATGAGTCGTCTAGGGCAATGCAACAGAGATTCTAGGGTTCAGAATCTGAGCAGATCATATCAGTGGGGCCAGTGGGGTAGGTGGAAATGAACCCAGTCCCAATTCAGAGAGGGCTACGGTGAACATCACCGCCTGACCCCTGACGAGGGAGGGACTGGAGACACGATGTGGGTGCCCTGACCCTTCAGGTACGCACAGGTATTGCCCCTGAGACCAGAGTGAGACATCAGATGTGTTCCGACTCTGGCCTGAGCAGGATGCCCCGGGAAGTTCCGGCATTCGGGGGCGGGGGACAGGGAGGGCTCCAGAGTCACCACCTCTCATCTGACCTCCTGTTACATATGGACCAATTATGATTGCTTCCAATCCCCTTAGAAACCACTGGATATTTCTCTGCCCAAACACACAATAGAGTTTTTGGTTTGTTTTGTTTTGTTTTCTTGTGGACGGTCTTCATTTCGATGCCTAGCTACTATAAACAAGCCATTATGTGTGAATTCTTTCCAATAAACATACACCTTGATAATAACTCCGAGGAAACCGCCCCTAAGAGAAGGCCATGGCACAGCCTCCTGTCATGGGCCGCTCACTCCGGTCCCAGTTTTGAGTCTAAAGCCAGGGCTATGCCCAAGGTCAGGGGCACACTTGTCTCAGCCTGCAGCTTCCTCCTGAGGGATGTGGGGAACAAAGGGAAAGAAAGGCCCAGGAGGAGGAGACAGTGTAAAAATATCCACGAGGGATGCAAACCAAGACCCGAGGGGTAGCTGCCTCTGCCTCGTTTCCCATGTGCTGTGGGAAGAAGGCGTTTGTGTGCACCGCTGGGTGTACTGTGTCTGGGAGGAAAACCCTCAGAACAGCTTCAGTGAAAGAGCAGTTATTGGATCGGACAACTGAGCAAAGATTACCTGGCAAAGTACCGGCATCAAAGGCAAGCGAGGGATCTGCACCTTCCTGATGGGGCCACAGGCAGAGCGGGAGATGGAAGGACATGGAGGCCAGCTACTTGCTGAGAATATGCCCGGCTCTGTGCCAGCCCCCGCCAAAACTCCTGTTACATGGAATTCTCAAGAAGACTCGCTTAGGGGGAGCTGACTCTTCCTTTGACAGTGAAGAAACTGAGACATGAGGTTAAGTCACTGAGATAAAGTCACAGAGACCCACGTCTCAAATCAGTTCGTGACTCCAAACCCCGCACCAGTCTGTCTTTGCTGCGCTCGACACCGAGGATTATGGGAAGCTCTTTTCAAGCAGAAAGAAGGCGGTTCACATTTTTCTCAGGTAGCAGGATGCAGGCCACTGCATCAGAGAGAGTTCAAATTCCTCAATATGCAATATGACTCTAAAAAAGGGGCCACTGATATAAACATGTTCTGGTGCTAAAATCCATCTGTGCAGCCAATTGCAAAGCATTGCACGCTTATTCCAGAGATATTATATACAGACACAAGATGCATTTGAAATACCACTTAGCATGATATCCTAAGATCTCCTGGGTACACAATGGTGGTAAATCTTTGGACTTTGTGACACCTTTGATTTTTTTAAAAAATTAGTCAAGCTACGTAGATTTACAATGAACAATGCTTGTGTTAAATCGTATAATACTAACTGGATCTATCACTCAGTTATGATAATGAACATAGAGATCCAAGTGTGACTCATAGGATTCTGAACACAATTCCCAGGGGAGAGCAGCCCCAGCAGAGGGAGAGCCTGCCCCATGCCAAGTCTGGTACCAGATGCAGCATCTTTAGATGCTGGCACCTAAAACTGTAGAAATCCTGGCATTTAAAACTGTATTCTTGTTACATAATAGTTACATGTCTGCCGCTTACTAGCTGTGTGCCTTTAGTCAAGTTTCTTAACTGCCTCAGTTTCCTGACATGTAAAAACGAAGTGGTGACTGTCCTAACCTCACAGGATGAATGACACGTTAATACGTATAAAATGGTTCAAACAGGGCTGGATGCAGAGTGTGTTACCAGCTCAGGTCGGCTCTTACGTTGCATTATTGGAACGAGGAGGTGTGAGGAAATAGAAAAGTGTCCATACGGTGATCTTCCTAGGAAGACTTTTTAACCTGCAAATATGTTGTTATGGGAGTGGTAATGAACTCACTCATTACCATTATTAATTAAATCCCAACGTGAATTGAATTAGTAACTAATTAATGAATAGGCGTAACCACGGCCATTGTGTACGGAATAGCAACAGGAGACCACACCCAGTGTTGGGCACATCGTGCTGCGTCCCCGCAGCAGCCCTGCCCTGATGACGCTGTCTCCTGAATAAAGGAACCAACCTGACATGTCCAAGGTCATGGGCAGAGTACATGGAGGGCAGCTCCCACCCAGGGCCTGCTGTCCCCAAAGCCAGAGCTTCCTGCATTCACACCACAGGCAGGCCTGTATTTCAGCCTCGGAAGTGGGACCGGTTTTAAGAGATGCTTCCCCAGAAAGATTTGCTCCTTGAGTCCTTAGCTCAAGTTTGTGAAACTCAAGGGAATAAATTTACGATGTACATTTGCATTTAGTCTAACCCTCAAGAGCTCTGTGATGGAACCTTTTTAAAAATCCAGTAATACTAAAATAACAGTAAGAGGGACCACCGTGTTGCTTCCAGCAATGACAGGCCAGCTACACTTCCAGGATCTCAGAGCGGTTTCTCCCACTGTTGGACCGTTCGCATGCAGTGGTGGAGGATGGACAATTATTTTACTTTTCTCTACACTAAATGTAACTTTTCTTTCAATATCCTGCTGACTATTCTCCACATCTACTGAGAGTTATAAAATGTTCTCAGCTTTGAATAGGACATAAGCATAACAATGGCCTAATATCCTTATTATCTCAATAGGAAAAAACAGGATCTTTTCTAGGGTTTTAGAATTGTTTTTTTTTTCCCCCAAAGGATCATCTCCTGTGCAGTTAGTGCGTGAGGGCTCTTTATTGAAAGCTAAATCCATCTGAGGACAGTCTAAGAGTCAAACCTAATCAGAGGAGTTGCCCACATGCTCATCAATAAGCAAGACCCTCAAATAGGCAACGTGTGCCTCCCCCAACGCGATCAAATGTCACGTTTCATTCAGCTCCTTCCCAGCGCTCAACAGCTTTTTCTAGGAGTTTACCTGGATTCAGAAATCAAACTAATGAGACTCTGCAATCTAAACACAATTATCATCAGTACCACAGTAAGAAGGCTCCAGTTAACACGACACTGGTTTTTAAATCCACACACACACGGCGCATTACCCTAAATACTGCTGTATTCACACGTCTGTCTCAGTAAGTGATGCCCTTCGAAGCTACCACCTCAGAAAGCCAGATTCTCATCCCCATGACCCTGCCACTGATGGCAACCTAGGAACATCCTGACGAGGGTCAGTTTTGGGACCACAGCTGAAAATCAGTCACAAAATTTCATTATCATTTTTTAACCCTACAGAAAACATCGAGATCGATCAACCATGGTATTCTCCACACGTGCCTCCAAATGATTAGATCTATGCCCCCACACCCAGACACAGATCACACACACACACACACGCAACACACATACCATGCATGCACCACAAGCACACACTCATACACACCACACATACACACTGCACGCATATATACACACACACAGGCACGCACATGTCTTTCCTTAAACGACTGTGATTTAATATCATCCAACATTTTCAAAAAATGTGGTGAAGATGCTCAAACACTTCCAAACATATTTGGAACAAGAGCGCCCTTCACAGGATGAGGTTCTTACTTCATAGGGGCCCCTCTGAAGGCGAAAGCACGTATTCGGATGCGTAAGTTCTATCATGACTGCTCCAAACTCACATCACCTCACAGTCAAAGGTTTTTCCTTGTCCCTACTTTTCAGGTGAGGAAACAGATGTAAGTGCTACATTCCTGATGGATAGGACTGTATATGACCGTATATTTACAGCAGTAAAATGCAGGTTCTAAGAGTAGCTTGGGTCCCACTGTTCCTGTCTGAGTTTTCCCCAAGCTGCTTATGAAAATAAGGCAGTAAGTGAATTCTTCGTGGAGGTCGCCTGATCCAACAGCAAATGAAAGCTATTTAGAATTTTTTGGAGTTTAAAAACTGTTTCTCCAAGTATTCTGAGTTAATTTTTTTAACTTAGCAAGTTGGTAAGTGGCCAAGATATTCCTGTGCTTGTGCTTGGTATGCACGGGGTCGGGACCCCTCTGCCCCTCCACGTCTGGAGAACAGACTGTCTGCATCTCCCTCACTTAGTGAAACAAAGTCCTCACTTAACTCGGCTACAGGGAGGGTCTGGCGCTTTCCCTGAGTCGTCCGAGCCATACCCATCACCTGCACAGGGGGATGGTCAACCCCCTTCCTCACGGTTATCCAGCAAACATGAGAGGAGACTCTAGTTGGTCTGGGTAGCTGTGTCCCCCAGCACGTCACCTGCCAACAAGGCTGTTCCACGTTGTACGGGAAAAGCAAACACATCAACAGACTATGACAATTCAGAACAGCTAGACAAGGATAGAGATGAATGCTTTGCTCTTTGCCACCTTTAAAATTTTACTTTTTAAACCAAAGGAACAAATAGATCTCCCTAAGCTAATCACTCCTTCAGTTTGTCCAGAACGGGTATTACCTAGTCTGATTTTTTCTGCAGTTCAGAAGAATTCTGAGGATTTGCAAGATGGACAACACTCTAATGCAAAGAGCTGATCCTTGTCATTCACAGACT
This sequence comes from Balaenoptera physalus, assembly GCF_965194825.1. Taxonomy (NCBI): domain Eukaryota; kingdom Metazoa; phylum Chordata; class Mammalia; order Artiodactyla; family Balaenopteridae; genus Balaenoptera; species Balaenoptera physalus. Next base: position 121,141,272 of record NC_138887.1, on the reverse strand, counting down.
TCTCATTGGCCAACTCACCTGTTTGCTGACATTTATTTGTAACCCCCCAAATCAACACTCGTGGCACTTTTGTGGTCATTCGTGGACATGCATAGAGTGGAAACAGATTTGTTGCCTGATGTGCACGTTCCCAGCTGAGGTCCACAAGACATCCCTCTGCCATCTTGTTTCAGCTCATACTGGAAACAAGGGTCCTGCCCATGGTCTACTTAGTGCCACATTTCCCACATCTTTGTGCTATGTGGCAATGATTTCATGGTTTAAAATGGCCCTTAAACATCGCACTGAAGGGCTACCTAGTGCTGCTAAGTGCAAGAACGCTGTGATGCACCTAAGTAGAAAAATGCTTGTGTTACATGAGCTTCATTCAGGCATGGATTACAGTGTGTTGGCCATGAGTTCAATGTGAATGAATAAACAATAGATATTCAATAAGGTGGCCTTTAAACAGAAACACTGTTTCATCTACTGAAACATTTCATTATTGAAAGGCTTAAGGGTCATGAACATCAGGTAGACCCAAATTGGAATGACCTGGGTGACCCTAGGAAAAATCAGTTAGCAATTCTGAGTCAGTTGCCTCATTTCTAAAATGGGAATAATAACTGCCCACCGGGCTTTGGTCTGTATCTCTAAGATAACATCCATAAGTTTGGGAAAAAACATGACCAACAATAGGTTATCAATAGGATGTGCTCATCTTATACCTCCATGCTGACCCCCATTCCAGGTTAAACATTGATTTCCTAGACACCAGCAAAGGCTGACAAATCTCAGATATCAGAGCTACAGGAGCAGAGTCTATATTCCTAAGAGTTTTCAAACTGTGCTCTGAATTCAGAGCTATTAGCTGTAGAGAGCGCGGACTGGGGCAGTGAGATGGGGAGGAAGAAGGACCGTGATCACAGACCGAGTCCTTCACAAGAAGAGGGGAACAGCCTCACTGGCTTGATTATTCTTAACAATTTTAACATTTACTATGAAGGAGCAATTAATTTATTTACAGTGTAACAAGCCCCAAAACAAATGGCTCAGGGCAGAAAGGTCCAAATCAATAGGTCTCCTAGAAAACAAATCAGGCGATTTACCCATGTGAGGACCACAGAAGAACGTGACCTCTGAGATCTTCACGTCTGGAGACACAGCTGCTAGCCTCGGTCGTGAGCACGCACCTGGGGCAGGTGTGCCCAGAGACAATCAGGGGAACCGAAGGCCTGCGGGGAGAGTGGTCAGAGTCTATCTCCATCTTTGACCACAACCCTCGGATGATCACGTTTGCCAGAAATGTGGCTCAGTGGCCTGGGAAGATGCCAAAGTATGGTAACGGTGATGGAGATAAAGCACTGTGTATCACCAAAAAAAAAGGTCAGTTTTAATTAAAAAAAATTTATTCCTAACATTTTGTAATAAAATACAAGAAAAGCAGTGACTTCAGAACTCACTAGTGTTAAAATTATAGCCATGATTTCCCAGAGCCAGGTTTGGAATCTAACGTACATGTAGGCACTGAGATGCTTTTACAATGAAAGTAAGTGAAAAATCAAGACAGTCTCACAGATTTTGGTAACTAGTGTCTGAGGACAGGAAAAAAAAAAATCTTAGTTTGCATGTCCGCATTTAATTCATTGAAGAATTAGATCTTTTTCTTATGTGTATGGAAGAATCCCAATTCAGTAAATACTAAAATTTAGGGCCTAATGCTTCTGGGTGCCAAGAGGTCAAAGCTGGCCCTCGACTGCAGGTTGGAGCTGTCGATAGGCGTGCAGATGGTCAAGGGCCGAGTGGATGGATCTCTTCTCATTGAGCAGCTGGCCTGCGCACAAGACCAGCTCCAGGTGGAAATGGCTCCTGCATCCCTGCAGTGGGAAACTGGCTGCCCTGCTTGCGTGTGATAATTTTACTGGTGTTGCCCAGACTGGAGAAGAGGGTTCTGTGTGAGGAACCGTGGAATCCCATGGACATGCCGATCGGAACTTAGGAACCTGGCAAGAAGGTTTCCATTTCACAGTGAGGAGCTTTGGATGAAGGAAAGGGACGGGGCCACGACCGCAGGATTCTGCAGTTGAAAAGGTGCTGGGAGATGACGAAGCAGCCTGTACGTTTCCTGCTGAGGACCCTGAGTTCTCAGGGCTTCTGGGCATCAGCGAGGGAGCTAGCGCCTCACCCACCGCGGCCCCCACCACCACGCGGCACCGCTCACCCTTAACGAGACCTTCTTGTTATCTGGCTTCCTCGCTTCCTGCAAGGAGCAGTGGAGGCAGGGACAGACATTTATAGAGAAGCACCTAGGATTGTTCCATGGAGAGTGCAGTTTTTCTCCTAATTGTTAGTGCTGCTGTAACTACGTTTTTCTACTCGTGCCGAATTGACTATACTGTCCAGGCTACATCTCGAGAGAAATCATGCTAAAGAACAAGCCATCCCACTCCCCCAATCTCTTCTACATAAAAAAGCCCAAAGTTTATACTTCACTTTCAAATTGTTGTTTAAAACATGCTGCTTATTAATAAAAGTGGATGTGATCAGATAATCCACGAAAGGTGAACACAATGACTTGTTCTCTTTTCTTTCTGTAATCTTCCATAATAAGGGGCATTGTTCCACCGATAAGACTGTATTTCGCTTCAGTATAGAAAGAGCACTGCCCCCCGGTGTGGGTAACGGCCACTTGACAGATGTTAAGCTAACGGTCATCATAGCAGGGAGAGAAGCCCTTGCCTTGCTGCACAGCCCGGACGGCTCGCTGGCACAGCTGGCTGTGACACGAGCCGCGTCTCGTCATGAACTTCTGTTGTCTTTGGGGGCGGGGTCTGGCTCCTGTAGCCCTGATCTTCCACCTAAAGCTCTTCCCCGCACATCTGGGGGCCCCCCACCGCGCCCCGTTCTCTGTTCTGCTGCCTTCACTGTACTGTTGGGCATCCCAGCTCATGGCAGAGAGGCTGAGCTGAACAGGGAGGACCCTCCGGGACTGGGAATTTCAAGGTGACTGGACAAAGAACGATACAGATCAAAAGATCCTTGGGACAAAGGAAGTGGGAGAGATAAACAGCACCAAATAGTTGTTGTGGCCACAGATCAGTGGAACTCCTATATATTCCAGACAAATGAGGTTAAATATAATTCACAATAGCCAAGACACGGAAGCAACCTAAGTGTCCATTGACCGATGGATAAAGAAGATGTGGTGTATATATATAAACAATGGAATATTACTCAGCCATGAAAAGAACAATATAATGCCATTTGCAGCAACATGAATGGACCTAGAGATGATCATACTGAGTGAAGTAAGTCAGACAGAGAAAGACAAATATCATATGATATCACTTATATGTGGAATCTAAAAAGTGATACAAATGAACTTATTTCCAAAATAGAAACAGACTCACAGACTTAGAAAACAAACTTGTGGTTACCAGAGGTGAAAGGTGGTGGGGAGGAGGGATAAATTATGAGCTTGGGATTGACATATACACACTACTCTATTTAAAAGAGATCACCAACAAGGACCTACTGTATAGCACAGGGAACTCTACTCAATACTCTGTAATAACCTATATGGGAAAAGAACCTGAAAAAGAATAGATACATGTATATGTATAACTAAATCACTTTGCTGTACACCTGAAACGAATACATTGTAAATCAAATATACACCAATATATAAAATAAATAAATGAAAACAAAGAAAAAAGAAAATCACCCCCCCCAAAAAAAGAAGTCCTTTGTGAGGAAAATGGTAAAAGAGCCTTGGTGGGAACAAAATGAAAAGGGTTCATTTGCTTGATGGCACGTGACTCTCTGTGCTTCTGCTTTGGAGAGCTAGGTCTTACAAAGCAGAAGTTCTGGGGACTCCATGAACAGAAACCTCTGCAGACCTGAGGGCGGGTGGGCTTCAGGGTTGGGTGTCGGGGCAGCAGAGGCTTGTGATGGGAGTAGCTTGGCTGCAGCATCAGGACACTGGAGGAACACCTGCCAGCTCCTTGTTCTGTTACCCACGTAGGTCCAGGGGAGGTCACTGTCAAGGTCACCTCTCACCCGTCTATGGCTCTTTCTCCGGTTCTTTCCTGAGCACTTTAAACACCTATGTATGTTTCCCCTCATTAACACTCCTCATTCCCCCATCCCCCACACTGCTCACCGACAATGGGGATTTTGAAATGAACATCAATGAAATTCTGGAGATCCCCAAATTTCTAAAATCCAATTCCAAATAAGGAAAGGGAAAGTTGGCTGCATGCTTAGCAATGAATCTTTAGGTGAAACTGAAGTAGCCAGCGCACTACTGGTCAGACCACCTCCGTGGAGTTTTTACCCAGGCAGTGTTCAAAATGCTTCCCTTTGGATTAATGTCCGTTTCGATTAAACTAATAAAGGATATGAAACTAAATCCCCAGCTGTCCCAAAAGGGCCATAAGAAGTAACAGAGGTGCGTTCTCTGTGGTCTGAGGTAATGTACTAAGTGAAGCATGTTTTTCACTTTGATGAACATTCCATTTAATTAAAAGTAAATATTAGGAGAGCCCTGTCAAGAATGGATGGAGCACGCAGGCCTATTTCAGCAGAAGACGCAGAACACTTATGTAGACCTTTAGATCAGTTCAAGACCCTGTGCTAGCGGCTGGGGATTTGCAGGTGAATAAATCAGGCTGTTTCTTCTCCAGAAGCTACTCATCTGTCCAGGGAGAGAGATATATAGAGTCTATCAAGATGCTGGATGTAGAGGGATTTTTCAAGAACATTTTACTTCAAACCAGGAAACTCACTATGGTGGTCGTTCGATTTCACCTAAGCATTTTGATTACAGATTTTATCCAAAGCATCATATTAATAAGTCAGTCTTTCTGGAAGGCAAGTCTATGCAGTGATCCCGGACACGAAAGTATCTCCAGGCCGCACTGAATCATACCGTCCGCCTTCGTTAGATTCCTTTCTTTCAGGGGATGCTGACTGTACTTTCGGATCCAACGTCTGAGACATTTTTGTGTCATTTTAAGGGAATGGCAGCCTGATGTCTCGTGTCTAGTGCTGGCCCTGTGGCTTTTTCTGGGACCCTCTTATAAATGCCAAGGAAGGAGTTTCTCTGTCTCAGTGGTGGTCATGGCATTGCTGGCCCCACTGAGCAGGTGCATTTCCTGTAAATAGGAAAGCCTGTCTGACTGGTCTCCAGCACCCACGGTAAGTGGAGGGAGTTGGGTTGTTGAAATGATAAGGGTCTCCTGTCCCTCAAGGCCTTGTCTTGAGGCCTCCTGGTCACTGCCGGCCTCTTTGTGTCCTGCTTCTCGCTCTCCTAGCTTGTTCTGTATCCTGACTAAAGGGAATCCCATTCCACCCCCTGCCCATTCCAATTTCAACACGTTTCCTGCTTGTTGCAACCAGTGGCACCACTTCATCTTTGCCCCCTCCCAGTCTGCTACCCCAGGAAGAGGCAGCCCTGGCCCATCTCACTGGATTGATAGATAAGCGGGCTGTCGCTGAATCCTTAAACTCAGTAGACACAAAATAAACGGACAATAAGCCATTTACATAGACCGGAGCTTCAATCTTTGAGCTGTGTGTCTTCCCTCTGATCAGAGGAGATGTACCTTCTGAGTTGGGAAAACAGAAACAGACATCCGGGGACCATGGAAACTTCCCAGGAAAGTGCTTAAGAGGATGACCATGAACCCAGTCCTTAATCCCAGCTCATTATTACCGCAGCATATCTTGTCCACTTCATAACCCCCCTATCTTTTGGAAATGGAGGTTTTCAGTAAAAGGAGAGATGGTCCACAGGGGTCGGGGTGGTGTTCAGGATGAAGAAGGAAACCCACGTGCTGAAGCGTTGAAGGGCCCCATTCTTCCGAGTTTTGTGTGTTGGGATTAGGATGAGCTCCGGAGCCAGGGTGGAATTCGTCAACAGGTACACAAAGAGTGGGGACACCAGCACCCTTGTTTACACGGAGGCAAAACCACCCCCTCCCCTGCGTCAGCATGCCTTCACTTGACTTCCCCTTTTGATGTCTTAGTGCAAACTTTGCCATAGCAAGGCTGGTCTCAGCTTCTTCCTCTCCCAGGGAAAAAAACCTCATGTGCCTTTGACCCGGAACTTACTGGACATTTCCGTCTGACCTGAGCAGCTCTGGGAGCTGGGCGATTGGACCAGCCATTCCACTCCAGGTACTTGGAAGGCCTGGATGGATGGTTCTCAGGCCTCCCCAGCTTCTAGATTCCATGATTGTGAGTTCTTACTTGATGGCCTACATGTATTGTATTTCACTTTTCTTTAGGAAAGTGATTTTTTCCTTCTATCCTTTCTAAATGGGTTCTCCTGTATTATCAGTTCATAAACAGTAATGATCAGATTTTCTAAGTTGATGGAAAACATTATTCCTGTATAGAAACCTGGCCTGATCAGATTGACAACAACAGCACAGGCTGCAAAACTGGGTGACGACACTTCGTCTTTAACTGAATAACAACAGGATTAAATACACTTAATAGTTACATAACATGGTGAATATGGTAAGAGCAAAACATGTTCCTCTTTCAACATGAATTTAATCTTCCCTCTTTAATTTGAAGGGAAAATGAGACTTAGATAATCATAAAAAGAAGCATGAAATGAAAAGCCTTTGTGGTTAGCCTGCAGTTGAAAACATACCCAAATAACGGCTGTTAGGACAGTCATTCTTTCTATTTACTAACAGGAAACATATTTCCTTTGTATTATTTCTCATTATTTAGGGTTTGACACTGGAGGAAGGAAGTCATTTTTATAGCATCAATTATTTTTTTTCTCATATGCCTAGGAATTGTGAAAGAACAGATGTATCTTACTGCTTTTCTTACACATCACATTTCCTTAATTGCAATGCAGATTTCCAATATTACCTCTGGGATTTGGGGAGTGCATTCAAATACTAAAACAACATTACTTCTGGGAACGTCTAAGTTTGTTAAAAAGTTGAGCAATAGTACAATACAGACTTGGCTAGGTTGTATAGATCTGTATAGATCTTAGGGTAAATTTGTCCAAACTCATACTTTTAAAGAAAAGAAAATCAAAGCCCAGAGAAATTGAGGAAGTTGTCCCTGACCTCACCACAGGAAAGTTAATAGCAAGTCCCTAACTGTAAATTAATCAGCAAATGTGCATCGAGCATTCTAAGAGCTAGAATCCACTGCATCTATGCAAACTTGTTCTCTTGGATTCTATGTGGCTAAACCTACTCTGATGGTACCATCTGATTTTACAAAGTAGTGTGACCAGAAGGGCAGGGCATGGGAACTAAGACTGACTGAGCACCTCTGAAAATGTGTACAAGCCCCTGGGCCCCAGTCCTTTGAAGTAAAATGCTTTTGCTTTAGTCTCCCAGGCCTCCCTTGAGTCTTAAAAGGCTGGCTCAAGAGTAAATGATTAGGAATGTGAAGACGTACAATAGAAACAAAGAATAGCTGTTGGGCTGGGAAACTGGTAACAATTTAGACTGTAAACCAGCCACATAGCAGAGTCACTGAAACCCCAGTTCCCTGAAAGATGTAGATAAAGGCCTGACACACATTCCTAAGTTGTTTTTGCAGGAAGCAGAACCAGATGAAAACTGTGACTGCAAGAATATAGACCCTAGGCTGGTTGAAACCAGAAGGTTGATGATGCTTGAAACTTCACCTTGATGCCAACCAATCTGAGGATTGTGCACAAGCTGATGATGCACCCTGCAGCCCCCTCCCTCACACTGCCTTTAAAACCCCTTCCCTGAAAGCCATCAGGGAGTTCGGGTCTTTTGAGCATGAGCTGCCCATTCTCCTTGCGTGGCGCCTGCAATAAATGCTGTACTTTCCTTCACCACAGCCTGGTGTCAGTAGATTGGCTTTACTGCATGTGGGCGAGTGGACCCAAGTTTGGTTTGGTAACACCCACTATGCCCCTGGCATTGTACTGGGCTCTTTGCAAGTGTTGCTTTTTTCAGTTATCCCAAGAACTCTAAAAGGTGATCATTGGAATGAGTTCAATATAGGGAAAATAAATCACAAGCTTTAGGGTCAGACAGCTTGGATTGAAACATTAGCCTCTCTGCTTACCAACTGTGTGGTTTTAGCCCTAATTCTCTAATCTTCACTTTCCCCATTTGTAGAATGAGGATCACAGTGTTACCTTAGTGGGGTGTTTTTGAGAATTAACTCATTAACTCACACAAAGTATCTTTTAGAGCAAAAGGAATATTGTAGGGGATTTAAAAATGTTAGTTAACATCCCCAAATTACAGATTTTTAAAAAAGACTCATGGAGTAGAAGATTTGCTGAGAATCCTGTAGATAGAAGAGATTGGGTCAGCTGTCACCCCAGGTCTGACAGTCTCGAAGGCTCAACTTTTCATCTGCTAATCTGCCTTGTCTAGTGCTATGACCCAGTCTTGTGTCAAAATAATCAACAAACAAGGTGATTTCAAAAGTTCTAATGTAGCTAATTCATGTCACCAGGTCCAGCATTGTGAGTTTAAATAAGATTATTGAGATAATAATTGGCACCAATAGAAAGTTTCTTAATAAAATATAGATGCATTTTGTGGAAAATACACTGTTCAGAGCATAGTGTGTCATCACAGAGAAAATCACTGAGATAAAGGGAAAAGCCACTTTCCCCAAACCCTCTTCTGACAGTTCCCTGAGCCTGAACCACATAATTTAGGCCTTGATGCTGGGCTGTCTACTTTACCTCCTTCGTGTAGATGCTCATCTCCCTAACAATGTCGAGGCAACACTGAGGGCAAAGACAATCACTTCTATTCCTCATAGAACACAGCAGGGTCTGGGCATTTTTAAGAACAAAAAAAACTTTCAGGCTGGAAAAGGACTATAGAGTTAATCATCTAATCCAATGGTTTTCAAAAATTTTCTAATCAGGACCTCTTTACACTTTGAGAAGTTACTGAGAACATCAAAGAGCTTTTGGTTACGTGTTTTGTTTATGTGTTTATATTCTGGTTACACATATAAAAGTTAAATAAGAAATTTAATATATATTTATTGATTTATTTAAAATAAAACCTATTATGTGTCAAAATAATTAAAATATTTTATGAAAAATAGGTATATCTTCCAAGACAAAAAATAAATTAGTAGAATGACATTGTTTTAAAGTTTTGCAAACCTCAATAATATCTGCCTTTATAAAAGAAAACTGGATTCTGACATCTGCTTTTGCCTTCAATTTGTTACAATGTATTATTTTGGTTCAAGTATACGAAGGAAATCTGCTTCGTGCATTTATGTAGTTGGAAAAAGGGGGCACTATTTTAATTGCCTTTTAAAATAATTGCAGACACTCTTCTTTGATACTACATCAAAACTTGACAAGGTTATTTGCAATGTGGACTCTAAAACTAAATTAATGAATTTTTCATATGCATGAAAGAATGAAAGGGTAAAAGGTAAATAAAATCTTGGTATTATTATGAAAATAGTTTTGACCTTTCAGACCACCTATTAAAGGTCAGGGGTGTCCCCAGGGTCCTCAGAAACACTTTGAGAACTTCTGGTTGAATCTACTTATTCAACAAATGTGAAATTAGGCTCAGACATGCTGAATGACTTCTGCAGACTCTCAGCGTGAGTTGTTTTAAACATAAAACCTAGGAAGTACTGTTGGTTAACCAATGGTCTTGCAGTCAAAGACATCTTTGACCCCGTGTCCAGAAAGGACAAATAATCTTCCATGTTCCTTCTTTCAGAGCCTGAGCCTTGGTGAACAAGGCCTTGACTCTTCCAAGCTCCTCCAAAGGACAGATTGATTTCAAGGACGTTTCCATACTGAAGGCATGCCCATGATTGTCTCATTTGTTCTTTTATGCCTTCATTCCTGCAACCAGCCTGCATTGAATAGCACCACTGAGGAGCTCCAAGTCAGGTCTGCTTTAGTGAATCACCCACAGATGCCCAAGGAGGAAAAAGAGTATCATCTCTCCTGAAATTTCATCCCAGCCAGCTCCCCACAGGCATGGGGTGGGCGGGGGCACAAGTCTGTAACTTCTCTTCATGGTTTGGCAGTTACAGAGACATACCTCACATGTGGCCACCCAAGTTACCTCTAGACCATGCCACTGTGTATGTTGCACTTTCAGGGAACGGTCTTTGTTTTTGCCCTTTATCTTTTCTTATCTCTTGCTAAACATAGGATCAAAATAAGGCCAAGCAATCAAAGTAACGATGAGAAGCCAGAGTGAAAAAGTTTGAGGTTTGAAAGACTATTCACTTGTACATATTTTTAAAAAGAAATACAAAAACCCCCCTAAGAAATACACTATAATAGAATCAAATATTTTTCTTTTTCTTATCTCCCTTTTCTGATCCAAGAAATTCCCCTGGGCAAAGCAGTAATTTTAAGCTGATTTTCTGTAAGTGGGCTACATTATCACTTAAGGTTTTGTTGGTACTTGCTAATACCATCTATGGTACAGTAATAATGAATATTTTGATCTAACAAAGTTACTAAAAGTTACAACACAATTGTCTACATCTCTATTTCTTGGCCTTATATTATGTGAGGGAATATGAGACGGTGCATTTCTGTAAAATGAATTTAAGTAACTTCTCTTTCTTATTAGAAAGCATACCAAGGACGTGAGTGGCACAAGCCACAGCAGGGACATGTCCTAAGAGGGCCTTCTATGTGCCCAATGATATGAAAAGGCAGCGCTATATTTCATTTCAGAGAAACTTTGTTCAGTTCAAGATCATCATCAGCACCATCGTCAACTTCATCATCACCATCATCACCATCACAATCACCATCACATCGTCATCATCACCACCACCAGCATCATCATCATAATTGTGTCATGACCATCATATCATCACAATTAACATCACATCATCATCATATTATTATTTTCATCATTATCACCACTCATAAGCTTCATCATCATCATCTTCATCATCACATCGTCTTCTTTATCATCATCATCATCACCAGGTTCGTCATCACCATCATCATCTTCATCATGATCACCAGCATCACAGAAACCAAATTGTGCCCTCTTTACTCTCTGCCAGGCAGCATGCTAAGCTTTTGATAATACAATTTGCATCTTCACAACAACCTTACTAGACAAATTTTGTTATTTCCCATTTTTCAAATGGAAATAGGCTTAGGGAGATAGATAACTTGTCCAAGGTACCAGCTAATTAGAGGTTGAACAAGGATTAAACTCAGATCTTTGTGACTCTGAAGCTGAGTCTTAACCACCGTGTGACACAAAAGAACTCTGTGTTCTGACTTAAAGGGTTCTTCTCTGTCCTACCACAAAATAAGATTTCAGAGTTTGAAAACTATGTTATGGATTTTATGCACGGCATGTTTTGGCTTCTCCATTAATAAATGCATTATACATAATGAAACTTAGGTATATCAGTACTCAGTGCAAATATATGTACCGGCAGACCTCACTCTATTGTGCTTTGCTTTCTTGCACTTCACAGATATTGCATTTTTTTTACAAATTAAAGGACTGTGGCAACCCTCCATCGAGCAAGTCTATTGGTGTCATTTTTCCAACAGCATCTCCTCACTTTATGTCTTTGTGTCACATTTTGGTAATTCTTGCATTATTTCAAACTAGTTCATTATTATTATATTTGTTATGGTGATCTGTGATCAGTGATCTTTGATGTTACTACTACAATACACTGAAGGCTCAGATGATGGCTAGCATTTTTTAGCACTGAAGTCTTTTAAATTAAGGTATGGATATTGTTTTTTTAGACATAATGCTATTGTGCACTTATCAGACTATGGTATAGTGTAAACATAACTTTTATATGCACTGAGAAACCAAAAAATTCGTGTGACTAGTTTTCTTGTGATACTCTTTTTATTGGGGTCTGGAACAGAACCCGCAACATCTCTGAGATGTGCCTGTAAATAAAATGCACATCTCACATTCCTTGAAGAGGCCATTTTTCAGCATGACAACCTGAATGAGCCTTAATTGTGACAAAGAGCAGGGCTTCTTGGGAGCTCTAGTTGGTCACGCAAGTTATTTTCTTTATTTTTATAGCACACAGTCCCCACAGACCTCCAAAAACGGAACATCACAGGACTGCTTGGAAAGCCATAAGCACTTGGTCTGAGGCTAGCACAGGGGAGGCATTGTAGGAGGAGGTGCAGAAATAGACGTGTAGAATTAATGACACACCCACGTACAGTGGAAACCTATTAGTCCAAATGTCATGTGACCGCACATCTTGGTGTCTATTTCCTTCCATCCCATCTTCCAAAGCTGCAAGCTTGTGGGAGGCTGATCTAGCTTCTATCATTGAGGTGACAAGTACTCAGATTGTTTCCCCCAAACGGGTATGGAATTCACAATTGGTCATGTATAAAAAGAACTGAATCTGTTCTGACCAGCTTCCTAATCTGACCTTTGCAGGTGAAGACTTTATCCTGGTAAGAGGAAAACGTGCTGACTGACTCATGCACTGACCTTCTTCATTCCCTTGAGGGGACCCACTCTGTGTCACATCACAGTGTCTATGGAATCCTCTACCTTTTGTTCTTCCAATAATTCTCATTCTTCCAATGACTTTTCTCCTGTAACAGACAATAACTGCAAGAAAGGCAGAGGGATTGGTTTCTTATCATAGACTGTCTATTGGTTGTCAACATCAGGACTATTTTCTTTCTTTTTTTTCCACCATGTTTTAATGGTAGCTCTTTAATAGTCTTTATTTTTAATTTAATTTAATTTTTTTAAACTTTTAATTTTATATTGGAGTATAGTTGATTTACAATGTTGTGTTAGTTTCAGGTGTACAGCAAAGTGATTCAGTTATACATATACATGTATCTATTTTTTTCAAATTCTTTTCCCATTTTGGTTGTTACATAATTTTGAGCAGAGGACTATTTTCTTTAAACAGGTTCCTGTGTTTGCCTGACTCCTTCCCAAAGTGGAAAGAGAGCTTATAGAATTGAGGTGCTGAGGAGTCAACAAGGCCATAGTTCCTGGCTAAATACCTCCTAACTGGTTGAGCAGATTCTTGGACCAGACTATTCAAGGGGGGATTTTTCCCATGGTGGATACCTAACAAGACAGAAACTTTCATAAACCACAATTTCTCTTTTGCTACATTGATCTTAGCCTGTGTCAATGGGTGAAAAATACAGTTAAACCACAAGGATATACTGAGAAGTTAAGTAGGGCTCCAAGAAAATAACTGAAGATATTTAGTACCAAATCAGAAAAACTGCATCGTTGCCTATGAATATGACTTTTGATTCCCAATAAAATGACTTGCTCTGATTAGGTCTCATGTCAGCTTAACCTATAGTTTTTTTGTTTTTTCCCTTGAGTTTCACTTGTTACCTTTTTAATATATTTAAAAGAGGGCCCTGGATTTCCCTCTTCCTGTCCCCAAACTATCCGTATTAGTTTGCTCAGGCTGCCATGACAACATACCACAGACTGGGTGGCTGAAGCAAAAGAAATTTGTTAATTTGTTTTCTCACAGCTCTGAAGGCTGGAAGTCCAAGACCAAGGTGCTGGCAGCTTTGGTTTCTCCTGAGGCCCCTCTCCCTGGTTTGCAGGTGGTTACCTTCTTGCTGCGTTTTCACATGGTCTTTTCTCTCAAAGTGTGCATTCCTGGGGTTTCACTGGGTGTCTAAATTTCTTCTTCTTCTTCTTCTTTTTAAAATTTCTTCTTCTTATAAGAGCATCATTGACATTGGATTATGGCTCACTTTAATGGCCTTATTTTACCTAATCACCTCTTTAAAGGCTCTATCTCCAAATACAGTCACTTCCTGAAGTACTGGGGTTCGGCTTCCATTTTGAGGGGACACAACTGAGCCTGTACCACTATTTCTCTAACAGTCACCCACATCAAAGGAAACCAGACTACATCTACTTAGTGGCTGGGGGGAAGAGGGAGCTTAAGTGATCCCCAACTTACACTTTCTTTCATATTTCACATCCAATCTGTGAGTACATTCTGAAGGCTTTCATTTCAAAACATCCCCTGAATCCAACTCTCTCTTTTCGTTCCTTCCTCCTCTCCCTCCTTTAACCTCACTTAATATCTACTACCCTGGTCCAAGTCACCACCGCCTTGCCCCTACCTGGTTGTTGCGATTCCAGTTTTACCCCCTGAAAGCTATTCTCCATGTACAAACACAATGATCTTTTTAAAAATGTGAATCAGATCATGACAAACTCCTGCTTAAAAGGATCCAGTGGCTTCTCGTGAAACTCAGAAGAAAACCCTAACTCCCTACCATGAACTGCAGCCCCCTCCGGGGTGTGGCCCCTCCTAGTCCAACATCCTCTCACACTGTTTCCCTCTCCCCATCCCCAGCCCCACTCCGCTGTCTGCCTCCGATGTCTAAGGATCTTTACTTTCGATGTTTCCTCTGCCTGGACCAACGTTTCTGGACCTGATCCCCACTCCACATGGGCCACATACTATTCAAATGTCCATACCTTAGAGAAGAGGTTTCTGGCCGCCTGCTCTCAAATTGCCACCTTCCCAAACAAACCATCATTCCCACTCCCCTTATTCTGCTTCACTGACTCGCAAGCCCTTAATTCTATTTGACATTGCGCTGTTTGTTTCCTTGCTTTGATGTTGTTTGTCTCCTCTTCCAGGACGTAAGCTCCTTAGGGCAGATATTTTGCCTTCCATGTTTACAGCCGTGTCCTCAGCTGTGAACACTGCCTGGCACTTAGCAGGAACTCAACAAAGACTGTTGAAATGACCAAGATGAGCTAAAGAAGACAGAATGATGACATGAATTCTGCAAATATTCCTCCCTCAGTCCGTGCAGAAGACTCCACGCATGCCCACACTCTTAAACCTGCCTCCTTTATCGTGATGCTCCTCAAGGTCACCATGGCCACTCTAGCTTTGCCCAAATTTCTCATTTCCCATTTGTCCCTGAGCAGATCTCTCTTCCGAAAACTCCCCTGACTGATCCTTCCCTGGCCGAGACACCTGTGCATTCAGCTTGGCACTTCGTAATTCAGCCTTTCTTCTTTATCCACATTTTATTCTGAACAGGTTCGTAAACTCCTCAGAGGGAGGACCTACATGCGATCAGTTCTGTTAAAATGCTTGTTTCGAAAACGTGACTTTGTTCCAATGCAATTGATGTATTCGGGAACGATCTGAGCATAACACTAATTTCATGTTTGTTCATGTGTGACTTCGTTGGTGAGAACTGCTAGATGAATGTAGAAAACTGTGTGCAGCTGCATTGAGGCTGAAGGAACACACGAAACACACACACACAGCCCCAAACAGCGCTGCTACCCCAGTCCGCCACCTGTCGTGAACCACACCCACCGATGACCTGTGTCACGGTCTTCCATCTGATTTCAGATAATGCTCTGTCCATCTCCATGGTAACTCACAAGCTACCACCCTCCCAGTGCCCACTTCCCCAGACAAGCTCCTGGTCTTTCTCAAGGTCAAATACCATATAGACTATAGTTTGCCTGCCCTTCTTAACCATTTAACATGTATAAAACCGTTCTACCATTTTTAGTAGGTTCCTGTCTTTCTGTGTCACTGGCAGAGTATTTGAGTGTTTTGCCCACAACCCCATTTCCCCCCTAAATCCTGTAGCTTTTATTGTGTGATTGTGCATAATGTGCTGATTTTCAGGAATGCACATTATTTGTTACAGCAAAACATCTGCACATTTCTTAACTATGTGCCCCCATTCTATGTACTTTAAAGGGGTGGGCATCATCAAACACTCTTTCTTGAATATATTATACACATGAACTTATCTATGAAACAGAAACAGACTCACAGACATAGAGAACAATCTTGTGGTTGCCAAGGCGGCAGGTGGGGGGGGCAGGGAGGGAGGGACTGGGAGTTTGGGATTAGCAGATGCAAACTATTATGTATAGGATGGATAGACAACAAGGACCTACTGTATAGCACAGGGAACTATATTCAATATCCTGTAATAAACCATAATGGAGGCACTTCCCTGGTGGTCCAGTGGTTAACACTCCACGCTCCCAATGCAGGGTGCCTGGGTTCGATCCCTGGTCAGGGAACTAGATCCCACACGCCGCAACTAAAAGATCCCGCATACAACTAAGACCTGGCGCAGCCAAATAAATAAATTAAATAAATAAATATTTTAAAATAAAAACATAATGGAAAAGAATATATATATGTATGTATGTATAACTGAATCACTTTGCTGTAAAACGGAAAATAACAGAACATTGTAAATCAACTATACTTCAATAAAATAAATCAAGAAAAAGAAAAATTGAAAAAAAACGACTTGAATGTGTTTCTATTCATTTGCATTGTACAAATACCATATATTTGTAGCTTTCGCTATTTCTTATAAAGCATGATACAAAAAAACTTGAAATAATAGGTAAAATGCACATATTCCTATAACCAAGTGCAGCTCCCTGACCTGTGCTCTTTCTGCTGGACCTCAGTTACTATCCAAGTTCCATGATGAATCAGCTTTTGCAGGGATTTTTGGTGGGTGGCATGAATCTTGCTTAGTCTCTGTTTTCTCATTTCTCAAATGGGGATGATAAAAACAGAAACTGCATTGTTAGGAAAATAAAACAAGATACATATTAAAGCAATTTAACATCTAATTTATTATTTCATTGCATTTCCCTATAACACGATCTGAATTTACTTCGAAGCTGGAGGAATCATCTGGATAGATGCCAAAAGTGGGGCAGTTCTTGACCACACTTTATCCCTGCTCTTAACCTCTTTCCAACCCATTCTTGTTCTAAGTTCCATTTCTGCCCAATAATATGCATAATTTCCAGCGATGCTTTGGCTTCTCAGCCTTTAAAAAGGGTGCATTAGGAAATGACAACCAGACATGCTGTCAAGTGGTTTGACCTTTAATATTTGTTCTCGAGAACAAAGGAGAGAAAAAGCTAAGATTCAAGAAAACAATTGGATTGGGTTGATGTCAAGGGTCTCTTCTAACCAAGGGCAGCCAGACAAGGTTGTTGGCTTTGCCATTTATTCCATTAAACTACACGAACCGTTGGCCAATGTCCGGCTTCCTTACTCAAGGGGTGGAAATTATCACCTCATACCTGATTTGACTTCTTCCCCATTTGTGCTCGTTGTTGAATTTGAGTGTCCCGAGTGGGAGATGTGCCTTCTGAGGACAGAGTGAGTTCAATCCAGAACAGGCAGGTAACCCCAGGCGGATGAAACAATGCTGCTAGGGGAGGGTGGTGGCCGGAGGGGAGGACCTGGCCAGGCGCCAATAGAGAAGATTCATGAGAAAGGGTGAGAATATCCTCAGGTGTCTGCTGTTAAAGAAATGCCTGGCATTTCCTAAATACACTTGCCTTCCATAAAGTGAGGCTGAGAAGGAAACATGGTGGCAATTCCAGCCTGGTACCCTTCCAAAGATCCTACCAGAACCTCACAAAACGTTGCTACACTAAGGGATTGATTGGGGGTGAGCAGGTGTCAATCAAGGGCAACCCACTGAGAACCCAGATTCTAATTTTCTCTTCGTCCGACAATGATGACTCTAACAGGGGTCCTACCATGACGTGATAGCCTCACACTTTTTTTCTGTTATTTGGTTATGGACTGAGCTGATCGAAAAGTAAATGCAGGAGCAAGACAAGGCAAAGCCGTTGGGGACCGAACCCCAATCTGTACTGACTTGCTTTGTCATCTGGAGGATATAGATACATGGGTGAGTCTGGTTCAAGAGGTTTTCAAGATCTTGGGAGGAAATGTGTCTTCAAATATCACGCTTCATTTCTCTGCACCAATCCTGCAGACCGACCGTAAAATCCAGCACCTGTTCGTCCCGAGACTGTGATGAAACACATCAAGCAGAGGAGCAAAGGATGCCTCGCTTGTGCCGAGCGGCCAGCTCAGTGCCCTTATGGAGCGGATCAATGTTCTGCATATTATAGTTTGTGAAACCTTTCTGCTAATCAAGATAAATTATTACCACTATAGAACTTTAAACAAAAAAAAGTCCAATCATTGATTCCATAAATCAGGTCTCATAATTCATCAGGAAGTGATTTCTCTTCTCTTAGTCAGACTTTAATTATACTACGTTAGAGTTCACCACAGACTACATCTTTCCTTTATCAATTTGTAGATCTCAGACACAATTAGTTTTGCTTGAGCCTTATGAAAATAACACCGTGCTTTTCACAATATGTTTTCATATATTTATCTCATGGGCTCCATAGGGAAACTGGTAAAGAGAGCAGATAATACCACTCTGATTTTGCGGATTGGTGTTTGTGATTTTGCAGGTGGTGAAACAAACATGGAGAAGTTAAGAGGAATAAAATAATACCACAAGCTTTCATCAGGTATAGAAACCAGGTGTTCTAACTCACATGACAATTGTTTTTTCTGTATTACTTTAAGTGTTTACCACATTGTCTCTTAAATGTGACAGCATCATGAAACCAGAGAATTTGCAAGCACTGGGCTGTAAAAATCCTGGAAACATCTAGTTTCTGTTCTGGAAACTATGATGGGACTGAACAAGCATGCTCTAGTCAGGGAGGGCAGGTGGAAGGTGAAAAGAAACAAAAAGATGAAAGGGGCGTGTTCTCCCCAGAGGACACGAGAAAGTGGGCGAGGAGGCTCCCTTGGCGCTCCCAGCCCTGCCTGACTCGAGGTGCAGGCCTGTGCCCAGCACCAGACACCTGCTCTGTCCTCTGTCTCCTGACCCACGGGGCTGGGGAGTGGCTAAAAGTTTGTCTATAGAGAAAGCATAACAGGTCCAATTAAGGGTCAGAAGGATTTGTGTAGACCAGAGACCAGCAATTCTAAACAACAAGAGGGCTCAAATGCCCTCCCTGCCTGGGCAGAGGTCTCCCTCGCCTCTGTGCCCAGCCCTGCTTCACCATTGAATGGAAGGAATTTTATCAAAGCTTAATCTGATCTCAAACATCCTTACTGTATTTCCACCACACACACACACACACGCATGCATGACTGTGAAATACAAGGGCCTTGATTTTCAATTTATCTGGAGTAGATAAATCTGCTCACCCTGTTATAAATATAGATACAGATCCAATAAAACCTATTAGCTGGGGGTTCCCTGGTGGTGCAGTGGTTAAGAATCCGCCTGCCAATGCAGGGGACATGGGTTCGAGCCCTGGTCCGGGAAGATCCCACATGCCGCGGAGCAACTAAGCCTGTGCGCCACAACTACTGAGCCTGCGCTCTAGAGCCCGCGAGCCACAACTACTGAAGCCCGCGTGCCTAGAGCCCATGCTCTGCAACAAGAGAAGCCATCGCAATGAGAGGCCCGTGAACCGCAACGAAGAGTAGCCCCTGCTCTCCGCAACTAGAGAAAGCCCGCATGCAGCAACGAAGACCCAACGCAGCCAAAAATAAATAAATAAATTTATTTTAAAAACCCACAACCTATTAGCTGACATTTGCATTTTTATCCAAGAATAAGTCCTGCTGAAATCCCACTGTAGAGATGGGCCAGTGCCGGGCTGTACACTGCAAGCCTTGACTATACATATTTTACTTCAGAAGCACTCTTATTCTTATTTAGATGACACTATCTCCGCCTCGTGTTCCTAGGAAATCTGCAGAGCTCTCAGCCGATAGGTGATCGGATCCATAACCCCCTCATGACTTGCTCTTTCCTTTCCTGCCCTTTCTTTCATCCCTCCCAGTGCATCACCTTCCAAACCATCTGTAGATTTCCCTATGAAATACATAGCTCTTGTGAAACATCCATCTGTTAATTGGGGCAGAAACCTATACCTTTCTCTGGGTCTTTCTCCTTTGCTGCCAGAAGGCTTTCTGCAGCTCAACTTTGTGTTAAGGGAAGAGAAACTAACAATTAGCAGCCTTCCTGCAGTAAGTCAGACTCTCACGAATATTTTCACATTGACTCTGAAAAACACCTCGTGTAATTAATCTACAAATGGAGAAACTGAGGCTCAGACAGGTAACGTACATCCCTGAATCCACCCAGTTCGTAAGCCTCGTCTTTTTGAGTCTCAGCATCCCCCCACGTGGCCTCTGAACACTCCTGGGTCGAGATCCTCAATGTCCCAGCTTTAGACTTCCAGAACCGACGTGCTGACTGCTGGGCTTCCTGGCAATAACCGCCCTCAGCCGCCCTCTCCCTGCCTTTTCCTTCCTTTATCTTTTCTCCCGTCCTGCGTCTTGGCAAAGACTTGTTTCAGGCAAGAGACTAATTTTTCTTTTTGCCAGATAGAAGCCACCAGGGAAGGCTGCATTTAGAGGCAGACAAGACATTTTTTCCATTAAATAAAGCTGTCTGAATTCATCTTTGGGAAAGGCGTTTCTTTCTAACTAGGTAGAAACACCGTTTTTCTGTAGCTCCCACACAGGATCAGAAAGAGGGAAGAAATCCACTTGTCGCCTACTTGAATTCACAGGCAGAGAATGAGGCCAAGAGAGATATTTTCAAAGGCTTGTGAGATAAACTCTCCGGGCAACCCCATTACCTGCCCAGAGCTGAGCAAGCGAGCACATGCATACACCCTCCTCAGTGCAGACCCACGATCCAGATGCCACCACAGTAGCCCGGTCTGGGATTCTTTAGAGGCAACTGCATGAGAAATGAGAAACAGGGCTCCTACTCCAGAATACAGTAAGCCCCTAGAGGATACCAGATAAAATTCTAGGGGGTCTACAAACCTTCTGAAACCATCTAGAAAATTGTGTGTATGCGTGTACTCATGAAGTATCTGTGGACAGTGCCTTGGCATTCATGCAGCTGCAACCCAGGAAAGGTTCTGAGGCAGCAGACCAATGCTTGGATCAGGCAGAAGCTCCCCTCCTCCACTGCTAAGACAAATACAAAACAAAATCTTTGAAACACAGACATATAATCTTCTACAAGCTGAAGGAAACATTCAGGAAAGAATCAGGATTGTCTGATATACAAATTTTCTCAAATATCTCAGAGGGAAAGTAGGAACACCGGATGTTGGCAGAAGTAATTACTTGTGCAGCTTGTCTGTTGTCAGGTAATCTTTGCAAAAGCAATTTGATGATCTCCCTGGCTAATAGTTGCTCTGGGTTAATTAATAGCTTAATTGATATTTTTCATTCTCTATCAGATGAAAGCTTCTGTCCTATAGAAAGCTGGATTTGGTTTCCTAAAATGAATTGTATGCTTGTCTTCGAAGCACAAAACCAGAAAATGGGCTCTTTTAAAGTGTCTGAAGAGAGAAAGCCACATTTCTCATTAGCTATCGATCTGCACTCACATGCTGTTCTGGGTGAACACCAACATTGTATGTAAGAATCTGAGATAGTAACAACAGCTAATGATCATTTTGAGCTTCACCATGGGACTTTCAACACCCTCGGGCACCCTGTGAATCTTAGGGTGTCCCTACACATGGCTATGCTCTAGGATCTGAGTAACCCAGTTTTATCATTAATGTGCTTAAATAACGGAGGCACATATCAAGACATGCCTCCTTGGGAATTCCTTGGTCATCCACTGGTTAGGATTCTGCGCTTCCACTGCAGGGGGCATGGGTTTGATCCCTGGTTGGGGAACTAAAAAAAAAAAAAAAAAAAAAAGACATGCCCCCTTTTTTCCACTGAGATGAAATTTAGGTACAACAAAATGCACAGATCTTAAGTGTACATTTCATTGAGTTTTGACAAATGTATATACTTATTTGGGTATATACAGTCAAATGTATATAAGCAAATCAAGATTTAGGACATTTTCAGCATCCCCCAAATTTCCTTTGTTTCCCCTCCCAAGTCAAATCCACCGTGACTTTCCTATAAGCAACCACTGTTCTGATTTCTTTCACTGTTCTTGAACTTCTTATATACCAACTTACGAGCATGTACCTTTTCGTCTGGCTTCATCCATGCCAGACATGAGGTTCATGCCTGAGATTCACCCTCAGTGCAGTAGGCATTGAACATCGCTTACCAATAGTAGTTCATTGGATGAATATAGCACAATTCATCTTTCCATTATCTTCTTGAAGGATATTTGGGCTCTTTCCAGTTTTGGGGTACTATGAATAAGACTGTTATAAACACTCCTGTACAAGTCTTTTCAAGGACTTGGGTTTTCACTGCTGTTGGGTATATACCTAGGAGTGCAATAGATTTCAGTTGGGAGCTATGTACTTAGCTTTAGAAGAAACTTTCAGACTGTTCTCCAAAGTAGTCATACCTACCGTATACTTCCACCAACAATGTATGGGAGTTTGTGTCATTTCACATTCCTGCTAACATTTGTCATTGTCAATCTTTTTGATCATAGCAATTCCAGTGGGTTGAGAAATGGTATCTCAACATGGTTTCAACTGCCACTTCTTAATGACTGATGACATGGCGCACCATTCCATGTGCTTATTAACCATTTGTATATCTTCTTTTATAAAGTGCCTACTCAAATCTCTCGTCCATTTTTTAAAAAATTTTTATTTATTTATTTATTTATTTTTGGCTGTGTTGGGTCTTCGTTTCTGTGCGAGGGCTTTCTCTAGTTGCGGCAAGTGGGGGCCACTCTTCATCGCGGCGCACGGGCCTCTCACTATCGCGGCCTCTCTTGCTGCGGAGCACAGGCTCCAGACGCGCAGGCTCAGTAGTTGTGGCTCACGGGCCTAGTTGCTCCGCGGCATGTGGGATCTTCCCAGACCAGGGCTCCTACCTATGAAGCCTTTACTAACTCCAAAGTCAGGGTATTTCCCATGATTCTATATGCATCATCATTTTAGCTTTTATGGCTGGGCATATGATCCACCTAAAACTGATTATTGTTTATGAGGAGAGGTACAGGTTAAAGTTCATCTTTCCCCATAATTTTAACCAGGCCTTTCCACCTTATCAAAAATTAACTGGTTGCATATGTGTGTGTCTAATTCAGGAGTCTCCACAGATAAGTTCCATTGATTATTTGTCTTTCCTAATGCTAATACCACACTCTATTGATGTAACTTTATACTAATCTTGAAAACAGGTAATAGGAATTCTTAAAATATGTACTTCTTTTTAAAATTTTTTTTAGCTAGTCTAGGTTCTTAGAATTCATATGCTTGTCAATTTCTACTATCTATTTCAGATTTTCATTGAGCTTGTGTTAAACCCATAAATCAATCTGGGTTAACTGACATTTTAACATTATTGATTCTCCTCATTTATGTAAGTTGTCATATTACTTGTCAGTTTTCTACTTTATTATTTTTTTCTGTATTTTTCCATATTTCTACTTACTTGAGGTTCATTTGGGATTTACTATTTGTTTCTCTATTCCTTCTTTTCTACTTTCTTTAGAGTTGATCAAATGTTTTTAGTATTCCGTTTTTAATGCCCTTATTGGCTTTTTAGGTATACCACTTTGTATTATTTTTTTGTTTGCTCCTTTAGGGATTACAATGTGCATCCTTATTTTCCCAGTCTACATAACGTCAGTATTATACCAATTCACATAAAAGAAAATTTTAACAATCTACCTCCATTTAATTCCATACCCTTTATGCTATAATGGTCATACATTTCATAGTCAGTCTTTCAAGGAAATCAAGAGATAAAACACATAAAGTATTTTAGATTTACTCACATATTTACTATTTCTGGTGTTCTTGATTTCATCCTGCAAATACAATTTTCTGGTCTCATTTTCCTTGAACCTGAAAACTTCCTGTGACATATCATGTAGTGTAGGTATGTTGGCTCTTAATTCTCTCAGTTTTCACTTATCTGAAAACCTCTCTATTTTATGCTCGTTGTAGAGGATATTTTTGCTCCATATAGAATTCAAGGTTAAGAAGATTTTTTGTTTGTTTATTTGTTTTTTTCCTTTCAACATTCTAAAATGTTATTTTATCCTCTTCTGGAAAGAAATCAACTGTTAATTGGATCATTATTTCCCTATATATAATGTGCTTTTCCCTCTAGATGCTTTGAAGATTTCTATATTAGATGTTCAGTAATTTGGTCATCATAGATATTGGAGTGACTCTCCCAGTTTTTATCCCACTTGGGATTTCTTGAACCTCTTAAATCTTTATTTTCATTTTTTTCACCAAATATTGGCAAGTTTAAGTCATTATTTTAAAAACTTTTTTTCTCTTTTATGTCTTTTTGAGACTCAAATTACATGTATTTTCAACCACTTGGATGTTGTCCTGATGGTCACTGAGACACATTTCATTATATTTTCCCATGTCTGTATCTGTTCTCCAAGTCGGATGTTGCTGTTGAACTGAGTTCAAATTGACTAGCTTTTCTTCTGTTGTTCTCAATGTGTTATTCAGTCCGCCCACTGAATTTTATCACACATATTATATTTTCAGTTCTACAAATGTTTTTATACTTTTAATCTCTCTGTTGCAACTGTCCTTTTGTTCACTCATTAGGACAATGATTTCCTCTAATTTTTCGAATATATTTATAATACCTTTTGTTAAAGTCCTTGTTTGAAAAAATCCAACATCAAGGTCATCTCAGAATTTGTTTTTATTGACTGCTATTTTCCTTGATCATGGGTCACCTATTTGTATTTCTTTACAACCCTAGTAACTGTTTAAAATTTTCTACACTGGATACTACAGATGAAATATCTCAGGAATTCTAAGAATGTCTATCTGTGTATAACTGAGTCACTTTGCTGTACAGCAGAGACTGGCACAACATTGTAAATCAACTATACTTCAATTAAAAAGATTGAACTATCTCAGGAATTCTAAATAGTGTCTTCTTAAAGTATAAGTGTGTTGAGTTTTTTTCTGGCAGCAGGAAAATTACCAATGGATTATTTTGTTCATATCAGGTTTAATATTTCCTTTGTTAGACATGAACCTAGTTCATGATAAGACCCTTATGGTAAGGTGTGACTTTTACTTCTAAGGCATAGACTTTCTGAGGTTTCAGCTGAAGCCTGGGATACTCAGTGAGGGCTCCTCGTTCTGGCTGGGCTGGAGGTCCAATGTCCCCAGCAGTGCACGATCTCTTATACCTTCACTCACATTCCCTGCGGCAGGTAATCACTGCCAGGTCCCATGCATAGCCATCTCAGCTTTCAACCAAGAGACCGTGGTCAGTCCTCACCAAGACTTCTGGCAACCCCTCTGCCTAGCTTCCTCTTCTCTTGTACCCTGCTCCACAAATCCCAGCTGCTTCTCAGGCAAGAATTCCAATCTCCTTCTTCTCAGGTCAGTGAGGCCATAGTTCTACCGGAGGTTCACCTTCCTGCCCCTCTGCTGGAAAGTGCTCCAGGTAGGGCACTAGGACAGCCATGAGTCTCACCCCCTGTGCTTCCTTTCTCTCAAGGGTTGTGCCTCTGCACTGCTTGTGTTCAATTCCTTAGAACAATCGCCTTACACATTTTACCATTTTGATAGCTGATGCCAGGAGGGACTGTTTGCTGCCAGTTACTCTATCATAGCTAGAAGTAAAGTTCACTGGTTGCTTTTATGCAATAGCCCAAGTGAACATGCAAAGGCACACATGCTTCTCAAAGCTAGTGTCATCAGAGCTTAAAAACTACAAAGTCAGTAGTCAACTTTGTCTCTGCTTCACACTCTCAGCTATTTATGGAGCACTGCGGATGTACGTAGAACTTCACAAAGCCTGAGTGAGATCAAGATGCCTGCTGCAGGGTGCTTACCTGTCGATGTCATACTAGTCAGAAAGAGCAGGTGAAAGGGCTAGATACTGTTTGAAAGGTTTCAGTCTGGGGAGATGCAGAAATGACAGACCCCTTTGTTGATTCAGAGAACTCAAAGACGGAAATGGTAGCAGATTCTAAGGGATGAAACACAAATACTGAAAAGTCAAGACTGACTTCTGGGCCTCTGAATAGCTGTTTTCTTTGTTCAAGTGATTGCCTTCCCCTTTCCAAGGTAAAAAAAACTAAGGAATCAAGCATAAAGAATTTAATGAATATCTATCAGAAACTCAGTTCTCTGTAAATTCTGTAAGATAAATAGCGTGGAATGTGTGTGGGAGGAGCCAGGGGAGGGTCCACTGCTATGTTACAGATAAATGGGACAGATGGCTCCTATCTTAGGTTTTCAGATAGACTTTTCAGTCAATGGATTTTTTTTTTTTTTTAAACTTTTGTTTGCGTTGGGTCTTCGTTGCTGTGCACAGGCTTTTCTCTAGTTGTGGCGAGCAGGGGCTACTCTTTGTTGTGGTGCGCGGGCGGTGGCTTCTCTTGTTGTGGAGCAAGGGCTCTAGGCACGCAGGCTTCAGTAGATGTGGCATGAGGGCTCAGTAGTTGTGGCATATGGGCTTAGTTGCTCCGCGGCATGTGGGATCTTCCCGGACCAGGGCTCGAACCTGTGTCCCCTGCATTGGCAGGCGGATTCTTAACCACTGCACCACCAGGGAAGCCCTGGATTTTTTTTTAAAACTTAAAACCTAACATTAGAGGCAGGTTAAACATAATGTTTCCTTTTGGGGAAAATTAAGTAGAATATAGGATAATCAAGTGCCAATAGTGTGATATTGAGTCAAAAGCATTATAATAGAATCTTGAGGAGGAATGAAGTAATGGATAAAAGGATGATTGAGGAAGGGTTTTTGGAGTAGATGGGAGTGTGGGATATTTAAAAATATCAATGCCTTGGATAAAATAGGGAAAGGCAGGAAGGCACGCCTATTAATTACATTTAAAGGAAACATCATTTGGAATATGTTTGTTTTCTCCAATGGACAACCTGTATATATACAAGCTCATTGAACTACCTGCTACTTTGTAATATGTTTTCTTTGTACCACACCAATGGTGCAAAACAGTTTGTGCTTAAATCATAAAAAAGGAAATTTTAACCCATATCTTTAAGAGTGAAACACCTGAGTATCCTATCAATAAATAAAGAAATGACCTGAGAATGAGCTGGTCTGTTGTTCTGAGGCTGAGTTCACTAAAGTCACAGCCTTTTACCCAAAGGTGTATTGGTCCAAGCCCAGGACAATGTGGAAATACCAAATATATGACGTCATTTCTAGATGGAAACATTGCCCGTTTCAAATTAACTGCATAGTTGAAACTCACTGTCATCATGCATAAAATCCACTGACACCAATTAAACAACTGTCACTGTTGATTTGCTAATAAGAAAATATTGCAATAATCATTATACAAATTAGCAGCACTTGATGAAATAGAGTTAGTCCCTAAAGAAATCAGGTGGAAAATTGAACATGAATATCAGGTCAGATGCTTTACCCGTGCAGCTATAGCCTGAATCTTGGAACAAAGAGGAAATATTCATACGGAAGTATATCAACCAGTAGACACTGGGGAACACAGGATCTGAACACCTCTAACTTATGGTATGATGTTTTATGATTTTACAGGAGACAGAAGTTTCTAATATTCTAGGGAGTATTTCATTCTATGCCATCTTGCCTTGGGGTAGGTGTAAGATGGAAGTTGGATGCTTATTGGTCATTTTCTATCCCTGTTCTCAATACAGAAAGAAAGCTCATCAAAAGACAAATGCCTGTGGATTGTATTCAGATGAAATCAGCATGCACAGTTAACAGGCCTGCCCAATTAAAGAAAGTGTAGGTTATCTCATCCTCACTGCTCCATGCATGGAACAAACGTCTTCTAAAAAGTGGCATTCAGCGATAACAGTGAGAATCTACATAGGGGATATCTTAAAATATTACTAGAATTACATCACTGGACATAAACTCTGCTAAATATAGAGATGAAAATATCACAGTTGATGCTTTTTCTTTTAAAATCTATGCGATGAATGAACACTAAATGGAGTTCTGGAATATTTTTCACCGTAGCAAAATGCATATATAAAGAGGAAATTGAGAGCTTGACACTATAAAAGTAGGTATAGGGGGGTGGTTTTGTCGTTTCTCTTGAAAATACAGAGCCTCAGTTCCACTTGGAAATCAGATACCAACTGTATTCTCTAGGGGAAGAGAATTGGTCTTTGGGATCAGAGCCCAAACTCAGTCCTGTGGAGGATGAGTTTGAGGATCCTTTTCACAAATGGGTAGAGTCATGGGTTCCAGTGATCCCTCCCCACACCTCTCCCCCCACCCCGAAAAAAAGAAAAACCTCAATTGAAACATTCATCCAAAGCTTGTCAGCAAAGACCTGGCTAGACTTCCTGCACTTATGCCCTTCAGCAGCCCAATCATCCAGAGAAACGCACAGTTTATCTTCTCTTTTAAATGTAACCAGAGTAGCTATCAATAATGACAGTAAAGGTAATAATTTTGTGTTGCTCAAATCAAAGAGATGCATGAATTGGAGTGAGGTAATCTGCTGTGAACTACAACATGACATTGGAGAAATCCTTTAATATCTCTGGGCCTCAGGTTTTTAAGTTGAAAGATGGGGATGATAATATTTGCCCTGTGCACGTCAAAGGAGTTTTGTAAAAATCAAGGGAGAGAGAGAAAAAACGCAAACGTGTGAAATGAAATACTGAAGATATTGAAAGCATAACAATAAAAGAGTTACACCTACGCCTATAGGTGTAACTATAAATAGAGCACAGGGGCTCACAGTAGGGGTTCTGCAGCCAGTGTGCCGGGGTTCAAACCCCAGCTCTGCCCCTCAGTAGCCACGGGGCAGTGGGCACCTTGCTTCACGTTGGTTTGTTCTTCTAAGTTATAAGCATGGTACTTCCTTTTGAGACTGTCGTAAGGCTTAAATCAGATACCCTAACCTGACTCAAAGGTAGGGCTTAATAAATGTCAACCAGCCTTGCTATGGTCAACTCATATTTTCCTCTGTTTAATTCAAAAACAGAAAATGTTTACACCGCCTTTGAATCGTTAAGCTTTCAGAGTAAATCATACCCTCTGATACATGTCAATAGTATTTCAGAACTCAGGATTCAGACCTCAGGAAAAGTGCACATCTTCCTATTGGATAAGGAATGATATTCCTGGGCTCGGCCATCAAACACAACCTGAAGGCGATAACAGAGCAAATGAAAACGTTATTTATAATCCTAAATATCAAACTGTTCCCCAAAGTGACAAGATCAATTCTGCAACTCAGAGCTTTCCCCTCCCTGACAGATGGTGCTATTAAAAATAGCAACTCACACATCTCTTTGGTGAAGAAAAGCCTGCCTTAGGCAGCGATAGTGACCTCATGAAGTCTTCTTTCCCACTTACAGGGGAAAGGCCATCAGGAGGGTCCCTGGGATTCTCAGACGGGAGCTTCTACAGGGCGGTGGCCACTCAGCATTTACCGCCCTCTAAAGGACCCCTCAGACAAGCTCCTTCTCTCTGTTTTAACAGCTGCGTCTCTGACCAGCCCCCTGCCCTTCACTGAGCCCATGAGCTCCTAGGGCCGTCCTGAACCTGGACATGACATTTGCTACAAAGCACTATCCCGGCGCCTACTGAGGTCCTCGGCCCAGACCCAGTGCTTTATTTCTCTCGAGATTCCCTCCCGGGAGCTCAGAGCCCTGAGGCGTCTGCTGGGCCAGGACCACACTGACCCCTGTTGTACAGAGAGAGGTTTGTCCAGAGCCACTCAGCCGCAAGGAGAAGAGAGAACAGAGCAAAGAAGAATGAAGATGGGGGTTTCAGGAGAACTGATTCCCTGGTGACCATGGAGCAGAAGAGGCTGAGCCCAGGCACAGCAGTAAATTGGGTTCCAGGTGAGGTCAGGTGACCGGGCACCTGGCCGCAGATCTGCCGTCACTAACACGGCCGTTTCCCAAGCCCAGGGGAGTCCGGAGGGATGGCCCGCAGCATAATACAAATCTGACACTGAGGAGACAGACACAAAGGGTGGAGGGCACATCTCCACTCCCCACGCTTGGGATTTAATTTCAAGGGCTTTTTCTATCAAGAGTTGAACTGGCCACTAAAAGCTGTCAACGGTGTGACCTTAAGGCGGTTTGGTTAATTTCCCCCTTCACTCTACTTTCTGATGAACATATTTGTGGTACTCCTGGTAAACTAGGGTACGGAGGAAGCAGTCAAGATGCCCTGGGGGGCTCCCAGGCGTGGACTCTGAAATCCGACTGTGTGAAGGGCAGGTGACAACAGCTGCAGGAGGAAACCCTGCCTGCAGACCCCTCCTGACCCCTGGCTGCCACCTGAAATTCCGCCACCAGCACCAGCTGTAAGCTTTGTGCCCAGGGGCACAGTCCTGCCACCTCTCCCTCCCAGTTGTGATATTTTAAGTCATCACCAGTCATTGAACCTCACTGGGAACGAATCTGGGGGTCTATAGGCACAGGTTGGAAGGAGAGGAAAGTGGAGGAGACCAGCCAGGTGTCAGGAGCGCTGAGGGATGCAGAGGAGACCCCATACTGGGATGGGGGGTGGTGAGGAGGTCTCCAGGCAAGAATGTGGTCCTGTGCTGGCCTCCAGCTTGCTGGCCTGAGGTCTTTCCATCTTCTCTGCCATAGGACCTTTGTATAAGTACAAGAACGTGACAACAGAAGAGACAGCAAAGCATTAGAGATGCCAGTCACACCAATAACGTCCACCAGTGCAGACGTCAGGGAGACGCACACGGCCACACGTCTCTTTCCTTCTGGGGAGTTGCTGAGGTTCTCCTGAATCCACATGAAGATAGCTCAGCCGAACATGCAGACTAGCCACGAACCACCTCCCCATTCAGAGTAAAGGCTTCTAAGAAAAAAAGGCTGTATCTCCCCCCAGGTTCCTCTGATCTTTTTAAAGAAGAAAGTGAATCTTTCATTGAAGACTAAAAAATTATTCTAGGAATTGAAACTACTTTGAGATCGTTGGTACAGATCTCAATTTTTGCTGCATGAAATTATAAGGGAAATTGTTTGCTTTAGCTGTATAGCTAGTTGGATTCATAAGAAGTTGAAGTATATCAGGGGTCCTGGGGGAAGCCCTTGCCCCAGGGCAGGTCAGCTGGCCCGTGGGGACCTCAGACTCCTTGTCTGTAAAACAAAGAGATGGATTAGCTATTCTCCAAAGTGTTGTGTGTTTCCAAATGTCTGGTTTCTCTAGGCTTAAATGTGTCATTTTGTTTGACTCTAGTGGGCTTCTGGAATGATCCTTTCAATAAATTGTTTATAATTTCATCCTCTAGGAAATGAAGGAGGAAAGGTGATGCTGCCTTTAATTGCCGCCTGGGAAGGCTATGTCTCCAGAGAACCGTCTCTTTTTTTACACCGCCTTTGAATCGTTAAGCTTTCAGAGTAAATCATACCCTCTGATACATGTCAATAGTATTTCAGAACTCAGGATTCAGACCTCAGGAAAAGTACACATCTTCCTATTGGATAAGAAATGATGTTCCTGGGCTCGGAACATGTGTGAGGGCGGGGGTAGAATTGGATGGTTTGTCCGTTTAAGTGATAACATTTAAGCCCCTCAAGAGCACGCCCAGAGGTGGGGTCAGGACCCAGAAGAGAGGCTCAGGGTGAAATATCCTGAGAGACAGTCTGGCTGCTGGACCCAGAAGGAAACACTGACCCTGGCTGTTCTGGGGGTAAGGGCTCAGAAAGTTAAAAATACAGAAAGACGTTACAGGTCAACAGCTGTCAGGGGCATTTTCTGTGAAGCACCTGGCTCAGAGCTGGATTTCTTTTTCACATGATGGTGGAGTCTCACCATCCCTGAGGTCTGACTCTCCTCCACATCCCAGACAGCAAATACTGTGGGATGCGATTGCCAGGAAAGCCCCACCTAACGAGTGGCTGGAGCGCCCAGGCGACCTCCGTTCCGGTACAGCCTTCGTTTCCAAACCCTCACCTTTGTCCCTCCTGTTCCCTCTGGAAGCTCCTTCCTGTTGAAAGGCTACATCTCTGCATTGTCCAATCTTGGTTCACTGTTGCATCACCTAGCAGGGCACCTGGCACCCCTGCCACCTGAACTAAACTTTGATGGAGACTAACTAGTAAAAGTGCTGAAAGAATTTATCCCCTTTTCTTGCCTTTCTCCTCCCAGACCAACCCCACACTCCCTTATAAATTCAGTTCAATTTTTCTGGGAGGCTTTTCAGAGTAATCCCAAGCCCCCACCTTTCTCACGCCATAGATTTATGAATATCATAGTATTGGTTCTCTACACATGTTCTGCTTTGCATTGCTTTTTTAGTTTTTCTCAGGTACTGTATTAGTTTTTTTAGAGCTGCTGTAACAAAGTACCACAAACGGGGTGCTTTGAACAACAGAAAATTATTTTCTTAGTTCTGGAGACCAGAAGTCCCAAGTCAAGGTATCAGCCAGGTTGGTTCCTTCTGAGGCTGGGAGGGAGAATTGGTCCCAGGCCTCCCTCCCAGCTTCTGGTGGGTTTCTGGCCATCTTGGGAGTATCCTTGGCTTGTCAACACATCACCCTGATCTCTGCCTTCATCTTCACACAACGATGTTCTCCCTACATGTGTGGGTGCTCAAATTTCTTCCCCTTTTATATGGTTGGGAACTAAAATATTGCCTGCCATCTCAGTAAGCAAAGGATGTTGCAGTTATCAAGCCATCACATTATAGCTACCAGGACGGTGAGCCCTGAGGGAACTCAGGATGGAGACAAACAGGCTGCCCACTGCCAAGCCCATCGAGCCCTCAGCTGCTGCAGCCCCCCCAAACAGTACACCCTGAGGACACTCAGGATGAGAAAACACAGGATACTGGCCCCAGATAGCTGAGGTGCATATCAAAGGAATGACTTCAGCGAGCCCAGACTCTTGCATCTTCCCATACACAGAAAAGCAATAAACTCCTTAACTTGAGATGTCTGGTTTTCTTTTATTAACAGTAATCTTTTGATGTTCCGACTACCTGGTCTTTTTTTTTGCCAAAACTCCTCTATATCCTGACTTCTCCCTTGCCCCTTCAGAACAGTTTTCTCAGCGTTATCTGAGATGCTGTGTCCCGGATTTGAAGTCCTCAGAAAGTCTGCCAAATAAAACATAACTCTCAGCTTTTTAGGTTGTGCATTTTTTTCAGTCGACAAGGTATATAAGTCACATGGGATTAGGGGCCCAATCTACTCCAGTGTGACTTCATCTTAACTAATTACATCTGCAATGACCCTCGTTCCAAATAAGACCACACTCTGAGGTGCTGGAGGTTAGGACTTCAACCTATGAATTTTTGGTGGACTCTATTCAACCCTGACAATCATGCTAAACATTTCATTAACATAGAAGCTCCTTAGCCACAGGTGCTGTGTTATCTAAATATTTTGTATCACTGCAGTGATGAATAAATTATCACTGAATCAACAAGCAAATTAATGCTTGCAGAACCCTCCTCTCCCCAACTACCTATAATTCACAACTACATCCCGTCCGCCAGCAAAAGGGTTTCCCTCTCTAGCCCAGCTTTTCTCAAGAAAATAATTCTTGAATTCAAACTCTCAGAGATTACTCCAGTTCACAACAGGTAGGACCTACTCTCTACACAGATTGCCTCCCTGTATTCAACAGTTTTACTCTTGGGCTTCTACGTGAAACCCTCAAAACCATGTTTCTTTCTTCGGAACACATAAACCGGCAATTACTTATTTTTGACACCCGCAGGAAACTTAGTGATCTGTAACATAAATAATGGGATGAGTCTGAGAGCATCCTTGCAGATTTTAGCACTTCGTGGGTTCTTGCTTCTCAAATGCTTATGCCATCTATTTCCATCTGCATTCCTCCTGCGCTGTACGTAATTCATCTCAGCTGTTTTCTGCTGACTTCTGGCAGAAGCCTGCCTTTCCTACGCTTGGTAGCATCGAGATACAAATACAGATATAGCCGGAGAAACAGATATAAATACCCTGATCTGAGCTGGGCAGGGACACCCTGTGAAGACTGTTACGTGACTGGACAAAAGGATTTTTACTAAATGTTAAAGAATCAAAGCAGGAATAATTATTGAGTCCCCCCTTAACACTGGTCCAAGCTGGACATAACGTTCTAGTTCTGATGATGCCCGTCTTCTTCCCAGGGATTGGGAACCTGACGTTAAATCCCTGCTCCATGTCTGGATTTTGCTATCAGTGGATAATCACTCCACACCAGGACACGACCTACTTGAACGCCCAGGTGTGTCCGCCTTAGATTCTGTTTCTGGGCTCTGGCATTTGCTACCAGTTACCCTTGATGGCTGGTTCTCTGCCTGCACCTGACTGGATATCAGCTGACCCACTGAAGAGCACATTTCTTAGAGAGTTTATTTCAGTACCTGACCCTCCCCGTGCCCACCCCATCATCCTGTCCTACCTGTCAGGTCCCTTCCAGCTCCTAATTTTTTTCCACTTATCCTGAAGTAAGTGTTTGCCCCTGTGATGCTGCATCGTGAAAGACCACACTGTTTAGGTAATTCTTACCACGTAGCAAACCTGTGGCTTCATCTACCTCTGTAAGAAAAATGGAAATTATGATGCTGGCGCTGCCATGTTCCTTCCTGGTGGGAGGTATGGGAGGATGGTTATCTTCAAGGATGTCTGCTGACCTCAAAGGCCATGAATATGCTCCAATATTCAAAACTCATAAATAAGCTATTGACAACCTTTCGGGGGTAGACATATGGGCAGCCCTCAGTGAGGGTGATTTCTGGTACCTTTCAGGATGTGATGAGTCACGGATACATTATCTCGCATCAGTGATTGGAAAATGATCTAGAAGAAAGGGGACCAGGTGGTTTTGTAACGGTAAAGAAGAGAGAAGCAGAGAGACACAGAAGGGACACGGGGTAGGAGCGAGATGGGGAGGGACCAGGCAGTCACCCTGGAGGAGGGGAGCAGAGGCTCGTCATATAGGGGCAGGGGTCAAGGAGGCCACCAGATTCACAAGGGCCACCAGCGCCTTCATCTTGGAAAGTCATCTACCACACGTCAGCATCTGCCCTTGCCCTGCCCCACACTCTGCTACAAGGATGCACAGACTCACTGAGTCCATCCATTTCTTTGTCCCCCCCCCCGAGCTGATCTCAGACAGCCCACCTCCTTCCTAAAGTTGGTTCCTGCTTTCTGATAGAGGCAGAAGTCACCTCTTTTAAGGTCATGAGTGGCTCGTGGAGACTTTTTTTGGTTCACTGCGTGGCCTGGACTTCTAGCAGCATAAGTTTAAAAGTTATAGAAGCCAAGGCAAAGTAACCAACATTTGAAACATTCAGGAAAATTGTCATAAAATCTTACTGTCTATAAATGTAAGACAAAACATGAACTTTCCATCAGGTCACTTATTAACAACAGCAAAAGAAAAGTTTTGTTCCACTTGGGATGCTGGTAGGTTGGCAAGACAGCCCAGCATGTTGCTGAGGTGGCCGGAGATGACCAAGCAAATCCGAATAATCCAGAAAGATCGGGAAGCACTCTCTCCTTCCTGTCTCCCACTGAACAATGTAGACCCGCTATGGAGAAAACCCCAAATGAAAACCTCTGTCCCAGGAGGGCTAGTAGATGTAACTTGGTAGTGTAAGGAAAAAGGAATTTGCCTTTACATGCAAACCCCTAAATGTATCATACTTTTTGTTAATTGAACTGATTAATAAACTCTGTCCTGCCTTTCATGCTCTTCAGAGCACCATGAACACACCGTTGGGAAACTGCCCACGATAATACAATGCTACAGTAACAATGACCTGAGTGAAGAATTTGATGGCGTGTCTTCACAAGCACAATCTTGTTCCGAGATGGCCACAAGCCTGTGATACCACCAGGGTCGAGCCCTACTCGCTCCTGTCCCTTGTGAACCCAGGACAATACCTTGAGGGTCTTACTTAAAATTAAGGGAAACAGATCCTCTTCCAATTTCCATTTCTCTCTCTTTTCTTCAGCCTGCTGAACTGTCTATCTTCTGACACTATTTAAACTAAGGAGGTATCTCTGCCATTTAACTATCAAAACAAAATAATGACTTATTGGAAACAAAAGTTGTGTCGTCTACTTTTATCCCTCACTTAAATGAAGGACGCAGAATCTTTTCACATGTCTTTGTAGTGGAAATTAAATAAATAAGCACTTCAAAGTGGTTTGATGAGTCAAGGACCCCTGTGAAATGCAGAAAAAGAATTGACTATCTGCAGAAAAACAAAATACCGTATGCTAACACATATATATGGAATCTAAAAAAAAAAAAAAAAAAAAAAAAAAAAGGTTCTGATGAACCTAAGGGCAGGACAGGAATAAAAACACAAACGTAGAGCATGGACTTGAGGACACAGGGAGGGGGAAGGGTAAGCTGGGATGAAGTGAGAGAGCGGCATGGACATATATACACTACCAAATGTAAAATAGATAGCTAGTGGGAAGCAGCCGCAGAGCACAGGGAGATCAGCTCCGTGCTTTGTGACCATCTAGAGGGGTGGGATAAGGCGGGTGGGAGGGAGACGCAAGAGGGAAGGGGATATGGGGATATACGTATGCATATAGCTGATTCCCTTTGTTATACAGCAGAAACTAACACAACACTGTAAAGCAATTATACTCCAATAAAGATGTTAAAAAAAAATTGTCTGATTGTACACTGCCTCTTCAGTGTTGGGTTTAAACAATCAATCTTTTCAACTATCAATCTGGCATCTTTCATAGGAATAAAAGTCACTCCAACTTGTTTTTAAAATAAGACTGTCAGATTCAGTCTGAAGGATTCACTGGGAATTACTGGACCACACAAAACAATTTGAGAATTATTGATCTGAAGATCCCATTTGATGATTAATTCTATTAAGCTTGGGTTCTTGAGTTTATAATGACATCATCTTTTAAATTTGCTGTTACTAGTGGGATAGAGAAAAAGAATTCCTAATGATATTTCTGAATGGGAGATTCTTATTGATTTCTCATCCACTTATTTTCCTCCTGAAATTTCTAAGCAGGTTAAATAAATGGTAGCTACAGCGAGGGAGAGAGAGCAGGAAACATGGGCTTAAAGACAGATGTCGAAAAATACTCAGCACGTCCTAGGTGTGCCCGATGGGCCATTCAAATAAATGCTGACGACAATAATGACAGTGCCTGGCACTGACCCCGATGCAGGGGAGCCTGATGAACGAAAACCCCACCCACACTCAGCCTCACAGCCTGTAAACCTCTCCTAGGATGCGAGTCAAGAGAA
The DNA here is from genome assembly GCF_965194825.1 of Balaenoptera physalus. Lineage (NCBI taxonomy): Eukaryota > Metazoa > Chordata > Mammalia > Artiodactyla > Balaenopteridae > Balaenoptera > Balaenoptera physalus. Next base: position 121,104,279 of record NC_138887.1, on the reverse strand, counting down.
GTCCCAGAGGATACTGAGCAACGCAGGGGAGCATGATGGGACAAAGGATGCCTCTTAGGTACATCTGGGAGGGCACTTTCAACTGTTTTTTACTGTGGGAAAGTCAGATAACCTTAGCAAAACTTCAAGTGTTCAGAACAGTATTGTTAGCTATAAGCACAATGGCGTAGGACGGATTTCTAAAACGTATTGACCTTGCGTAAGTGACACGTTATACCCGTTGAACAGCAACTCCTCATGTTCTCTGCCCCCAGCCCCTGGCTACCACCATTCTATTTTCGGATTCAACCAGTCTGACTATTTTAGGTTCCTCCTATGAATGGACAAGCATATAAAGTGTCCTGTGATTGGCTTATTTCACTTAGCTTATATAATGTCCTCCAGGTTCATCCATACTTGTAGCATGCATCAGAATTCCTCTCACTTTTAAGGCTGAATAATATTCCATTGTAGGTATGGACCACGTTTTCTTTATCAGTTCATCCATCAAGGGACACTCAGATTGCTTCCATCTCTTGGTCACTGTGAAAAATGCCGCTATGAGCATGAGTGTGTAAGTATCTCTTTGAGATGCTGTTTTCAACTCTTTGGGATAAATGCTCAGAGAAACAGGATGGCTTCATCATATGGTAGTTCTAGTCTTCATTTTTAAAGGAAGCTCCATGTTGCTTTCCATAGCAGTGGCACCATTTGACATTCTCACCAACAGTGCCCAAGTGTTCGCTTTTTCATCTGTTATCTTATCGGTGCCCTGAAATCAGTTGAAGGGCATTGTTACCTCATCCTTCGGGTGCAAAAGGGAGATCCAGGGAGATTAAGTGACCTTCTAAAAGTCAGGGGCAGACTGTGGACAGCTGACAACTAAACCGAAGTCTTATCATCCTTTGCCCCTAGAGATCACACACCACCATGAATAAACAAAGGAGTCCAACTGTTATTCCTCTCTACAAATTGGCACACGTGACTTGATACATGATAAAACAACATTAATTATGGACTTTTGTGAGCAGAGACTACCGAAGATGCCTACGTGGGGTCAGTCCCGCGACAAATTGGAAATAGGAACCTGTATTTCCTACCAAATAGTCTGGAACTCGGCCAAGCTCCTATACCTCATAGTGTGAAGTACAATAAGAGATGCTTAAATTCTTAACACCTGTGAAGACACTGGAAGGACCTACCAGCCAGATCTCTGTGTCTCTGCAGTAAGTTTTTGGCAAGAATGAGCACAGGGTCCCCTCCCTTGCTGGTATCTTTCTCCGCCTGTGAACTGAGATGTGCCTTCCTTTTCTCTGCTCTTCTGCGATCGTCTGCAACCCTGATGCTCAATCCTTAAATCATCATTTTACATTGATCAACTCATGCTCAACACAAGACAGAATTTCCCCAGTTTCAATATTTCAAACGACTTCTAATTTCACCTGCAAGACACCTGTGGCTCTTAGAATTTCTTGAAGAGTATCTTGCAACATATAATGCGATTTGGTGCAAGGTTCTCTGTCTTCTCTCTGGCCTTTCTCCAGCCCCTGATGCCATACAGCCCACGGCTCCCACTGTTCTTCCTCCCCAATTTCTCTTCCTTCCCCCTCTGGGGCCATTTCCTGAGAGTCTCAGGGGCCTCCCTGTGCAACTGGGAAATGCACTACATAGAAGACAAGGTTCCAGTTGTGTCTGTCACTCAACAGCTGTTGCTTAATCATTTCATTTGCTAATTCATGAGACGTGGGTAATAACAACTGCCTTCCAAATTTAAGGGCTAATGGGACAAAAATTGTGAGGTTGCTTTAAAACATTACTTGCTAATCAAAGTTAAAGTATTACTGGCACCACTGAGAGAGGGTGGGTGAGGTCTGCTGGGAAATGAGGGATTCCAATGGCCTGGGGAAAGAAATGTGTCTTTGAAGCCAGACAATCCTGTGTTTAAATCCTGCCTCAAGTAACATCAGAGGAGTTAATAAATATCTTTGTTCCTTAAATATCAGTTTATTTATTCATAGATTGGGTAAAATGAAACCTTCCATACACAGATGTTACAGGTGCTGTGATTACTAATGAGATTTTACACACACACACACACACACACACACACACACAGCCTGTCACACAGTAACTCAAAGTAACTCTTGAACCAATAAGATTTTCCTTTCCCTCCCCAATTTTTCTTATAGTAAAGGGAAGAATATCAATCAACATTCTTTTATTTTATTGCTGGGTAGAGCAGTGACATTAAAATAGTGGAATTAAAAAATCTGGCATGCTAAAGAAAATTTAGATAACATACAATCTAAGTACTCTATCATGAAAGAAGGTGAGGTCAAGAGAGGTAATGGGATTTGCTCAGAATCATGTACCTATTATACATGTGTATATATAATATGAACATTATCTGTATATAATATATGCTATATATATTCTCTGGAAGGAAACTCTTATTTTCTTAATTTTTTGCAGACTATTTTTGGAAAGCTGCACATATGAATGCATTTTTTGAAAAACCAGAAAGAGGATGAAAGGTCGGTGTCATTTCTTGTTCATGATACACTTATTCTGAAATCAAAATCTTTGTAAAAATGCTAACAATTAAGGAACTGGTCAGACATTGCAAAAGGCCTCTTATGTCATCAAATTGTGTGGCTGATGTTACTTTCCTCTGGCTATTACTAGGAATCTTTCGTGTAGTTGATTAATTTTGGTAAATTCTGAAATCTAACCCTGTACATTGGGGACAGCTGTGATTTCCATTTTGAAAAAGAAAACTATTGGAGTTGTCAGAGTGAAACAAGGAATCTGGAAATGTTCATTTTCGGATTATTCATTATGTGGTTCAACATACAAGGCAAATCTAAAAAGTTAGGTCCTAATGTCATGCTTTATGGAAGACAAAGTTTTGCAGTCGATGGGAGTAGCCCAGGGACCAGTTCAGAAACATTTAAAGTGCACCGTTTCATCAGACTTTGCTTGTACTGTTACCTTGGGGCACAGAACTTAGCAGTCACCCTAGATGTCTCCCCTTTTCTAACTCCCAACACCTTGTCACGTGAATGTTCCATCACAGTATCTCTCAGCACTGCCTGCTTCTCTCCGCCTAAACCATCACCATCAAGAGCCAAGCTTTCTGTGTCCCTGGTCAGGGTACTGAAGTGATCGCTGAGCTCTTCTACCACCTCCATGCTGACTCCCCTCCCAACTGTTCTCCACTCCTGAGAGAAAGGGTTTTTTCCCTGTATGCAGATGCGGTATCATCCCCACCCTATGCTAACACCCCAAGCCCTTGTCACGGGTTCCCACTGGTCGTAGGATGATGTCAAGCTCTGTAACACGGCCCATGGAGCCTGACCGGGCTGTACACATCGCCAGGCCCATCCGGTCCCTCTTCTCTCTTCCCTGGCAACACTCAGCCTGATCCCACCCGCACAGGGCTTTGCTGCTTCTTTCTGCCTTGAATATTCCTCCCACCCTCTTCGCTTATCTTACTCACCCTTCAGGTCTCAGCCTTAGCTTGGATCCTCAGGGAAGTCAGGTTAAATTTGTGATCACAGGGCCTTACCAGCATCTCACCACTCTTGGGACACTGGTCTCAGTTACAATTTTGCATTTGTTTATGCAGTTACGTTTGATTCTTACCTATCTCTCTGACTCTACATCGTTAATTCTAGTTCTGCTCACCACTGAGCACCTGGTGCCTAGCACAGGTGGATGCTCAAGAAATATTTGTGAAATGTACGAATGGAGGAATGGGTGGGTAGCACGTATAATCTGTTTATCATCTACAGTCAGTGCATGATGCCCTGGTGAACTGTGCTTCTGCTGGTGCAGAAGGTCTGCATACGCTCCGCTTGTCCTGGGTCATCTCCTCCCGTTGACCAAGAGAAGCACCTCTTTAATGCTTAGCTTGAGGCTGGGCGTCTGTCATGGGAGGAGGGGCAGACTCTGAGTATGCAAACACATCTGCATACGCTCTGCTTGTCCTGGGGTCATCTCCTCCCGTTGACCAAGAGAAGCATCTCTTTAATGCTTAGCTTGAGGCTGGGCGTCTGTCATGGGAGGAGGGGCAGACTCTGAGTATGCAAACACATCCAAAGCCTACAGAAACGGAAACCACGACTCTTCTCATTAGCCCTCAACTCTAGCTCCCCAATTTTCACCTTGGGTTCCACAACCTCACTGGACTGCTTCCAGCTTTCTCAAGGATTATCATTTGATGAATAATTACATAGTACACTATTTATGGAAGTGGTGTAAAGTCCTAGCTGACGGACAACAGCAACAAACAAAACCCTTTTCAAGACCTGCAAGGTTAGGGCATCGTAGCTCTCGCCAACCAAGCCGTCAAAGTTTCCCAGTTGAGCACCTGTGCCTTTAACCCCAGCTTGGAGCTGATCAACAAAGACCCAGAGGTAAGTGAGGCAGGTGACGACAAGGCAGATAAAAAAAAAGCAGGAAATGGTCTTCCTGATCTGGAAAAATTCACTGAAAGATTCCCCTCTATGGCAGGGTACATTGTTCTATTTTATTTCAGGCCTTTCAGTCCTTTTATCCCCAACTCAGCTGTGAATAGCAGAACCACAGGGCAATGGGATGGATGTTGGCCTGGGGAGCTGGAGAAAGCACGGAGAAGGTGGAATTTCAGTTGTGCTCTGGAAATGTGCACAATTTGGTCTGTGGGAAGAAGTGGAGGGTCTACAGTGATAGACCAGGAGTGGGGGCTTAGAGATGAAAACGCGTAGACAGCAAACACCCGTCTGAGAAGAGACTGAGCCGTGTAGGTGCTGGGGTGGGGGTGGGAGATTCATGGAGAAGAGAATGAGGGGGTCACGTGACATGTGGCAGAGTCTCTCCCCCCAAAGATTTTCTGTCCCTGTGGCCACCGAATTAAGCACAGCAAAGATGCTTCCTTTTTTCCTAACTAATTTAGGGAAAATTAAATGAAATTCTCAGTTTACCATGAATTCATATGCCTTTTTAAAAAAATAATGCCAAAGAGTTATATTTAAACTGGGGACACTATAATATGACCATTATCTCTGAAAAGGGCTTGGCCAGCTTCCAACATTGTTCATCCGCCTCTATGTTTAATTCAGCAGAGGTTAATAGCAATTCTCAGATGCCTTTGCATGGTCGGCTTCCCTGGAATGAACAGAAGATCTGGAAATCTCAGAGGGTAATGAAGTCATTATCATAACCATTTAAATAAAATTTTCAATAGTTAAGCCACCTTTCTATGATTTATTGTTGAAAAAAAGCTAAGACACTGAGTCAGAGGCTTGAAAAGGTCAGGGAATAGGCTGTTTAACAAAAGTAATAAAAGAAGAAAGAGGATGGATGGGGGAGGAAGGAAGCCCGAGTGATGGTGTTAGGGGAACCACTGCCCGAAACGTCCCTCCATGGCCAGGCACCATAGTAACCACTTGCATGAGTTACCTTAAACAGGAGGTCCTGGTAAGGAATGCGGAACTAACAAGCTACCACTAACCAGAAGAATTCAGGAAATGTCCAAAGGAGAGAGGAGACGCCAGTCCATAGGTCCTACCAACCTCCCAGAATCCTCCTCGCTGGAATCCATCTTGGCTGAGCGATGTGCGCGCCACCAGGAAGGACCCTGAGTCACAGTGATTGGCCAGAGACACGCCGGAAACTAACCCCATCGCCACAAAACCCGAGACTGCGAGCCACATGGCAAAGCAGTCCCCCCTGGGCTCCCTTACCCTCCTGCTCTCCACCCGGGTGCCCCTTCCCAATAAAGTCTCTTGTTTTGTCAGCACACGTGTCTCTTCGGACAATTCATTTCTGAGTGTTAGACAAGAGCCCACTCTCACGCCCTGGAAGGGGTCTGCTTTCCTGCAACAATAGCAGGGACCCCTGTGTCCATGCTGGGCAACTGGCCAACGCTCTTCACAGACCAGTTTCAACTGAGATGTGCACGCACTTGTCCGCATATAAGCTAAGACCCTATTGACCTGGAGATCATGAATTCAAGAGCAACCACGCGTAAGGACCAAGTGCTCACCACACCCCAACAAAGAGCCCCTGGGATCTCAAGGAGCTAAGACAAGACTCGTTCACGGAAGCCTTCGTGCTGGACACTGTAGGAAGGGGCTTGGGCGTTTCTTCAGGACTTACCAGCTCTTACTGTATAAAACAAGCCTGGCAAACTGGTGCTTGGAACGTACCCCCTAGAAGACCCAGATACAAGGCCAGGTGAGCTTCGACGCAGGTACCTGACGGTCTACAGCAAGACCCATGTCGTCATAACAATTCCCAGAAGAAGCAAAGAAGGAAACAGAACTGTGATGAGTGCCCTTTACTTAAGAAAGTAGGCAAGCAAATCATAATAAATAATAGTTTCGAAAGATTCCAATAAAACAGTTGAAAGGTTAAACAAAAAAACTCTTCAACGAGTAAGCATCAGTTACCTGGAAAGTCCTCCCGTCTTGAGAATGCCAGATAAAGGAGGTGTTCAAGCGCATGTGCGTGTGTGGGCAAGTTTACATGTTCTCCACAGTCTCAGTGAAATCAGCGGGTACCAAAGTTTCAAGGAGTGGAGTGCCAGGATTAGGTTTGTTTGCTGGGCAGAGAAGCAGTTGCTGGTGAAAATTTTTCTGAAATATCCAAATCCCTTTCCTTAGCAGTAAGCAGGTTTGGTGAACTGAATTTTAATCTTTGTTGGGAGATTAAGAGCACTGCCATGTCTGGGGGCATCATTCTGAACTAGTGGCTTCACTGGCCTGGGGATGAAGGTCAAGTAGATGGAAGACACTGGCTTCATAGCACAACGAAGCTCAGAATTTAAGCAGATCTTTCATTTTCCTGCCATTCAACTGTCTTCTAACACTTCCTGAGTGAAAAATCTTAGGACGTAAAATTTCAGAACAATAAAGATTTTGTGTACCAAGAATTCTGCAGGAGACACAGTCCCCAAATATAGACCCATCTGAGAAATCTATAAATGTGCATCTCTTCTGTATGTGTATAGAGATGCAAATTTCTGATGCCCTAAAGTCAAAGAATTCATTCATTCAATTCTAACACCTTTTTTGGGGACAATCCTTTAGTTTTGGCTCATCTGCTGGGAATTAGAGATGGCTACATATATTTAAAGTACATATATTTGCCTTTTTAGCCTTGCTGTTTAATAGAAAAGCGATTTATAACGCTGGATTGGCAGAGACAGATTCTGTGGTGGTGCAGTGGAGTGCTTCCAGATGAGTTGAGAGGTGGTTTCTGAGCATGAATTATATGTCCGCATGTAAACAGGAAGACAAGGAAAATGATGAATCACCTCCTACCATCTCCTAGTGCAAAACTGCAGACTATATAATTTAAAATTTACTGCCAGCGATACCTATATGATGCAATCTTACACAAAGAACCTACCAAATACGTTAGGAAACAAAAGCTGTATTAAGGTTTCCTGCAACCCAAAGACAGCCCATGAATAACCCACATTTCCATGTATTTAGGCCACCTAAAGGTGAATACCTATGCAATGGCCTAAACCCTGAAGGAAACTGATGACTTAGCTGAACAATTTGATTTAATATTAGTATGATATTTCAGTTACCTTGGAAGATAAAGTTGCCCTGTCACATCTCCTTGAAGGTAAACTGTAAGTGTGGGCAGTGTAGAAGACACTGTAGTTGTTATCAGGCTTTTTGACTTGGGCGGGGTGGGTGGGGAGGACGCCCGGTGTGTGAGTTAGGAAATTAGGAGCCTCGCAATAATGATGCTTTCTGCATCTCTTCTGCTGCCTGTGATAAAAGCGAGCGGCTGGCTTGCCCAGGATCCCAACCGACCCTCCAGCCAAAGGCAGTATACATGCAAAATCCATCTCAGCACGCGGCCCGGGGGAATTTGTTTTCTGTTGATAAAATGGGAAAACCGATGTTGGACGGACTTTACATGTGAAGTGCTTCACCATTCCTTGCTTTATTCTGCTTCTTTTTTTTTATATTAATTACATTCCGGGTGCTCAGAGAAATAAGCTTACTACCCAGGCAGCTACAGCAGAGTGAGCACGTGTAATGAACCACAGGGATTCCTTCCCCTCCGGCCTCTCCTGACTCCCTCTGAACCCACGTGTCTTCCGTTCATCAGCCCGGACTCTGAGATTGATCGCCTGGCAGGCAGCTTGTGGATGACCTGTGCCCCCCCCACCCCATCCTTTCTTCCTCCTCTGTGGTCACATTGGTGCTTCCTGGCTTCGCTCTCCTGAGCTGGCAGAAGAAAATGGAAACGATAAAGGACGTCACTGGCCCCACTGTCCGTGTAAGGGAGGGATGAGGTGGGAACTCAGGCCCCTTGAAAGCCCGGGCACTCATCACCTCCGTGTTTCCTTAATAGACCTCTCCTAGCTCACACTAGCCTCGATAAGTACAAATTGGCTATAGACACACTCATTTTTAAAGAGCAATATATCTGTTTACAGCCTAAAGGCTTTTATTTTCTTTTAGAAAATGTAACTTTCTAAATGTAATTTCCTAAAAAAACTGAGGATAATTCTAGTGGTCAAAATGGAATCTTATTGGCCCATGCATACAATAACATTTCAGAGATGTTACTTTCAGTTGGCAAAAGCTCTTAATACTTTAATTTGAGTTTCTGTTCCACCCCATTCTACCCTTTTTGTGTGGATGGGGGTCAAATAATTTACAATTCCGCAGAAAGCAACATTTGGAAGCTCCCAGGACCAGACTCACTTAATCGTGCTGAGACGGCTTTAGAGCCCCGTGTTTGTTGGATGAAATAACCTGGTAATCAAGGAAGGGCTGATGTGAACAGGTGCAAACCTCAAGCTGTTAGTTAGTCCTGGGGACCATCACGCCTTCCTTTATCTGTTTATGTTTATGCTTTTGCCAAAAGGAATCTACCTGGAGTATTCACCAAATGATAATTTGAGAGTTTTTTATTTTTTTTAATTCAATTTCCTTGAGGTAAGGCTGGTGTTTCGGTCTTCACAAGGCAAGTATTTTTATTCCCATTTTGTGGGAAGGGTAACTTCTTAAATATGGCACATGGATCCAGATTAGAATAGGTCTCATATATTCTCAAGTGCTTCTTTGAGCCTTTTTCCTGTTTCTCTTCCTGAGACGGTTTTCGCTTCCATGGTTAAATCACAAAGTCAGATTGAATTTAGCTGAAGTGTGAAGCCCTAAAGCGTGTGAAGTCTGTAATTCAGCAAAAACAACAGTGTGACAAAAACTTGAACCCTGCTAAAGCGTTGTCGCAGTCACGTTACCCAGGGACACGACCTCGTGCGCGGAGGGCGGTTTGTGAGAGCAAGGACACACTTTCTCCCGGGAGTCGGCGCCCGCGTGGGGACCTTGTGCTGCTTTACTGGGTGACAGGAGACGAGAATGACTCCTAGCTGTCCTGTAATTTGAAAAGAACCCCCCTTTTTAAAAAAGGGTCATCATAACCCCTTCCTCTGGATGGAGATGGATTTGTAAGACTCTCTGGGCCTCTGCCACAGATTCCCCCACCCCTCCCCCAAACCAGGGGCTTCTGCAGCCCCTTCCCCGGTTCCTGGACCAAGTGTGGCCTTTGTCCCCAGAGGCCGGCCCTTCTGAATACCTCGGACCTTCCAAAACACTATCTTAGGATCTTTACGTGGCAACAAACTTGACTCCGTGTTCTCAAAAAAGAGTCGTTGCCCGTTACTTCTCCAGAAAAAGATTTTGTGTTACTAGACAGCAAGGTGGGTGGTTGCCAAAAGCTGCAGGCAGAGAGGGTCCAGTGGCCTCTGTGGAGGGTGAAGCCCAAGAGGCTCCCCCTTTCCCTGAGGTTCCAGAGGTTTCCTATGTTTATGCCCCGCCCCCCGAAGTCAGCTGCATCCCTGGTGGCCCCCGTGAGGTCCCTGGCGACAAGCAACGTTGTGTTCTGCCGTCCAGATGCTCAGAGACAAACTGGCTGCCGAGTGGGCGAATCCCTACAGGCCCTTGGCACCGTTAGCATTTCTGGCAGGAGGAGGAGAAAAGAGGGTCCAGGAAATGCATCTGCCTACAGGGCCCAGGACCGGCTCCTTTGCTGTCCCTTATAAGAGCAGCAGGTTGTTTTATTGGCAGGTTGAACAATTCAGTCTCATAGTCAGAAAAATCTCCACGAGGGCCCTCCCTCTTCACATCGCTCAGCTAGAGACTTAATCAAGGAACCCAGTAAACCAGAGGTGGCTGCAGTGTATGGGCCAGTGTTTCCTTTCAAAGTGCAAGTGAATCATCTGGGACCTCGTTAAACATAGATTCCAAGTCAGCCTGCCTGGGGTTGGAGCTGGGATGCTGTGTTTCTGAAAGGCTCTCAGGTGATGCCGAGACGCCGTCCACAGACTACACTTGTGAGAAGCAAGGCTACTGGCAAAAGAAGGAGGGGCTGCTTCCCTCCTGCCGTGACCAACCGACTGGGATAGACAAGACCTTGACAGTGAAGGGCAGACCTCAACTGGCTCCGGAGAAAGGAGATCTGGTTCTGACTCTTCTTGTTTTTTGTTTGTTCGTTTTTTTTTTTTTAATTGAAGTATAGTTGATTTACAATGTCCTGTTACTTTCAGCTGTACAGCACAGTGATTCAATTATATATATACATATGTATTCTTTTTCAGATTCTTTTCCCTTATAGGTTATTACAAAATATTGAACATAGTGCCCTGTGCTACACAGTAGGTCCTTGTTGTTTATCTATTTTATATACAACAGTTTGCATCTGTTGATCCCATTCTCCTACTTTATCCCTCCCCCCTCCCTTTCCCTTTGGTAACCATAAATTTGTTTTCTATGTCTGTGGGTCTATTTCTGTTTTGTAAATAAGTTCATTTGTATCTTTTTTTTTTTTTTCAGATTCCACATATAAGTGATATCATATGATATTTGTATTTCTCTGTCTGGCTTACTTCACTTAGTATGATAAACTCTAGGTCTGTCCATGTTGTTAATTCAAAAAGATACACGCACCCCAATGTTCACAGCAGCCCTATTCACAATGGCCAAGACATGGAAGCAACCTAAGTGTCCACTGACAGAGGAATGGATAAAGAGGACGTGACGCATATATACAATGGAATATTACTCAGCCGTACTCTGTTCAACCTCTAGGAGCATTCACACACCAAACTGTCTCATTTCTATGTGTCCTTAAAATTACCCAAGTCTCCTCAGCCCCCCCAAATGGAAAGGCCGCCGATGGGGCTAACGCTTATTAAACTGCTCTGCACACCAGGAAAGAGCCCATTTGAGCCCCACAGCAACACTACGAGATACATATTCCCTCCCAACCTCACAGATAAGGAAACAGAGGCTCTGAGTTTAAGTAATTTGCTAACAAAGTCACAGGTGGACATGGCATCTGAACCTGGGTGTGTCTGACTCTAAAGGCTGCACTCTTTCCTCTACCCATCAAAGTGGTTACTTGTCCATTCCATGATCCCTGTTTTTTCCATTCACCTATCTACTGAGTACCTGTCACGTGCCAGGCCTGGCCGAGGCTGGTTTAATAATCTACAGAAAAGTCCTCGGGGGTTGTGAGAATTCTCAAGCATAGGAAGTCTTTTTCTGGAGTCCCTACAGCAAGAGCACATTTCTCAAATCTCCATTTCAAATGGTCTGATGTAAAATAGATGCTGGCTTAAGGCTTTGGTGGATAAATTGGGTGGCTGGAATTTTCAGAAAGCCTTTGGTCTCAAAATCCCTGTCCTTTAGAACCTAAACACACGTTTGAAATGTGTTAAGCGTGCTGACAGCTTCCAGGGCTGTGTCACCATTTCAAATAAGCAGCGACTCGGTTCCTCATTAGTGACGGGGCCTGCAAAGCTCGGAGCGTTTGAAGCCACCTGTCCTCGGGCGCTTCAGTTGGCTACCAACTGCCCCTTAGAGGCACAATTGAGTTGCAGGGAGAGGAGGAAGTCAGCGTGACCCCCAAAGGCCACGCTCCGGGAATAGAGCTGCTTCTGCCTGGAAATGCAGCCCATTCCCTGGCAAGTTGAGGTCTTCTGTCTGTCTCGCGGGTTTTCCAAAGGGCCTCCACCTGGGCTTGTGCTCACATCGTCAGCTGTCATCGAGGACCGATGGCATCAGTTTCCTCAGAGGGTCTGGAGGGGCCACGGCAGGCACGTGATGACCAGACAGATTCATCGGACAAGACAGGAGGGCGTGGCGCGCAGCCAGGGGGAGGTTCCGATTCCTGACTTCTGACCGTGCCCCACGGAACACACGACTCATGGAGATGAACAGAATGTCCCTCCCAGGCAGGCAGGGCGGTCGGTCTGAGCAAGGCAGCCGCCTCCTCTGAGTCTTGGCAACTGTCCCTGTGTTGGGAGGCTGGTGGCGGTGTCCTATTCCTCTCTGCTCTCTAGCCTGGCACTGTCCTGAGGGAGAGACGTGAGGGTCTCACAAGTGGGAAATGGGGACGGCCTCTGGCATGTCGCGTTGAGTGTATGTAGACCAGAGGCCAGATGGCAGAGTCTCAGATGTCTCTCGAGCCCTGCATGAAGGGCATCTTGCCCGCACGTTTCCAAGGGCACTGGGGAAGTCAAGTTATTGGGGTCTTTCGTATCCGCATTGCACGTGGCTCCATCTTTTCCTGCAAAAATCCCTCACTGAACACTAGAGCTGCAGTGACAGAAAATGAAAAGGATGGGCATAAAGGACGGCCATGGGCTTGGAAACACATGCCTGGGCTCCAGGGCAGAGAAACAAGAGTTTGCAGCCATCATTACCTGAAACACCTACAGGAATTTTTTTAAAAAAAATAAATTTATTTATTTATTTTTGGCTGTGTTGGGTCTTCGTTTCTGTGCGAGGGCTTTCTCTAGTTGCGGCAAGCGGGGGCCACTCCTCATCGTGGTGCGCGGGCCTCTCACTATCGCGGCCTCTCTTGTTGCGGAGCACAGGCTCCAGACGTGCAGGCTCAGTAGTTGTGGCTCACGGGCCCAGTTGCTCCGCGGCATGTGGGATCTTCCAAGACCAGGGCTCGAACCGGTGTCTCCTGCATTGGCAGGCAGACTCCCAACCACTGCGCCACCAGGGAAGCCCACCTACAGGAATTTTGTGGTTCCACTCAGCCCGTCCTCTCCCTGGACACAGCCCCATCTTCAGGCCTCTCTTACCCCTTGCCCTCCGCAAAGCTCTTTCCCCAGGGCCACAGTCCAGGAAACTTAAAGTAACTAGTTCCTGTGAGCTGCTTTTTGCTGTGTCTTCCAGTTGCTAGACAGGGCACCGAGGTCACATAATAAAAATAACTAGCTTTACTGCAAGCTTATAACATGTCATGCATTATTTAAGACCTTTACAGGCATTAATTCACACCATCCTCCCAATGCCATTATCAGATAGGTACTCCCACTATCACTGTTTTACATTTTCCTCTAAGTCATTGGGTTATTAAGAAGTAAATCCAGTAATTTCCAAAATATACAAACAGCTCATACAACTCAATAACAAAAAAACAACCCAATCAAAAAATGGGTAGAAGACCTAAATAGACATTTCTCCAAAGAAGACATACAGATGGCCAACAGGCACATGAAAAGATGCTCAATATCATTAATTATTAGAGAAATGCAAATCAAACTACAGTCAGGTACCACCTCACACTGGTCAGAATGGCCATCATCAAAAATCTACAAACAATAAATGCTGGAGAGGGTACGGAGAAAAGGGAACCCTCCTACATTGTTGGTGGGAATGTAAATTGGTGCAGCCACTACGGAGAACAATATGGAGGTTCCTTAAAAAAAACTAAAAATAGAGCTACCATATGATCCACCAATCCCACTCCTGGGCATATATACAGAGAAAACTATAATTCAAAAAGATACATGCACCCCTATGTTCATGGCAGCAGTATTTGCAATAGCCAAGACATGGAAACAACCCAAATGTTCACCAACAGACGAATGGATAGAGAAGATGTGGTACATATACACAATGGAATGCTACTCAGCCATAAAAAAGAATGAAATATTGCCATCTGCAGCAACATGGATGGACCTAAAGATTATCATATGGAGTGAAGTTACGTCAGACAGAGAAAGACAAATACCATATGATATCACTTACATGTGGAATCTAAAATGACAAAAATGAACATATCTATGAAACAGAAACAGACTCACGGACGTAGAGAACAGACTTGTGGTTGCCAAGGGGAGGAGGGCAAGGTGAGGGATGGATTGGGAGTTTGGGATTAGCAGAGGCAAACTATTATACATAGAATGGATAAACAGCAAGGTCCTACTATATAGCACAGGGAGCTATATTCAATATCCTGTAATAAACCATAATGGAAAAGAATTTAAAAAAAGAGAGCTCAGCTCTGCAGCCTCACCCAGGGCTCAAGCTCTTCACCAGCACAGTGACAGGTTACAGGCATTCAGGCACCATGGCAGGCCTCTGGCAGAGGTGGATTTGCTCAGGGAAGACCCCTGCAGCACCTCAGAACATGATGTCCACGGCAGTTACCTGTAGGCCCCATCCCAGATGACAGGACATCCTTCCATTTGGACATGGGAGACTTGAGGGAGGGCAGGCTTTTGAGCAACCACGCTGGGCCAATGAGGCATTTGTTAGTACTGAGGCTTCTCAAGTCTATCTCCCTGTTACGATGACCTTTCTTACACCAACTGGGAAAATGGAAGGTTACAGGAAAAGAGAGTTAATGAAAGGCCGCTATTGATCTCTTCAACTCCTCTTCACCATCATTTGGTTCAAAATTTGGAATCATGTTTCTTGCTGTGAGGTTTTCTCAACCCAACCAAAGAGAGTAAAGTCTGAAGCTGTGGGTATCCCCCAGGCAGAATTCTGCAGCCTCCCTGAAAAGTCCTGTTGCATTAGAGATGTGTGCGCTGAGGTCTAAATGCACATTTTTTAATGTTTTCAATCAGTGGCCAAAGGTCAATGCCATCGGACTGTCTAGCCCCTCCCTTTGACAAGAAAGAAATGAGAAGCACAATCTTAATGTTTCCATCCCGGAACCAATGGCACCGTTAGCCTCACAATGACGCCTGATGCCTGTGGTGGCGTACTGAGCTGGCTTTCAGGGCAGGCAAGAGGCGAAAAGCCCTTTCTGGACTCACTGTGAGAAGCGATGGTCATAATTCATGGTGACTTTCACTGGGCTTCTCTATACTTTCTATCTATGAGGATAGAAAACTAAGTACAGTTTGTATCACTGGATCCTTTTCAATCAGATCTGAAGAAGGGTTTTCTGGCTTGAACTTCAATGTGCTCACAATATCTGGGAATTACTAAGGGATTTTAATTTCCCACCAGAGATAGCACTACTCACTCATTTTGTAAACTGGCAGATGGTGATCAGAGACAGAAAGGAAAGCCACAGAAAGACACACCCACTGAGGTTAAATTCTGCAGATCAGAAGGGCCTTGACAGAACCCCGGACAGCCTTTTGTAAATGTAGGCACCTAAAGGAATGATAAAGAGAGCGAAAGTTCTAGAAGGCAGACTCTGGCTGGAGTTCACTACTGCGACAACGTCTGCAGGAAAAGGAGCACGCCTCTGGAATCTAACAGTTCTCTCTGGGAACCAGATTTATCCAAGACCACTGCCCATTGTCTGAAGCTCGCTATCCATATCTCACCGGAACACAGGCAGGGCACTACATTTACTTTCCATCTGAGGGGATGCGACAGCCTTAATTTCCTGCTAGGAATTCTCTTAATATTTTTGGGAAATCACCGTTATAAAATGCTCTTACTCAGTCCAAATCAGTTCCATGAGGCTTTGCTAGATTTCCATTTCCTTCAACTTAAATGGTAGATACCCAACACAACCAAGATCGTGTCTGTGTGTATTACTCTGAAATTGAACAATTCTCTAGATTTGAATAAATTGTTTAGGCAAGGAAAGAATCTTTAAAATCTGCATATTTGACAGGTTCTGAATTCTGATTTAGAAGGTAGACAGGAAGAGGAAGATTATATTCTGGTGAGGCGCTTATCCAAACTGAGGCTGCCCCATTTTTTTTTCCCTTCAGTTCAAGGACCTGATTTTTTAATGGCCAAAAATGAAAACTTATTTCCCTGACTGTGCTATCTGGACTGTTCCCTCAAACTGTAATCATTTTATAATAGGTTTCCAATGCACAAGTGCCAATTAAACTGTGCATTTAACCTTTGCACAAAGCACTCCATTTTCTTTTGTGAAGGAATCAAGCTTTTAAGTCAGCCGATCAATTCTGCAAATTATGTAAGTACATAGCGCTTGCTTAATATTTATTATGCTGGGCAGAGAGGAATCTGACGACAGTAGTGATAGATAGCCCATCTCGCGCTCCAGACGGGATGAATCAGCCGGAGCTCTCTGGGTGTTGCAGGGTGAGGAACATCTTTGGTTACCTGGGGCTCTTCAAATACGGAGGAGAAATAAGTATGCAGTGAGATCTCAGTGACTATGAGGGGCAGAGCTCAGCTCTATTTTTGTCCAAGGAAATGCTTCACTTTCTCTAGCCAACTCTTACCTCATAGTAAGATTTTTGGCTCCATTTCTGGACCCCTGTAATTGCCATGAGGAGGGCCGGTAGTACAAGTTTTTGATGTTCTGAGGCCACAAGTACTCGGGGCCTCTTTTCTCTCCAAGGAACCACCAGAAATGGAGGCTTGATTAGATATACCGAGAGTAACCACTTATGGAGGTGGATGATTTATGTTTCTTCCCATTTTTAAATAATGAGGAATTATTCACCAATGCCTGTTTTCTGTGTCAGACCACCAGAATAAAAAATCAAAATGAGGGCTTCCCTGGTGGCGCTGTGGTTGAGAGTCTGCCTGCTAATGCAGGGGACACGGGTTCGAGCGCTGGTCTGGGAAGATCCCACATACCACGGAGCAACTAGGCCCGTGAACCACAACTACTGAGCCTGCGCGTCTGGAGCCTGTGCTCCGCAACAAGAGAGGCCGCGATAGTGAGAGGCCCGCGCACTGCGATGAAGAGTGGTCCCCGCTTGCCGCAACTAGAGAAAGCCCTAGCACAGAAACGAAGACCCAACAGAGCAATCAATCAATCAATCAATCAATCAATCAATCTTTAAAAAAAAAGAAAAACAAAATGATTTGTAATTAGAAGAATTCAATTACGTGTAAAAATCAGAATACAAAGGCTCTTCAAAATAGATGCTACTTTAAAAAAGTATTTTGTCTTCAAAATTCCTACTCAGAAGACGATTCTCTGGGTTCTGTTTCTTCATTTATAAACTGAGAGCCTGAACTCAAAGGCCTATTCTGAGTTTTAACTCTGCACATGGCTCTAGGTTTGTTTCAAAGTAAACTTGTTTTGTTCTATGAAATAAAATTCATGTTATGGCAAGATAGGAAAAATTTAAACAAAAAATCTTCTTTGCTGTTTGGCCTCCTCTCTCCCCACTGTGCGCTGTGTATCTACGTCATGCATGGACCAAACCTCCCCCATCAGCAGAAATACCTGCTCAGAGAAAAAGGGCAGCATTCTCCCAGCATCAACAAGACAACTCCTTAAAAGATAACTTTCCTCCTTGATCTTCTAAGGGGTCACATGACCCATCAGGATGGTGCTTAGATGTCGATTACGTAAATGGTCAATAACACGTCATTTGATGTACAGCCCTCTGTCTCAAAAAACTTCTATAACTGTGCCTTGACTTATAACAGGTGGAACAGTCCTCAGAGCTTTCTGAGATGCTCTTCCCGGGTTATAACCCTCAAATCTGGCTCGAATAAAACTTTCTTTCTTAGACTGATCGATTAATTTCTCGTCAACAGTAGTTGGAAATCATCTTACTCCACAGTCATATCCGAGTAACTGCAAAGTACAAATCACTGTGATCCAGATTTTTGGGGTTCTGCTTTTTGGAGATGCCTTTTTATCCTGATGTGTCTGGATTTAACTGTGAACAGGCTGTGAAGAAGGGAGCATGGAAACTGATTTAGCAGCATCAACATAATTACAACATTTGTATATATTTGGTGTTAATGTTATATATTGTTTTTTCAAAATCATGCAAATTGATAAATATACTATAGAAAATCTAAAAGTAAAATGTACCTCCTTCCAAACACTGCAACTCTTTTACTACATAGGAACAAATGACATTACACTTGCAAATTCAAAATGTCAGGAAACGCATATGATTCGATTTTCACAGTTAGAATGATTAACTGGAGTTGCTTGTATTAAACCCTGGATTTTAAAGTATCAGACAGTCACTGGCAACTGTTACATATGTGCCATGTGGGTGTGTTAATGCTGCTTTGCCAACAACATATTTCAGATTTTCATCTTGATATTTCCCCCATAAAATTCTTCCAATCTGAATATAGAAAGCTCCCATTTTTGAGTCTTTAATCACATGCCATTTTAAGGAGCTGACACTGAGAAGAAGAGCAACTTTGGGCCCCTTTTTCCTTTTTCACTCTATGGCTCTCCTAAGTTTTTGCTTGAATATGTTCAAGAATGTTCTATCTATACCCCTGTAGATAATAGGAGTATCTGTCTATTGAGAGAAGACTGGGGACTTCACCTCTGAAGTGACATCATATACATTAAAAAGAGTCATTTACCCAAGTGAAATTCACATAATGTTAAATTAACCACTTTAAAGTAAACGGTTCAGTGGTATCTAGTACAGTTACCATCTTGTGCAACCACCCACCACCTCTATTTCTAAAATATTTCCGTCACTCTAAAATAAAACCCTTATCACATACATTTTCCTAGGACATTTCAATGGTTTCGGATACCCGGATGAGAAAAGAATGAATTGAAACAAGGGTTAGTTCAATAAAATCTTCCTCTTACTGTTTGGATGGACTGGTGGGGCTGTGCAGTGTGTGAGCAGCACAGTTAAGAAAGACGTCAACTGACTTAGTCATATTAGTTTAAACATATTCGGAATGTTTCAAATATATATTAAAAGGTAACTTTGTTATACGTTAACCCCAAACTCCTAATTTACCCCTCCTCCCTTCCTCCTTGGTAACAAGGTTATTTTCTATGTCTGTGGGTCTGTTTCTGTTTTGTATATAAGTTCATCTAACCCTAACATATACACACTGCTATATATAAAACAGATAACCAACAAGGACCTACTGTATAGCACAGGGAACTGTACTCAATACGTAATAACCTATAAGGGAGAAGTTATACATATTATACATGTATATAACCGGATCACTTTGCTGTACACCTGAAACTAGCACAACATTGTAAATCAACTGTACTCTAATTAAAAATTAATTAACTAATTATTTAATTTTATAACGGTAACTTTTTAAGCTGTTAAGACCCCGAAATTAGCAAAGTATCTGGGACAGGAATACATTCAAGGATATGTACTTAAGGCTTCTCCCTCTCTCCCTTTCTCTTGCAGAGCTCACCTCTGTGCTGTTTTGTACTACCAGACAAGGGGCAGGGATGGCTACCAGGCCGGGGGCTCCAAAGGAAGGCTGTCGATTTCTATCAGAGCACGGAGGTGCCCAGAGAGCGGAGCGGAGCAGAGATGGGGGTGGTGAGAGGTCCTGGCTGGTCCTGGTCTGAAATGGTCAAGGAACGGAGGTGTGCGAACCTTGTAGGGTGGAATGTTCTTGCAGAGGAAAGAAAAGAGCAAGACGAGGTGGAACGGCCCGCTGGGGGAGGGCTAAGACTTTAGCCAGAGAAAAGGCAAGGAAGATGTTTTATTTCGTCTTGTGAAATGTCATGGCCTTTTGCTGCTTAAGGACTTTCCCTCCAAACAAAATGTTTACAGATCAAACTCGACAAAGCATTAGAGGAGACGCATTTCTTTTGATTGCAGTCATCAAGCAAGAGGAGAGGAGACCCAGGATGGCCTGGAGGATGCCAGTACGAGGTCTACGAGCTGGGTAACAGAGGCCACGGCCTCGCTGGTGACCAGGAAGGTGGGGTGGCCAAGAACCCCTGCGGGGAAGCAGTAACAGGGCACCTCTACACCTCTTCTTACAATTCCAGTTATGGCAAAAGTAAGGGGGTTTGTATTCAGCTGTACGTAATCTCTCCATGACAGACGGCCTCTCTGAGCCTCCATCACTCAGGGAGGGATGTCCTACAGTGCCGGTGTCCTTGGATCTTGACTCTAGGATTTCAGACTTGGGATTCTTTCAAGATGAAACCACATGAGTGTATATAAATAATCTCCAGAGAAATATGCTGAGTGGAAAAAGCCACTCCCAAAGGTTACATACTGTGTGATTCCATTTATATAACATTCTGGAAATGAAAAAATTACCAAGCTGGAGAACAGATTAGTGGATGCCAGGGTTAAGGAGGGTGGAGGCGGGAGGGGGAGGGAGTGGCTATAAAAGGGCACCATGAGTGGCCCTTGTGGGGACAGAATGCCCTGTATTCTGTCTGCACCGGCACCCATATCCTGGTTGTGATGTTGTCCTCTGGTCCTGCGGGATGGCACCACGGGGGGAACCTAGCTGCACAGTACTCGAGATCTTTCTTAATGTCCTTATTTCCAATCTTTATGCTCTACTGTTAAAGTCAAAACCCTGCCCTGTGTCCAGAACAAGGAAGAAAGAAATTGGGGTTTGTGTGTCTGTGTGTCTGTATTAGTTGATGTTTGTGAACAGTTCAAAAGCATGCTATAGCTTCTAAGCTAAGTTCAGGGATCCAGAGATAAAATGAGACCTGTTACCTGCTTTCAGGAAGCTCACTGCACAGAAGGGGGAAATGTTAAAAACAAAACCCAAAAACCAAAAACCAAAACCTTCTGTGGGAGGGAGCAGTCTATGATGGAGGAAAATTCCAGGGAACAGAGGGAGGTGGCAAGGGGGCAACATGAGAGAGTCTACATGACGATGCAACCACCAGTGTCCAACTCGGAGGGTGAGGGCTTCCCGGAGGGAGGAGCAGGAAAGGTGTCAGGAGTGGGGAAATGAGAGCGAGGAGGTTTGGGGTGAGGCTCAAGTGTAGGGTGGCAGGAAATGGGGGAGGGGAGCTATTACTGACCATAACAAGATTAAAAAACACACACATGGAAACAGGCAAACGTGTTCTCCGTAATCATCACTGTTCCAGTAAGGGTCACGTGCAGTTGTTTTCTTCTACATCCCCACATCATCACTTTAATTAAAAAGTTTTTTCTAATTTTATTGAGATATAATTGACATACAACATTGTGTAAGTTTAAGGTGTATGTGACGATTTGATATACATACATATGGAGAGACGATTACCACAATAGGGTTAGTTAACACAGTGACACCTCACATAGTTACTAGGGTGTGTGTGTGTGTTGAGACCATTTAAGACCTACTCTCTCAGCAGCTCTCATATCAATACTTTGGTGCTCTCTATTTCAATCAATCCATTCGTGACTACGCTGTCCTCGGCTGAATGCAAAGTCTCTAAGGATGGGAACACCTGTCATTCCCAGGACACCTCAGGGGTCCGGAACACATCAGTCACCCCAGGAACATTTGAGGAATGCATGCACATTTTATATAGTGCTTTAGAATGCCCAAACTCTATCAAACCATTAACTTATTTAAATCTTCCAAACTCAATCCAAGAGAACTAGTCCTAACTTCCATTTCAGATAATAGTAACTACAGTGAGGGAATAAGGCACCAATTTTTTGAAAACCTGATATTTACCAAGTGTTTGATACGGATTGATTTATAATTTCGACAGCAACTCTGTGATGTATTACAAGTATTTAAAGAAAAAAATAGACCCAGGAAGTGTAAGTAATTAGATTAAGATCTCAAAGTTAAGTGATGGCCTGGGACGTGAGTTTAGATTTTTCTCATTTTAAAAGCTCTTTTCAGTTGTGTGTCCTCTCACAGAGTTTAAATTTTTCCCTTTCAGTAGAACTGTGGCACGTGGATTTACTAATTACTATTCCTGGAGTCACCAAGAGCAATAGACCCATCGGTAGCCACATCTCACACAGAGTCAGAGAGGACAAAAACGATTTATAATTGTTGCATGCAGCCAGCCTCAAGGCTCCATACCGTGACCTGCTGTCCCAGTGCCTTCCTATTTAGAGGAGTGTCCCAGAAAAGCATTGGAAGGGTTTTCAGAATCTAAACGTAGATGACGCCCTAATGGCAACGAATGTTCTCAGTAGACATGAGCCTAGACCGGCATTCAACAGACTTTGAGTGCCTGGAAAAATCCATTTTTAAAATGGAAATCCTCTCCCCACCACCTGCAACTATGACTCAAGTTTTTCTTTTTACTGCTGATTATGAAATCTGAACACATCAGAAGATCCAGCTAGAACTGCAGGGCCATATCCAGGGCACCCTTCACTAATCTCAAAGGGATACCCTCTGTTGGGGGAAGGGAAGGTCACAAAACTTTAAGCCAATTCTAAACAGATCCTGCCAATGTCTTGTATCAGGACTGTCCAAAGGAGGTTAGGAAGTTTTCTACCTTGGACTGCATTTGTTCAGTTAACACAGAGCTTCACAGCCTGTGCCAAAGGGGGACTAATGTTCCAAGTGATAAACATTTTGCAACCTGGTATTTTCCAGGTACTAAAATAATAATAATGGCATTGTTTTGTTTTTCTTTTAATCGCTCACCATTCTTCTGAAGAAAACTCGGGAGGAAAAAAATAAATGATACTTGCAACCTAATTCAGGAGACAGTGAGCTTCTTGTAAGAGTTTTTACAGGAGACAGAAACCACTAGGTTCTACCTGTTTTAAAATTTTCTGAGATGAAAATGCTCCAGAATGGCCTCAGTAGTTTTTGGCCCTGACTTTTAGAATTTGCATGATCAAAGCCTCCCAAACCTTTTCCACAGTGTCTCAAGTGATTTTTAAAGACCCAGGTGTCTTCCAAGCTCTGCCCCAGCGGTTCTCATCCCTGGCCGCACATCAGAACCAGTTGGGGACCTTTAATAACCCCATAGCCCGGGCCGTGCCCTAAAGTGATTAAATCAGAACCCTGGCATGTGACCTATAAGGGAATTCCTATTTGGAAAAGCACCCCTGGGGGATTCCACTGTGCAGCCCCACTAGAGGAGACGGCCTAGCAGTCTGAGCTGTGCCAGGTGTTACAGAAGGGGCTCCCCGCAATCAGGACGAATACAGCTGTTTGTTTCTCAAATACAGCTGCCGAGGGCAGAGATGGCCCATGAGTCATTTTTCTATCACTAACACAGTGCTAGGCTCATATGCAAATTCTTCACAGATAACCGATAAAGGAATAAACAAATGAGTGAAATGTGTAATTGTAACTCAGCTACCAATCAGCTTTGTCCAAAATCAATGGTTCATCAAAAAAAAAAAAAAAAGAGAGTCCTGCCTAATTAACGAAGGATAGTAGGCTGAAAAGTTTACAAATAACCAAGAAGCCTTCTCTAAATGCAGCTGAACACTTGAAACAACTAAAGAGTCAAAATTTGGGGGGCAGGGAATGGAAGGGGGGAGGGGGATGAGGTCATGACTCAGGAGGCAACAAGCAACTTCAGATGAACCCCAGCTGGTGTCTCCAGCCAGGCCTCCCTACACGGGGGCAAAGCCTATAAAACTTCCCTGCAAACCAACAGCCCAGGTGAGTAGGTTGCGACAGGATCTGGAAGGACCAGAATGATGACCAACAGGAAGTGCGGTTGAGCTCGCCAGGGGCTCAGTCAGGGAGAGTCAGGGAAGGCAGCTGGGGAGGCAGAAGGGTGGGAGTGCAGAATAAACACCACGTCTCAACAACTCACTCCATCCTCCTCACACCCTCATCTAACGCCAAGACTCATTCCAGAGCTCAGAGGCTGAAGGTCACGTCACACAACAAAGGAAAGGACAGAGGCCTTTGGAATCTTCTGACGTCCAGATGCACTGTGATGGCTAATTTTATGTCAACTTGACTGGACCAGGGGGTGCCCAGACATTTGGTCAAACGTTATTCTGGGTGTGTCTGTGAGGGCATTTCTGGATGAGATTAACATTGGAATCCGTACGCTGAGCAAAGCAGATTGCCCTTCCTGATCTGGGTGGGCCTCATCCAATCAGTTGAAGGCCTAAAGAGAACAAAAATGCTGACTGTCCCACAGGTCAGAGGGAACGCCTCCCGCCTGACTGCTTTCGGTTGGGACATCGGTCTCTTCTGACCTTTGGATGGGAAGTGACACCATCAGTGTTCCTGGTTCTCAGGCCTTGGGACTCAGACTGGAGCTACCCCATCAGCTCTCCTGGGTCCCCAGCCTGCCAACTCACTTGCCGACTCACCTGCCAATCTTGGGACTTGTCAGTCTCCATAAACATGTGAGCGAATTCCTTATAATAAATACATACATATGTCCTATATATGTCCTATTGGTTCTGTTCCTCGGGAGAACCCCAACACATGCATGCATCTGACATCTGCGTAACTAAAGGTGATGTCCTTAAGATCTGTGACGTTTTCGGTGTAGACTTACTTTGTTATATGGTCAAAGTCGTATAACGCTTAGGCTGGTGGAGTAATTTTAAAATATCAGAAGTGAAAATTACACTAAGCACCAATTTGTCCACTCTCCCACCCCCTGCAGGAGTCAGAGAGAACAGGTAAAAGATGACATTAGGTCACAAACAACCCTGTCTACATGTGAGGAAACAGAAAGAGCTCAGGAAGAACAGCGGTGTAATACGCAGACACAAAGCATAGCCCACATTACATGAGGGCTCTGTGCTCCCGATGTTCATTCATTTCGAACATCTACAGCTGTCTGGTCCACATTACAAGCCCGCAGTGGTGAGTGCTGATTCCAGCTGTAAATCCCCAGATGGCTTTGCTCCCTGCCCAGGGAGCCAGTGATGTCATCAGAGAGAGTGACTCATCTCTCTTCTGCTCCTGGGGAGGGAGGTCACAGGCTGGGTGCGCTGCTCCTGGCAGAATGAAATTCTAGGTCTGGGAGGAGGAGAGATTAGTTTCTCTGCCCTTTTCCATCCTGGTGGTGTGGCCCTCTAGATGGATGTCACTAGGCTCAGTTACGTCAGGAAATGAATTGCAAAGCAATGACATGCTAAATTAACTGCTTGGTGACATAATCTATATTAATTGAACATTATTGATTCTTATCCAGAACAAGTGGGCACCATGACATGGACACAGTGGTATGTCAGAAGAGCTTCATGATAGGACCTCATTGTCCATAGATAAAGCTGCTGAATTGGGTCAGTGGGTACCACCTCCCCTGTCCTTTTGACATGATATCACAGAGCCAAGAGTGGAGAAGAAGAGGCAGATTTCAGGGAATCCTTCATTTTTTTCCATCTAGGCTACCTCCTGCTCGGAAGAGCACAGACCACGACTGTCCTCTGATGAGGAAGTCTTCCTCCTGAACATCAGTGAGGAAGAAGGCTTCTGTCTAGCTGTTTCCACTGCACCATCTATGGTTTTCAAGGCTGAGCTGGGCTGGGCTGGGGGCTTGGGTGGGGAGAGGCACCACACAAAGCTGTCTGAAAGCTTCTTGTCCAAAAGGAAGCTATGGTCTGGTTATTCCCTGTGGATTCTGTTATTTCTTCCAATGACTCCTCACTCTCTATAGTCATGGCTTTACCTTTGTACTTGACGACCCTCAATAAACTCTTTCCTCAGACCCACGTTCACCACCATCATAATATCAAGGAAGAGGTGCTGCCATGCACCATGTTAGATTCTGCCGGGGTTACGGAAACATACATAAATCTACTTGTACCGCCAAGCTTGGTAACAACACAAAGCAGGTTCTGGTTAGACACTGAACTGCAGCATAGGCTGGATGTTCAGAAGGGGAGACCTCATGGAGGACGAGACTCAAACGGGGCCCCCGAATATAGAAACTTGGAGGTGAGAGAGGAAAAGGGAGATTTTACTTGAACCCCAGGGAATTTCCAGGCTAAAATCACGGAGGTGGGAATCTCCAGGATTATTTGGGGAGCAAGCTGAATTTCAATGAAAAGCTGTAGTCCACGAGTAGATTAAGTAGGGATGGGAGAGGGGACCCACTACGAGAGGACTTCCAAAGCTTGCCGGGAGGTGGGCGTGTGTCCTGACAGAGCCCGGTCTCCTGCAGCTTTCTGACGAAGGACGCGTGGTGAAAGCAATGTTTTCAGACTAATCTAAGTCCAAGGCCTTGGGGCAGACTTGGCGCTTGGCCATAAAGCCCAGGTGTTCCTTGAAAGCAGGCAGGGTGCAATACTCCACGGCTGAAAGGTAATTATCTTCCTAAAAACCAACATTCAACAGAGAAATAAAGGCACGCCAAGAAATTCGGATGAGTCTGAATAACACAAAAATGGGCTAACTTCATTTACTCATTCATTAAATGAACAAGAAGGAAGAACACAGGGATATGCTTAGGGGTGACGGTCTGCTCATTACACATCTGGATTGCGGGGTTGGTTTCTGGATGTATACACATGCCAACGCTTATCAAATTACACACTTTAAATGTGTGCGGTTGATTGTATGTCCTTTAGGTCAATAAAGCTGTTCAAAAAGATCATCAGAATTATATGCATACGCTCCGTGCCTTTCCATCTTGATTTTTATGATAATTCCCTTTTATTTCACCCTCTGATTGTATTCTACTGACATCTTGATTTCCCTGTCTCTTTACCTTGTACCTACAAACACACATAAGCTGCCTTTATCATAAGAAAATTATACATTGATTTTTCAGACAACACTAGCAGCGACAGCACCCGGAAATGGGATGGCTTTCTACGTTTCAGATGAAAAATGTTTAAGAAAAAATGGATCTCATCAAGATGAAAGATATATTGTGGCTACAGACAGCTCTTCTCTGCAGTTAAGCTGCTTCTCTGATGAGTATCCCTTTGTCCTAGACTTCCCCAGAGCTAACTCAACCTGGGCACAGTCTTTTTCCAGGGAAATTGCTGTGTTACAAATTGACGGCAACCAGACTTCAGAGGCTAGAAGGCTTACGCTTGTCTTTTCCCTTGAGGCCGGTCCCTGCCTCTGCGGTGCATCCAGACAGAGCAGGGTGAGCTAGGATGCTGGGATTTTCATAACCCTCCTCGCAGGGAGAAACAAATAATTTTGCTTTCCTCCTTTTTTAATATTTCTGCTTGGACTTGAGACTGTTACTACAGTGAAGTAGCTCTTTCCCCCTTCTTTCACAGGTCCTATTTAACCCTGCCCACTACAAATTGGCACCTGCCATCTGCCTTTATAAGGATTGTCACTAGCTGCTGCAGCCACTGACCTTCAACACCCCCTGAAAGGAACTCAGGGCGGAGATCAGGAATGAGGCGCTCTGGGCTCTGGGAAAAACTGGCAGAACAGGTCTTCAGATAGTTAGATATTTTCAGAAGATTTTATGAGCCCAATTCTTGCATTTCCTTGTATCTAGAAAAGCACTAAAATCCTTCATGGTGACGTCTGCTCCTCGTGACGAGCAGTAATCTTTTGCAAAAACATATGTGTTTGATTGCATGTACTCCCCCTTCACCAAAATCACATCTATACTGACCTTCCCCCTGTCTCTTTGGAGCAGTTTCTCAGAGCTCTCTGAAATGCTGTCTCCCGGGCTATAGTCCTCATTTTGCCCCAAATAAAACAACTCACAACTCTCACATGGTGCGCTTATTTTTCAGTGGACAACCCCAGTCATGGAGGCTTTGTCCCCGTGGGGATGGCCTCCCATTGTAAAGGGAGACATGAAGTAGGCGAGAGCATCAGTAAGAAGAATAAAGGGTTTTAAGATCTCCCATACTCATGTCTCAGCCCAACAGTTCAAAGGGGTTGGCCATCTTGCTGACATGTAACTTGCATCCTCTGTGTCAGCTGTACCATTCCCAGACTTAGGCTTTCCTGTCCCTCCATTCAACCCGGTTCCTCATATCCCCTCAAGCAAATTTCTCCGTTTATTAAAACGCTACCCACCATTCAAGGTTTCAGTCAGAACTTAGTGCCTTTATTTAAATTTTACCCAAATACAGCTCCAACAAATATCGAACTCTTCCTTCTCCGTGAAAAATACAAGAGAGCATAATATCAAATGGCAAATATATAAAAAATGGTATGTAAATTAGGAGTCTATTTATCGCACACATGAATGCCAGTTTTTCCCATTTCTTCCATCACCCCCAAGATTTCTAGCACGTGTCTGCACACACAGGTAATGCTCAATAACAGACCTGAAGGGAGTCTCAAAGTATAAGGTACTTTTGATTTACAGCAAAGTTGTCCCAACATTTTCTATCTGGTATTGAAATTTACATGTAAATAGCCACGAACGACAGCTCCTGCAATCCGTCCGCAGAGTTGGTTAGCTGTTCCACAAAAGATAAAAATGTCTAAGAACCTCTAGTTTGCTCCCCTAAATATATGTAAATATAGGAAGAATTATCTCCAAGTGTTATTCACTGAACGCTGAACAGAAAATGCCTTAACTTCTAGGTTTCCTGTTTGAAATAATTCCTGGCCTCAGCTCAATGACTCTCGACTTCCTCACCCTCCCTGACACGGATGTGTCCCTACCTGGTCCTAAGTCTATTCAGTCACCCCTGGGCCCCAATTCCCACCCTGGACACCCAACTCACTAGCTGGAAGGGAATAGTCTTCTTTGCATATGTTTCTATAAAGGTTCATGTTTTGATGCCTTGGATCGCGCAGTTTTCTCTGCTTGGACTCCGTTTGGTCCATGTGGGAATTTTTTCTTTACTTATTTTTAAACATCTGATTGAAATATCTCCTCTTTGGGGTCTTCCTCCAAGCTCCCTGCCTTCCAGATGACATGAATGGCCCTGTGTGGGTATTTCAAGAGCACTTTATCCCTGTCTGTCTCTGGCACTTCACACCCTGTGCTCTGCATTCTTAGGCTAAATTCCTGAATTCGTCCTGCAGAGCCTACGCAATGCCGGGTACCTAGAAACAGTCAAGGAGCTGAAATGTCTATTCGACTCATTAATTGGTAACTAGGTATTAGCTAACTTTTGCAGGAATCAAATTCGGGCGTTTTAGAGGTAGGAGAAGTTTGTTGTTTGTAGGTGAGGTCACCAAATAAGAATTAAGAGTTTTAGTAAAGGAATAGATGATGCTATCAGCCAGTTCAATGGAAAGAAAAAAAAAAAAGGAAATTCAATGTTAAAAAGAAATTCAAGGATTACTGCCTACTCAGCTGAAGACTTTGTTTTTAAAATCTTTGCAAAGACAAGGTCTCATGATCTAAAACTCTGCTTCTTTCAATCTGTCTTTACCTCCCTCTCAGCATTCCTGCAGCTTAAGACAGAAGATACTCAAGCATCAAGAGACAGAAATCCACCAACATTTGCCCCCTAAAAGGCTTAGGTTAAATGGTTGGGTTTTTTTTCTGCCTTCCTTTCCTAACTAATACACGTAGAGTAGAAATACTCTCCTTCCTAGTCCAAAATGCTATCTTAAATTCAAAGGTAAATACCAAACAATGCATGGATAATGTCTATAGGTAAAGGCTAATAGCCAAACTACCTAATAATGTTAATAATTCTAAAGAGAACTGGGCAAGAACCAAAACAACAGAGGAAAGGAATCTTTTCTGATGTTTTCGGATCATATGGTAATGTTAACACCAGCAGCGAGGCTGGAGTTCATGCAAACTGATTAAAAATAGACTTGATGAATTCCTAAGTGATTCATACTCAATCATAAATTTTAATGTAGACATAAATTGGATGTAAGTTAGCTCCATCTATCCATCCATCCATCCATCCATCCTTCCATTCAAGGATACTCACTTAGCACATACACCCTCGATCTACAAGCTGTAGTTCAAGATTAAACATGGGTTTGTGCCCACAGAAGGAGAAAAGAGAAACCAGCACTTGTTAATGAGGGACAGGCCCCATGCTTGCTCATTACATTTGTAATCTCATTCATTTCTCACAAAATCTTATGGAATACATAATCTGATCACTATTTTACTGATAAGGCAACTGAGGTAAGGTGATTAAAGAACCACTCAATTTACCCTAAGTCCATCTGCCCACAAAAGTGGGTTCCTCTACCTACTCATTGTCAAGGATAATTATCAGTCTTTTCTTCATTAAGATGCTGGTAACCATGTTTACATCGTAACCCTGTAAAATCTTACAGGTATGTTTGTATCTCACACGATCGTCTTTCCAATCAGTGACTTGGCTCAGACATGTGCAGAAAATAGCATCAACAATCAAAGCATAGAATCTCCATCCAGCAAAGTACTGCCTAATAATAAAATATCAACAGACTTCCCAGTCCCTAAGTTTGTTCACTGGGTTTCTCTGCAACCATATCAGTTGCTTTTTGGTTATTAGCTATCAAACACATTATCTGACAAGTCACATCTCATACATGAATTTTTCCCCTTGTAAATATTCCACATATTTCCTTTTAAAATGCCTGAAAATAGAAGTTTTCTAGGTTCCTACAGGAGCACAAGGCAGTGTAGGCTTCTTCTTCGTTTTGTTTTTTTTTAAAATATTTATTTATTTATTTGGTTGCACCGGGCCTCAGTTGCGGCAGGTGGGCTCCTTAGTTGTGGCATGTGAACTCTTAGTTGCGGCATACGGGATCTAGTTCCCTGACCAGGGATCGAACCTGGGCCCCCTGCATTGGGAGTGCGGAGTCTTATCCACTGTGCCACCAGGGAAGTTCCCAGTGTAGGCTTCTTAAGGATTTCATTGGTTAGGAATAATTCTTTGAAAGACCATCCCATGAAAAACCTATTTGATGCTCTTTTTTCTTCAAGAAGTAACAGCTCTTGCCAGCACACAAAGTGAATTTATGTGATTTTTAGACCTTTGGAAAAAACTGGCCCTATATATCCTACTTCCGTTCTTTTAGCCCATCAGAAAGGTCCATCCACCCGTTTAATCGATAGCAAACCCAAAGAATCTGCTCTGGTTCACTAGGGGTAGGGAGAAAAATCTTTAAAGAAAACCAACACTGCAGCTGAGTTCCTGAACATATTTGCAGAAGAAATGACACAGTAAGAACCAAATGTATACTTAAGCTCTTTTTATACTGGCAATGAATACAAAGACAGAAAGAATTGTCTGCTGATTATTTCAAGATTGATTGCTGATTTTCAAAAATACATTCCAGCCCAGGAACCCATCACCTTTTGAGAAGGAAGAGCCATTATATATTTCTTTGAAGTCTTGACATTACAGGATTAACTGATGGTGTCGCTATCAGCTCTATCTGGCTCCCTTGGGAATTCCAGCCACCTTCACCTGCAAGAGTAGGCAGAGGTGTGATGTTCTAACTACCTGGAGACCTCCCAAGGGCAAAGCCAGTGTTTCCAGGCAGCACCGTTCCATCACAGACCTCCTGCTCCCGCCGATGTTAGTTACACACTCGGTAGGTTAGTGAAAGCCCACTTTGCATTGATTTTGCAAGTTCTGGAAAGAAGAGGCCTTTTTCCTGCCCTCCATTCTTTGTCCTTCAATATCAATCAGATATGCATTTTAGCCTCAGGATCATAAAATATTTACTAACTTCCAGCTTTTAATGTTCATGAATAAAGAGTCAAATTAATAATTTTTGAGTGTTGGTTAAAAAGAAAGGAAGAACTTTCTCTAAAGGGACAGGATTCAAGGCCAGATAAAGAGCCGTGACTGGGTCTAACTGACATCCAGATGGCTGGCTGCGAAACCAGCCATTTCATTGGTTATATGAATCCTAGAGACTTTGAGAAATAGAATGGTTCAAATGTCTTCTATTTTGTTTTTCCTCCAAGAGCTGAAAGCAGTTGATCTGGTTTGTGTGGAAAGATACACACTAAACTAAAAGGCAGGATGCAAAGAGAAATTCAAATACAAGGACAGCTTCATTGGTCTCAACACAGAGATGCACGGGAGAAGGGAGAAAGGAGAACTGGCTGATGGAAAGCTATGTCATGGTATCATTTACTCCACTATCTTGGGAGGTTAGGATGTAGTATTAGTATTTTCCTTCTTCGAAGTCACCACTACAACCCTAGGACCTCTCCCACATCGTGGAGCAAACGTCCTGCTGGGATCAGTGCACTCAGCCTCCCTCCACAGTGAGCCATATCCTGGACATCACTAGCTGAGCACCTACTATGTGCCAGTACTTTCACAGGTGCTGTATAGATATCATCCAATTTAATCTTCACCCCCAAACACTAAGAGTATGACGCTAGTTAATTACCAGCTTCACCTTACATAGGAGATTTGGGTTCAGACAGCTTGACACCTACCTCACATTCATACAGATAGGTTGTGGAAGAATCCAAATTCAAATTCTGATTTGTCTGCAATGCTGGTGACTTTTCTACTAAACTACACTGGTAGGTTGGTGGATTGGTTAGTCCCTGGAGGAGAAGGAATCGCTATCCTGTTGGACTCCCTCTTTGGATTACCAGCTTTAAAATAGTCTTTCTGACCTCCTAACAACCTGAAGAAAATGCTTCAGGTAGAATCACAGGACGTTAGGAAAAGACCTATGGAAATCTAGTCTAACCCCATCCCATCACAGATAAGACACAAAAGTGCACAGAGAGGAAAGGGCTTCCCTACTAAACCCAAACCCTACAGGCAAAGCTACAATTAGATCCCAAGTATTCAGACTATTTTCTCTGTGAGACCTAAAGTAAACTTGACTGACAGTTAGATACTGAGGCCAACCTTAAACAGAGAGACTCAATATCATGACACGGGAGCTGCCTCAAACCTTCCAGGGAAAGAATCAAACATTGACAAGTGTTCTTAATTGGTGTTCATGCTTGTGTCATGACTTAGGAAATACCCCACTGTATTTTCTTCTTCTTCTTTTTTTTTTGGCCGCGTGGCTTGTGGGGTCTTAGTTCCCCGACCAGGGATCGAACCCAGGGCCCTCGGCAGTGAAAGCGCGGAGTACTAACAACTGGACCGCCAGGGAAGCCCCTGTATTTTCTTCCTTTATTGAAATGCATAAATGTAGGTTTGCATATTGAAATGCATAAATGTTTGCTGAACATCAGAATAAACGCTTTGTGCTTTCAGAGTATCTATGGGTATAGATCTGGAAGTGTGTGTGCTTATTAGACATCTGTGTATCCCAGAGAAATGTGGACAGAATAATAAAATGTTTACCCCCAAACTCAACTACCTTTAAATGGGCAAATGATTGGGGTGGAGGAGTCTTCCTTCTAGTTCTGAATGCATCAGCAAAGTTTCTGAGGCTGGAAAATTGCACAGCCGACCGACATCAGACTTAGATACCCCCAAACCACACATCCACTATTTCTTTTTCACTCACCTCCACTGGATTGTAAATTAATTAAAGCAAGGACTGTGTCTTCTTAATCTTTGTATACCTAACACCTGCTTAGACTTCTGTGACAACAAAGACAAGCTTATCTTTGGGGGAAAGTATTATTGTTGCTGGTTTTATTCTCTTGCAACTAGAGTTCACTGCTCTTAGGACCAAAAATATCACATTAGGGAATTAAAAATTCAGATGGCCATTAGATGCTTTGTCCACACCAAGGATATTCAAAGTCTTTAGCCTGAAAAGCCACTTGCGGTGGGGTGGGGGTGGGGGGGTTGAAGTCCTTTGTAAATTTCACTCCACCACTGTCAACTCATTGTCTCTTGAAATGACTAGAATATTACGAAGAACCACCACAACCACAATATAAACTGTGTCGTGCTTTCACCTTGAGAAATAACCATTAGAATTTAAAAATATATATATATATATATATATTTTATTTATTTAATTTATTTATTTTTGGCTGTGTTGGGTCTTCGTTGCTGCACACGGGCTTTCTCTAGTTGTGGCGAGTGGGGGCTACTCTTCATTGCGGTGCGCGGGCTTCTCATTGCGGTGGCTTCTCTTGTTGCGGAACACGGGCTCCAGGCGCGCGGGCTCAGTAGTTGTGGCTCGCGGGCTCTAGAGCGCAGGCTCAGTAGTTGTGGCACATGGGCTTAGTTGCTCCACGGCATGTGGGATCTTCCTGGACCAGGACTCGAACCCGTGTGCCCTGCATTGGCAGGCGGATTCTTAACCACTGCGCTATCAGGGAAGCCCCACCATTAGAATCTTAGTATATAGAATGTGAGAGCTTGGAAGGGACCTTCAGATGATAAAATTGTTCTTGATTCTGGCTGCCCATTAGAATGACCTGGGGAACTTGAAAAGATATATTGACATCATGGGCCCCGCCTACTGTGACTCTGAGTTAATTGGAGTGGGGTAGAGACTGGGCATAGACAGTTTAAAAAAAAAAGCTTTTTGGGAGATTATATTATACTACCCATATGGAGAATCACACTGATTTGATCTACACTCTTCTCCCAGTTTTATAGGTGAGAAAACCAACACATAGGGAGGTAAATCAACCCTTTGGGCAAAACCATGGGAAAGATGGGCTTGCACCAGGATGTCTTGCATCCTACTTAACTGCTCTATGAAATCGCACTTCCTCTCTTGAGTGTGGCTATGCTTCAATGTTCAAGTTTGGGTTGTTTCCTGTCACTGTCATCAACAATAGAAACTCCACAGAGGAAAAAAACAAACAACCTGTTTTGCTTCCTCTGGTCAACTTGGACTAGCTTTCCTGGTACACAGATGTCTGTCATCAAACATCAGTTGAATCAAACGCCTTCACTCGGCATCCAATAACTGGATTTACAGATTTTCTGCGTGAAACCAAACTGTCGTTTGGCTATTGCATGCATGCAGTCTACATAGCAGAGCCATTTAAAGCAGTGATTCCAAAACCTTTCTGTTTCCGACTACTGCAGGTGGACCAGTCCTGGGTTTGTTTAAATAACCCCCTTCTTATTTCCACTTGCTACCAATAACAAAATACAAATATACAGAAGCTACGTAAATCACGGGAAGACTGCCATTGACACTGACTGCAGACC
Source organism: Balaenoptera physalus (assembly GCF_965194825.1). NCBI lineage: Eukaryota > Metazoa > Chordata > Mammalia > Artiodactyla > Balaenopteridae > Balaenoptera > Balaenoptera physalus. The sequence continues at coordinate 121,069,511 of NC_138887.1, read as the reverse complement.
AGAGACATGCTTCCTTCAAAGTTGCCCAGATCGTGTGGAGGAGTTTCCACTGGAGCAGGTGATGGCACTGGTTGCAGGGGGAGGGTACTCCATCCAGCCCACGACTTGAGAGTGAGCTGACTCAGGAAGTGAGACAGGCTGGCAGAGTGGAAGAAGCCAGACAATTGGCTTTGCTGTTTGCCTGTGATGCTGCAAGGCCACTCACCATTCCGGGTCTTCTCAATGCTTTCTTTGAAACTGTTTTCAAATCTATCTCTGATTTTTAAAAATTGTATCAACAGTAGTCTGGAGTTATCAGCATAAAATCACCATGAAAAGTGGGATAAATAATTCAGAATTGAGACTACAGAGTAATTACATCACCCGTTTAAATTCCCAGCCCTAAATAATGAAGGAGGGCCTCAGATTATTTAGAATGTGCTTCCTTATCTGGACTGTACTGTTGGCTAGTGAAATCCTGGGTGTCTTTTTATATTGATCTGAGGCCTCCTTCCAGTGAAGAGGGCCAATGTAGCTGCTGTTAGTTTGAGAGTCTGTGCGCATCCCAGGGGATGCCAAGGGGCCCTGGGGTCTCCGTTCCAGACATAGCTTACTGAGGGGTTCATCTGAAGCTCTGGGGCGTCATATGTCATGTTTTTAGATCACTGGAGGTGTTAATAGCTAAAAATGAAGCTTAGTCTGTGAAAGAGAAAATGACACTCAACCATCAGCCTTTCTCAGACAGTCTAGACAGATATTTGGTGAACCGGGAGCACAGAGTGATCTGTTTTCCATGTGCTCAGATTAAATCTCAGAGCTGGGAGGAAGCACTCTCTCTACAGATGGGAAATGAAGGGCCCTAAGCACTTTTGTCCAAGATCAAGAGACTAATCCCAGAAAATGGTTGGTTGTCGGACCTTCAGCCCAGGGCTGTGCGAGCAGCATATGCTGCTTCTGTAGTTTCATTTAAATATTTTCAATATGCTCTTCTTTACTCAGATGAAATACACACACACACACACACACACGCATATATGTGTATTTTATATATATATAGATAGATAGATAGATCGATAGATAGATAGATAGATAGTACCTATGCTTCCATTTGGGAAGGAATTGTTTTAGTTCTACCCAGTTGAATGTAGATTCTTGCTTAAGAAGTAGTTTCACAATTACTGGCAAACTCACATTATCTGATCATTCCAAGTTCAGAAAAAGAGATATTATGACTCACTAAGTAATTGACTAAGCACATCTATAACCTCAGGCCCCTCTCAAATGACTTAGAGCATCACACAGAACGAAGAGCAGCTCACCTACAGTCAGAGGTGCATTCGATGCACGAACTACCTGTTATTTATTCATCTAATAAAGTGATTTCTATTAGGGCACTAATACAAGCACACACCCAAAAATCATGGAATCGAATAACGCTGGGGTAAGATGGAAACTTACCCACAATTTTATTCCAGCTCTGCCTTTTATATTAAGAGATCATTGAAAATCACCTTCAGGGTCATTTGTTCCTTCCTAGGTCCTAAACACGCAAGGGTTTTGACTGACTGACTTGACAAATGAACATTTCCCATCTCCCTGAATCCCATGCTGCACTACCATACTACTCAGGAAAGAATTCTTTACTTGTTGCTCTGAATCCAGATTCTGACAACCGAAAAAAAAAAGCAGTGATTTCCATAGGTGTTTCATCATTCCGTGAGGAGAGGCAAAAGTTGGAATTCCAGGAGCCATCTGCTATTAGGCTGGCTTGACGCTGATCTCGTTACAAAGGAATACGGTAAAAATAGTCTACAATGCGCATCACACGTTTGAATGGTTTGTCATTACAATTGCCTTTTACTTTCTAATGCTTTAATCGTGCAATACAAAGCTCGAAAATTTCTTAGCTTTTCTCTTTCTAGTCACTCAAGGCTTCTGATAGACTCTATAGCTGGAAAGGAAACACATACAGACCTTATTTTCAGGATTTTATCTATTAACCATCACATTCCACACTATTCCCAGAGGCTAAGATCAGAATCTGCCGCTTGATACACGGGTGGCAGTTAAATACACTCAGCCATCACACAGCGGCTCAGATGCTAAACTGCCTTTGCTAGAGAACTTTTGCTGGGAGTAAATACCCAACGCTGAACTAGCTGCTGATTGCATCTGCTGCAGATTAGTTAAAATTACATTCAAAACCTTGGGCAAGACATCAAATATGCACAGTTGAATCTCCCCACGTGAGTTTTGGAAGATAACGCATCTCACAGCACATCTCCAAAAGCAGCTTAGCTTTTTCCTTTTCTTTTCAGAAATTAAATTTTTTTTCCCCCCCGGTAAGTTGATCCATGTCTTTTTACTCACCCTCCAAAACTGTTTTAATCTGCTCACTCTGGGCAGTCTGGAAGTGTTCATCTCTGCCGGTCGCAGGTCGGAAGTGTACCCCTTGCAGCTACCAGGAAGTCGGTGGGACTCCCACGGCTGATGTGAAGCAGAGCCAGAGCGAGGAGGGCTGATGACCAGGGATTCTTGCAACCAGAGACGCTCCCTGGCTTTTAAAGCTGCTTTCCAACAACCACAGAGTCCTCTGCTCAGCACAAAGCAACCAATAGACGCACACGACATTCTCAGCCTCTAAGGCTCAGAGGGGAGTGGAGAGGCCCCGCGATAAGCCGACGGGGGCAGAGGGAAGACTTGGGTGTCAGCAAATGTCCCCAGAGTAGCCTCCCTGGTGAAAAACTGGAGGTGCTCTCCCCATGGCCCTGTTTTCCTCTTCCTACTTCACCTGGGCTAAATCAAAGATCAGATTCTGCTCTGGAAAAGACAGACACGAATTTGTCTCAGCTCCAAATGATGAGCCTGCCTAAGGCTGAGGGTCCCCATGGTGCCCGGCTGGTCCTTCCTTCTTGTTCTGGGTTCTGACCAGGGGCCGGTGTGTGTCTGGAATATGGGGGGGACAGGGCTTTCTAGCCATAATTCCTGATAAAGTGTAAATGCTGAGTGCTAGGTTGGCTGCATCTATTCAGAGAAATAGAGATTTGGTCCTTATCCACTTAATCGTATGCAGAGAGAGCAGGTATTTCAGAGCAGTACTAAGCAGTGTTCTGGATACTGAGGGATATATCTACTGATGCCCCCCTCCCCAAACATCTCAGTGCCCCCATTAGAGAGGAGCCTTAGGCAGATGGTCAGACTCAGAGTTCGTCACGCTCACTTCTACTACGGTCCTGTAATAGATTCATTCAAGACATGTTCTGTGAGTACCAACTCCACGCCGAGCACTTAGGGTAGGTTCTGGGGTTAAAAGCATGAGCCACAAAACAGCCAGCTCTGTGCTTGTACCAGAATTGTGCTGGTAGTCAGGGGGATACACTGGATCAGAGGGCACTGAGAGACACAGGGTAAAACCTCTTTGTAATCACAGAATACCAGGGGTGCCTCATTTCTGGAAGTCGGCTGAAGGCCTGTCTTTCCAGCGAACATCATAGGATTATCCATTGCATGGGGGTAGTGCTGGTTGCCAAATATTTTAGGCTCACCACCTCTGGGCACACATGATAGGATCATTCCTGGTCCCTTGTGATTGGCAGGAACCATGTGACAGCTCTGGTCAGTAAGCTCTGGAAAGAAGCAACGTGCCGTTTCAGCATCAGCTCCCGGCATTGCCAGCGCAAAACGCTGTCACTCGGCATGGCGACGGGGGTGAGAAGTGTAGACCAGCGATGGATACGTGGCTTTGCTTCTTTGAGCCTCAGAGTTCTTGGACATGTTTGTTGCTGAAGCATAACCTAGCCTAGCCTGGCTGTTATAACTTGTAAAGTTATTTCCTCAGTTTGTCTTCTCCTGAAGCAATCAGCAATTACCCGAGAACAAAATTTTCAAGGTTTCGGTGTGTGACGGTACTTTACAGTTTTGGAAGTGAGAAGAGCAGCTTGTTCATCCTCCTAAGCACAGGCAGGATCACACCTCAACAGCTAGACTGACAGTCACGAGGCTGAGCCCAGAGACCATTAGAAGATACACATTCGTGAATGCTCCACACCTCAAGAAAAGAATGAAATAATGCCGTTTGCAGCAACATGGACGGACCTACAGATGATCATACTAAGTGAAGTAAGTCACACAAATATCATATGATATCACCTATATGTGGAATCTAAAAAAATGATACAGGGCTTCCCTGGTGGCGCAGTGGTTGAGAATCTGCCTGCCAATGCAGGGGACACGGGTTCGAGCCCTGGTCTGGGAAGATCCCACATGCCGCGGAGCAACTAGGCCCGTGAGCCACAACTACTGAGCCTGCGCGTCTGGAGCCTGTGCTCCGCAACAAGAGAGGCCGCGATAGTGAGAGGCCCGCGCACTGCGATCAAGAGTGGCCCCCGCTTGCCGCGACTAGAGAAAGCCCTCGCACAGAAACGAAGACCCAACACAGCCAAAAATAAATAATAAATAAATTTTAAAAAAATGATACAAATGAACCTATTTACAAAACAGAAATAGACTCACAGACATAGAAAATAAACTTATGGTTACCAAAGGGGAAGGAGGGGAGGGATAAATTAGGAATTTGGGATTAACAGGTACACACTATTATATATACATCATAATAACCAACAAGGACCTACTGTATAGCACAGGGAACTATACACAATATCTTGTAATAACCTATGATGGAAAAGAATCTGAAAAAAAATATATATATATATATGTATAAACATACATATATATAACTGAATCACTTTGCTGTATACCTGAAACTAACACAACATTGTAAACCAACTATACTTCAATAAAAATAAAAATTAAAAAATTAAATGGCAAAAGGCACGATTTAATTCCATATACAGATGTAAGGGATCCAAATGAGGGCTTATAAGCTAAATTATAGCACCTTAATACTAAGTATATTCATAAAAGAAGCTATACATTGTCTGCTGTTGGTGTAAAGGAAAAGTCTAGGTTTGGTGAGTTTGGCTTCTCCTCCACCACTGAATGGAGAGGACAGAGGGCTCAGAATCTTAACTTTCAACTACCACTGGTGGGCCATCGCTATTTAGGTCATTCATATTCTAGACGGTGATGCCTCACTCAAAACCAACACTGGGAAATTTCTGGCACCAGAGCAGGTAAGTGCAAAGAGTTACCGCAGGGGCGGGGTGGAATGGGGACACTTCTAGTGCCTCTCAAGTTATGCAAAGTCACCAGCATGGTCTGGACAGCAGCATTCCCTTCCTATCTGAAAGACAGTAGTATGTTATTTTATTTGGCAGGACAACCAAGATAAAGAAATGGTCATAATCTTATGAGCTTAAAGGTTTACTGGAATGCAGAACCTCTCACAAGCTATTTTCAAGGGTTGCGTGCCTGTATTTGGGAATCGAAATGCATAGGATCTGTATGTAGTCTATAGATTGTGTCAATATGGAAACGGAGCAAGTTAATACTCTCAGAGCTCTTCAGCATTCCACTTACGAGAAGCCGTAAGTTAAGCAACACAGATAGCTACAGGAACCGGTATTGCTGACAAAATGATTCCAAGCCAAGGGATGTGACCTGATGGGGCTTCTCGTGCTTCCCCTTCAAAGACTCTTTTAAGTAAGACCTGTGGGCTAAGGACCAAGAAAAGCTGATTAATATTTCATTTCTGGCTGATAAAAATAATGTGAACTTGAATTTATATGATTTGGAAAGGTAGGCATGATGGATTTGTAACCCTGGAAACAGACCATGGAGAACCTCAGCATCAGGAAAACTTTTAATCACTGAAAAATCTGGGTAAGAAAATGTAGGTTTCATTCTTCATTATGCAAAGCTTTAAAAAATGAGATTCTGTCATGCTTATTATATTTTTTTTGAGTCATTTGTAGTTTTATTATTCATGTCACTGCTAAGAAAAGGCTATTCATGAACCTCAGTATTTGGGGCAAAAGGGAAGTTGTTGAAGACTTTAAAAAAATGACATTAACTCAAAAAAATTTTTTTTATTTTGGCTGTGCCAGTTCTAAGTTGCGGCATGTATGTGGGATCTAGTTCCCTGACCAGGGATCGAACTCGGGTCCCCTGCATTGGGAGTGCACAGTCTTACCCATGGGACCACCAGGGACGTCCCTCAAATATTTTGTTAATAAGCCATATTTTAAAGTGTACCTTGCACTTCCTTACATTTCTATAGAAAAAGATTTTTTTTCAGCGTTTTAAATCAGGACCCTCTTGTGAGATTCCAGATCTTAATGACATTGTAAACAAACCAAGAATTGCAATGTCATTTTTAACTTATATTTTCTCAAACATAACATGAATGACTTATTGATTTTTAAATAAATGAGTCTGTCTTCACTTAAATTTTTGCCTTATTAAAAGGGTCTAAAGTGAATATCCTCAAAGTGTTCACAAAGTAGTGTGCAATACCACCAGTTGAGAGACAACATAGAAAATTAACAACTATGAATGTAGTTTTATACTTTCAAAAGATGAAAGTGACATAAAATCAGGCCAGCTTCCCAGAGCAAGTCAGTGATTCCTGGCATGAATAAGACCCAATAAGCCTTACAACAAAACTAGGGCTTTGATTTGGGGGGAAAGGAAGTGACAGCCATGACTGATGCTGGTTTGGTGGTGGAGGAGTTGGACGTCATGTTTAACCTCCAAGCTTTACAGTTTCCCCTGAGTTATGGACAATTACAGATAACTTATTATCTGATTTTCAGGACAGTCATGAAGTAATCACTTGTATTTAGAAGGGCTGAATTTTAGGTAGTCAAGAATTTACCTCCAGATTACCAACACCCAGGACTACTGCTTCTAATGTAAATAACCATTTCAAGACACACATTTTTGAATCTGATTCCAGTGGCCACTTAAATACTCTTTACTCAAAGGTTACATAAACACGCTGCATTACCCTCTTGGACCCTCCTTTTGTCCTCTCCTTGTTCTGTATGGAATCCACAAATTCAGGTGTGCAAGAATATCACATTTCCTTATTTTCTTTATCATATTTGATGTTCTGTCCGACGGAATGCCAGGCAGCTCAGTCTCGGTCACCACTGGGGTATCCCCCCAGGATTGGTCCTGGTCTGTGGGTTTATGCAGTGTCAAAGCCCAGGGAGGGGCCTTCTGACCATTTGCCATTGGTTATGGGATGTTATTTTGTTTTGCATCATTCCTTTAAGTGTGTGAACCTTGCTGCTTTTGGGCTGCCTTGGGGCACAGAACACCTTGGAGAGGCTGGGGGCCAACAGCCTAGGACCCAGCTTCCAAAAGGGCACCATCGAGCCTTCCCCTTGGGGTCTTGCCTCTTCCCTCGGGTTCCACCTTGAAGCAGCACGCAGACCGTGTTCCAGGAGGTCAAGCCAACTTCTCTTTTCTTCTTGGTGATGTCTTCTCTTACAGCTTCCAAGGCTCCCCAACCTCCCCTTCCCAGACTGGGACCCTGGACATAAACTGAAAAGGGCTGTCACAGAATGCGACAGAGATCTTTCCAAATTGCAGAATTCTGTATAAATGTTCACTGTACATTTAAGATAAAGCCATAGCTGGTGATTTCCTTCACGTCTACAGAGACCTGGGTGTGAAGTTCTGCATTCAGCAGAGCGCTTTTTCACTACTCGTGTCCCCCTTATGGGGCACTGAAACAGAGCCTTCATCTAGAGTTAGTATTTTCCAGAGCATTCCCTTTTGCAAGTATCTATGACTTATTAAAACTACGATATGCCTGCTTGGGTTGGGTAGAGAAAGCCCATTTATTGTACTTTTCTCCCTTCCTGTGGTTTTTGGCTTTGTGGTCAGAGACTAAAGAGATGAACCAAAGAAAAAAATAATAATGATGGTCAGCATGAAAGCATTTTAAAAGGGGCATGGGGATCCTTGAGGTCCCAGGTATTTCAGAGTCTGCTCAACACGACTTCTCTGCTTCCTGATCAAATGGTGAAGGCTAACCTCTCTGTAGTAATTGCAGGATGTTGTCTCTACAAAGGTTTTAACTCCAAATTGGCAATGACCTTTTGTTCTTCAAAGCTCATTGAACAGAAATGTGCAAATTCCACCTTCTGTAGGGATGAAGTCTCACTAAGACTTAAAATTTACTCTAAGGATTGGACCCTCAGTGGTCTGTGAAGGGCCATGGCTGGTCAGAGGAGTGGGATACTTGGATGCAGGCAGCGGGGTTTCCTGGAAAGAGCCCTGGACCAGAAGTCAAGGCTTCAGTGTTCCTGCCTCAGCTCTGACACTTACGATTACGGTGTGCGCACCTTACCTCTCCAAGCCTCATTTTTCTCTATTGTTAAATGTCAAAGATAATATTTTCTGTGTGTCTGTGGGTATAAGTACTCCACCTAGTACTCGAGTACCACTGTCATTACCACCATGGCTGGCAATGCAGGCAAAGTTGGGTAAGGGGAGGGCTCTTCACTTCAAAATCAATCTCAATTATTCATACCAGAGATGATTCTTTTAAAAAAGTATAAACAAACAAATGTCCCCTTTTCTGGGGAAAATCATTAGCAAATTGTATTCCAGTGACTCCAAACCACGCTCACTCAAGCACAGCGTTCTTGGTAAGGGGCCCCAGGCGTATCTGCAAACACTTTTCAGCTCAAATCCCCCTCTGCCTTTCCCTCATGTTGTTTCATCCTTTCTATTACTTTATCAATATTTCCATTTTTAAAAACTATATAGGCATTTGCTTTTATCACCGTCTTTCTCTGAAACCTAAATATTTAAGGTAGCATATCACTTTAACTTTCATTGTTTAAACTTCCTTTCTCACCATCTCTCACTGTTGAAGCTAATTTTGAAGAGACTTCTTTCCTTACTTGGCATGATTGCTCTGCATCAATCAACAGCTTATCCTATAAGGAAGACATCCGCTTCTACACATCTACAGCCAGCTTCCTATATTTAATATGTATATATCTCTGGGAAATGCTCGAAGGAACTTTATTCTTCACTGAACACAGTAAATGTTTCCCATCGACATGTTTAACAGGTCCCCAAATAGAAGGAAATGCGTCACTGAGAGCCTCTACCATGGCTGGTAAAGTTCCTTCCATGCCCTGTCTGCATTGTTCTTTACAAAATAGCCCTGTAACACATGGGCCCCCAACCCCCACGCTGGTACCAGTCGGTGGCCTGCTAGGAACTGGGTGACAGAGCAGGAGGTGAGCGGCGGTTGAGCGAGCGAAGCTCCATCTGTATTTACAGCCGCTCCCCATCACCTGCATTACCGCCTGAGCTCCACCTCCTGTTGGATCAGCAGCGGCATTAGATTCTCATAGGAGCGCGAACCCTACTGTGAACTGCGTGTGCAAGGGATCTAGGTTGCGTGCTCCTCATGAGAACCTAATGCCTGATGATCTGAGGTGGAGCTGAGGCAGTAATATTAGTGCTGGGGAGCAGCTGCAAATACAGATTATCATTAGCAGAGAGGTTTGACTGCACAGAGACCATAATAAATCAATTGCTTGCAGACTCATATCAAAACCCTATCAGCAAGTGGCAAGTGACAATTAAGCTGCATCTTACGGAGTAGACTGGACATAAGCAACACACTTCCGGTGTCACTGTCTCCCATCACCCCCAGATGGGACCATCCAGTTGCAGAAAAACAAGCTCAGGGCTCCCACTGATTCTGCATTATGGTGAGTTGTATAATTATTTCATTATATATTACAATGCAATAATAATAGAAATAAAGGGCACAATAAATGTAATGCACTTGAATCATCCCCCACCCCCCCCGCCGTGGTCCGTGGAAAAATTGCCTTCCACGAAACTGGTCCCTGGTGCCAAAAAGGCTGGGGACCACTGTTGTACCAGGCAGGCCAAGTAAGCAGACAGTAAGTATTTGTAGAGGAGCCTCAGTTAATTGGAGACTACCAGACAAAGTTTGGAATTCACAGGATCAGATTAGAGCTGTGTTTCTCAAATATCTGTGATCTTTGTGATCCTTTTACATGGTGACCTGTATGCACACATGTGAAAATGCAGGCATGCACACACACAGACACAGAAACAAAACTTTCACCAAACATACTTATCCTTATTGCTTTGCAAGGCATTCTGATATTTTTTTTTCCATTCACTTCTCTTTTTTTTAAAGATGGTCTCTTATACTGATTTCATGATCCACTGGGTCTCAACCAGCTGTTTAGATCACTGAGTACAGCACTGGTTTTCAAATGTTGGTGGCAGAAGAACTGCCTGGGTACTCCTCAAAACAGCACATTCCCTACCCATATCTGGGGAGATTCTGAGTCAACAAATGTGAATTGATCCACAGAATTCTGCACTTTTAACTTATTTCCCAGGGAATGCAGTTGGTTTCCAAATAGTCCTTTGGTACCAGCACTGAATCAGAACGTACACTTTCACTCAATTCACTTGGTGAGGGCATATTTCTAAGAAAGAACTGTGTCACATATTTCTGTAATGTCAATTAATTTCATCCTATTCCATGGAAACAATACATATTTACCTCAGCTAGGGATCCTATCCATGGACATGGTTGGTCAGAAAGAGGCTGAGGCAAAAAGTTGCAGTGAGATCAACACAAGGCTCTCCTTTACAAGAGAAAACAGCCACAACCATAAGCCAATGACCTGCCAGTGAAAGGTGCGTGTATTAGTCTTCTGTTGCTGCTGTAACGAGTTGCCACAAACTTAGTGGCTTAAAGTGAGACTCATTTATCATCCTGTAGTTCTGTAGGGCAGAAGTCCAGCACTGTGTGGCTGGATTCCCTGTTTAGGGTCTGACAAGGTGGAAATCAAAATATTGGCGGGACCAGGTTTCCTTTGGAGGCTCTGGGGAAGAACGATCTACCAAGCTCATTCCGTTGGCGGGATCCCCTTTTGCTGTTAAGGGCTCATGTGCTTACATTGTGCTCACCCAGATAATTCAAGATAACCTCCCTGTCTTAAGGTCCACTGGTTGGTAAACTTAATTCCATCTGCAAACTCCCTTTGCCATGTACTGTAATATAGCCATGGGTGTGACACCAGGGGACAGAGCTCATGGGAGCCAAAATTCTGCCTACCTCAGTGGGCCAGGAACATCACTTTTTGTGTGGAAGGCAGTATTAAATATTAAGAATAATTCAAGCATAAGAAATTTTAACTGGGAAATAACTCCATATGATGTGATATTTAAAATAAATAGAAATTGAATTAATGAGGTTTTGCCCTATTGAACATCAATTCATCCAGAAGTCTTTCCACAGGCAAATAAATGACTCAAACATAGTGTTTGGTTATAGTTTCAGAGGTTGGGAGCCAGCAAGAATCCTCTGAAACTTTCTTGAATACTTTATTTTTCCATAGCTGATTTTGCTGAAAGGCAGCTCGGAGATGTAGTTATGTGGACAAAAGCACTCCTTAGCCATGAATGTCAACTTCCTTTGTTCCCCAGATAAAAACAGTACAATATTCTCTTCCTGGAACGTTCTTTATCTAGTTTTTTTACATAGTAAGCTGCTCAAATAACACTTGCTTACTTCTCTCTCATGAGGTCATTTGCAATATCACCATTAAAAAAATTTTTTTTTTAAACAGGGCTCTTACCACTCCTTGATACTTTCTTATTTATGTATTTGTTTATTTACTCTTTCCTTGCATTACTCCCAAAATACTCCACAGTCCCTGGTACATGTTTGGTGCTCATTAAATGTCTGCAGAATAAACGAATGAAGGAAAGGAGGGAGGGAAGGAAGGAAGGAGGGAGGGAAAGAAGGAAGGAGCATGGTGTCTGTATAAAATATTGGAAGGCAGCTCATTTAGAGGGAGGCATATCCTTTTTAACGGGAGACAGAAACCAAAGGAGACTTGACTTTGGGCTCTCTTTGGGTAATATAACCATTCTGAAACCCACTGTGTGCATTTATCAAATGAGAATAATAGTGCTAGCCCTGTTTCACTCATTATATTAGTGAGAAAAAATAGAAAATAATTCATCAGTGCAAGAGAAAAATTACCATCCTAGAGGCTCTGCATTTTAAGTAATCAGGGACAATGTTTGTTTCAATTATATATAATTCAATATATAATATATTCAATTTTATTTATTTATATATATATATAGTCAGGGCAGGAGGGGAAGAATAGGGAATGATGGGGGTTGTTCTGGATGTCACAGGTTTTGGTGGGGACTCTTGGACTCTTTTTTTTTTTCTAATTAATTAATTTATTTTTGGCTGCACTGGGTTTTTGTTGCTGGGCACGGGCTTTCTTTAATTGTGGCGAGCAGGGGCTACTCTTCATTGCTGTGCGTGGGGTTCTCATTGCAGTGGCTTCTCTTGTTGCGGAGCATGGGCTCTAGGCGGGTGGGCTTCAGTAGTTGTGGCACGCGGGCTCAGTAGTTGTGGCTCACAGGCTCTAGAGCGCAGGCTCAGTAGTTGTGGCACACGGGCTTAGTTGCTCTGCGGCATGTGGGATCTTCCCAGACCAGGGCTCGAACCCATGTGCCCTGCATTGGCAGGCGGATTCTTAACCATTGTGCCACCAGGGAAGTCCCGACTCTTGGACTCTTCTGGGGGGTTATAAAGGTAAACAGGGAGGCTGGAGAATGTTCCAGCGCCCTCTCCACTGGGATGTGGACTGTCACACAGTTCTCAGCTAAGGCCAGCCTTTGTTGTGCTTGCATCTTATGTGCCTCTTAGGCCTAGGGTTGGAGTTGGAAGATGGTAACGGGCTTCAAGCAGAGGCCAGATTTATACATGAGTTCTTGAAATTGATATATATATATGAGTAGTTGAACCTCAAACTCAATTAGCCCCTTACCCATCAAGCAGGGTCTTATAAAGGAAGCAGCAGTAAGATATGCAGAGAACAAAAGCCAATTCTCTCAGGGCTTTTTCTAGGCTATGACTATAAACACCTTACTCTATCATCTCAGCTCAGGAAGTGAAAGGCCATGGCCATATGGTCATCCAGTGTGCATTTATTAAATAACTGCTACGTGCCAGGCACTAGGATGGAGGTATAGCAGTGCACAAGGATACACCACAGTTCCTGCTCTCAGAGCTCCCAAGGGTACGACATCATGCAAACTACTCCCGGCTTTGCTGGGATGTACATTTGGCAACACAGCTGTCTTATTCCTTATTGGATACTGGAGCCATAAAAGACCATCTAGTTCAATCCTTTATTTGACAGAGGAGAATGAGGAGTCCCAAGAATCCAGACAACTAGCCCAAGGTCAAAGAATCCAAGTCATAAGAACAAAAGCTCAATCAGAAATTCACCTACAAACTCAGGGAACGTGGCTCTTGCTTTAAGCCAATAAATAAATTGACTTGGTTTTCTGTGCACACACCAGCTAGGAACAGAAAGAGTAGGAGGCAGTGGAGGTACCAAGAGAGCTGTACTGTGATCACAAAAGTGTTACTATCCCTTCTTGGCATAAATCAACCATTGATGGAATATTACAGTTCAGTCATACTGGTAAATTAATTCTCCAAGGTAGAAAGTGACTTTGGGCAATGTAAATACAGCCTTTAGAAAAAAAAAAGTTGCTAACCTAGTGATAGAGGATGAACAAATCCACAGAGTCCAGTCTAGAAGGACACATTTTAGTAGGTCCTATATCGTGACTTGCTCATTTGTACATTTAGGCTCTTCCTACTTCCCTTCCCTTGACCATGGCCACTTTCTTTGTATCAGTCATTGTGGAAAGGGTGAGGTTTTAGGCAAAGGTCAGCCGTGGGCCTCCAGGTCTTGTCAAAGACCTAGGCAGATACCTAGGATAATAAATTCTAATAAATACGGAATCTCTATATAGGTCCTGAGGACAATGGTCATGTCTGATCCCTCTGACGAATAAAAGCCTGGTCAAGCTAATGGACACAACCTCCATACACAGAACAAAATGGACCTATAGAAGGGCTGGTTTCCAGCAGCAAGGGACAGTCTAAAACATCATGTCCAAGGTGTGGGCAGAGAAGGAAATTAGGATTAACAACTAAGGGGTAAAGGGTAATAGACAAAACTTAGGAATTTCAGGAGATGGAACCTGTAAAGTTCCCTTCAGGCAATGGCTCACAAGAGGTAGATACTTTCAGGATGGCCTACAGCCATGCCCATGGTCTGGATAGAGGTGGATCAGCTGGGACAAAGATGGTTGTGATCAGAGCGTCATGATGATGGCTGTTGAGTGTGGCTCCACTGAGCATATCAGTGCAATCTGTGAAACGGAGGGTTGCAGGAATTATGGGCCTAGGGCATTCTGAGGAGGAGGAGATCATGCTACAATGTGCCCCATTTTGACCTTGCTAAAAATCCTAGCTCTAACTTTTACTTATTGGCTGTTAGAGGGACCTTGGACAAGATATTTAGCTCCTCATAATAACAGTGGTGATGAAGAGGAGGAGGAGGAGGATGTGATAATGATGATGATGTGATGATGATGATAATGACATGATGATGATGACGTGATGATGATGATGATATGATGATGATGATGTGATGATGATGATGATGATGTGATGATGATGATGTGATGATGTGATGATGATGATGTGATGATGATGATGATGATGATGATGATGATATGATGATGATGATGTGATGATGATGATGATGATGTGATGATGATGATGACGATGATGAAGATGATGATGATGATGTGATGATGATGATGATGATGATGTGATGATGATGTGATGATGATGATGATGATGTGATGATGATGATGATGTGATGATGTGATGATGATGATGATGATGATGATGTGATGATGACGATGATGAAGATGATGATGATGATGTGATGATGACGATGATGATGATGATGATGATGAAGATGTGATGATGATGATATGATAACGTGATGATGATGATGATGTGATGATGATATGATAATGTGATGATGATGTGACGATGATGTGAAGATGTGATGATGTGATGACGACTATATTAGCCGACATTAACGAAGACCCACTTGGTACCAGGCATGACTAATGTACTAATTCATTTAACTCACCCAGTAATCCTGTGAGCTAGATGCTGTCATCATCATTTTAAAGTAAAGGAAATTGAGACACACAGAGAGACAAATATAATCTTTCTACAGTTACACAGCTAATGGGTATTGACCCTGGGACTTGAACTCAGGTGCCCGGAATCAGGCTTAGCAACCATCCAGTTGTGTCTGACATAGAAGTGGAGACCAGAGTGACTGCATGACTCACACCAGCTCTCTCTGTGCTCACGTGTCCGATGTCTTCCCTCTTCTGACGATGGGTTGCCCCCCATCACACCCCTGCCACAGAGTGCTCCAGTTACTCAGGACTCATCTGAGTACCTCATTTACCTACTACAGGACTGTTTCAAGGGGGTGGGCGTAGGATCTATGCCAGGCCAATAGGATGCTTGCCTGAGATTCTCCAAATTGGGGCTGGAGAAGAGTAGCCTCCTTTCCCCTTTACACAGAGACCTGAGGTGAAGACTCCAGGATAGCAGGTGGTCACCTCCTCTCATTCCCTAAGAGGAGAAGCCAGCCAATGAAGCGGGGGTGTAGGGGTGAGTGAGGGGGTCTTAGCTGCACCTGAGCCTCTGCCCAGCCATCCCCATCCAGCCCTGCTCTTGCTCAGTCCAGAGCTTTTGCTTTTTCTCAAGCTGAGGTTCACCATTTGCTACAGAAATACATCTCTGCTCACGTATCTAAACTTTAACTTTCTCATCTAAAAATGGGGACAATAACACCAATGTCATTGGGAAGTGGTGAGATTTTAATAGCTAATGCTTGGAGAGTGCTTGGTATAGCTCCTGGTTCCTGGTGAGTTCCCTATCACCAGTATCTTTATTTTTAGAGAAATACATTTCACATTCCTCTACAAGTCACTATAAACCCCTAACATCTGACCAGCCCTGATGTCAACAGAACACACATCAAGTTAGACTCAATGATTAAGAGACTCTTGACTCTAAAGACCTGCATAAAGGCCCGTGTCAAGCATCTCTGTTGGAAGTTGGAGCCTCAGCCTTGGCCTGGGGACCTGCCGTTTGCTGGTAACACATTGGCCTTGGTTCCAATCACTGCCTCTGCCTGTGTTGTCAAGGACGGATCACAGTGCGTACAGCCCCGCCTCAGAGTCAAGGAGGCAAAGTGTGGCCCAGGACTACATACGGTGAATTTTCTTCACCACCCACATTTCCCATGGAGCGCAGACCAGCAGGTTCTACTGGGGTGATCAATGTGTTTACGTGTCTGTCTCTGCGTCCCTGGGTCAGAATGGTTGCCCTGGATAAAACAGGTCATTTATTTTATTGATCTTGTGTCTCTACCTAGAGCAGGAATAATAAGGTCTTCTGGGCTGTTCCTGTCTCGCCTCTGTCTGGGCTGCCACAGTCTCAGAGTCTCGGGACCCGGAGCTGATTTTCTGTTGACTCCACAAGCTCTAGAGAGAGCGAAAGTTTTAATTGCAGTGGTTCTGTTCCTTCCTTGGAAGCTGATTTCCCTGGTGTTATCGCCAGCATCCATCTGTCTCCAGTGTCTGCCTCTGCCTCAACTGAATCTGATAGAAAGAAACAGATTTGCTCACTGATAAAGGCTCCAAATGAGATTGGACGGGGGCCCAGAAAGCAGCAGCGTCAGGAGGAAAAGTGCCTGACAGGTGTGGGACAGGCCAGTCTGTCCTGGGTAAAAACAGCAGCAAGGGCTCCAAGTAGACTCTGTGCCTTCAGCCCTGGGAGTATGACAGGCTTTGGAAAGACAAGGCTGGCAGACGCAGGCAAGCGTCTATCTCTCCTGGTTACAGGCTCTCTGACTTCAAAGCCACACATTTAATCTCGCTTGAAGCTCAGTTTACTCCCCTGAAAACCAGGGATAATAATAACTGTCTTACAGGCATTTTGCAGAGATTAAAGGATATCACTTGTGCGGAGCAGTTGGTAAACAGGAGTGCCGTTCAGCAAAATGACAAAGTCATCAAATTAACTGAAAAATCTGAATTCTTGCTAAATCAATACATAGCTGATGTTGTAGGGCCTGGAGCTCAAATGCCCCTGAAAACAGCTACCAAATGCCCCAAGGGTCCCAGCCCCAGAAAGGATCCATGTTTACTGGGAAATAGCCGATTTCAACCCAGTAAGAAAACTCTCCTGGGAAGCACCAGGTTCCAGGAGCTCATGCGACCCTTCTGGACAACAGTTAGTTTTGGAAGCTGCAAAATGCTTATGCAAAGGAGTTTAGCTCATCAAATCTCAAGATCTGGCTGAAAATATGAAAGCCTTTCCAAGTGATCATTTGCCTCGGGCAAAATGCATGACCTCAGCAAGTAAGCTCCTGTTAAGAAGTGGAAACATCAGCTGAAAACATTCTGAACATGGCTTTGCTCAGAACTCACCTGCATTCATGCAGGAGTTTGGCACTAATTTGGGAAGCTCCCTAGAAAATGCCACTTGCTAAGCATTTGATTTTCTGTGCGGCTTAGCCCTGAAATCTGCGGTGACTTCTTTTCTGGTACTTACGTTTTTCATTTACCTGCCCACTCTCCCCTCAGTGCCTTATACACAACTCCTGTTCCCTTCAGACGATCCTATGGTTTCTAGCTGTTAATCACCTGATGGGAAGGCAGGGCTGACACCAAGTTAAACTGGGGGCAAAGGGTGGTCTCCCAATTGGTGGTTTTCCTGAAGACCACATCCATAGTTTGGACAGACACAGGGGTACATGGGAAGAGATTACCCCGCACAAATCTGCTCATGAACACACATATGCTTGCAATTTAGTTTTAATCTCTTTCATGAAAAATACCTCCCTCTTTGCTTCTATGTCCCAAACGTCCAGAACAGGGTTGCATTTTGAATAGATACTTAATAGATCCTTGCTGGCTAGTGGAGGAATAGGCAAGGCTGCCTTCCAAGACAAACAGGTGAGTAACTTACTGTCAATTAGTAAAGAAAGAAGGATTTATTTTATCTTATGCAAACTGGGGACTTGAAAGTAGAAATCAGTTCCCACATATTTGCATCTGCATGCAGGGGCTGCCCAGCTGAGCCGGTGGGAGTGAATCTTGAGAAAAATCATAGAATCTCCCATGAACTATACTTTTTCCAAGACCCCAGTGTTCTTCCAGGCCAATGTGTCAGAGTCTATGGCACAATAACCTGGCCATGCTCCTGGTACCTGCAATCTGAGAGATAATCTCAGATTTCACTGGCTCTTGGCAGGGGAAGAAGTGATGGTGAGAAAAAGTCAGAACATGTCTCCTTTTTTGGAGACTGGAAACCATTTTACTATCTTTACAGTGGCCAGAGTTATATGGTTGCCTGCGGAGTACCTTCCAGCTTTCTTTTTCTCCAAATATAATGACACATATGTTACTTCACGCTTACATTTTTTCCTTTAAAGTCATCCATTGTCAGTCTTACTCAAAGTTACAGCAACAAACATTGAAGAAAAGAGGAGAGACACACAGGATGGATAAGAGTTAACAAATAGAAAGAACTAGACAGGCCAAGGGGCCAGGAAGGGGGTATTAAAGAAGAGTTGGCAGCAGAAAAAGGAATAAAGAGAGAAATCAGAAAGGCAAGGCTCTCGGTGATCTGGAAAACTCTTGCCCATTGTTCAAATCCACACTGAAAGTATAGACCTTCTCTGGGGAAGCTGGTAGATGATCCTTCCTTCAGGGACACATAGCTCTTTGCTGTGATGTCTATGACAGCAAAGTAAACAAGAAAAACTACAAGACATTTATTCATGCCCCCGTCAGACTGTGGGCGCATTGAAGAGATCAGGTATCTCTGGGACCCAATACAGTGCCTGGCAAACAGGCAGTGGTCCATGTACATTGACTTGTTGAGTAAATGAATGAATGAATTGGACATGAAAGAGGAAGATGTAGAGAAGAAATAGGATGATGCACCGGATCTGTATTAGAGAGAAGAATCCTTTAAGTGCAAGCTCACAGCCAACCTTTCACACTAAGACTTCTTAACAGCTGGGTCTTCAGACCCCCCTTTCCTACCTATAATCACCTACAGAACTCAATGTGTATCCTGTCCTTTGACACTTTCCTTGTATAGCCTCATATCTCTAACTGGTATATGCTCTTCCCTGACCAACAAGATTGTATGCAATGCGAGGGCAGGTACTTACCGCCAAAACACTTGCTCTTTTTCATGTAAAGCCTCACCTTTGACCTCTAGCTGGGGCGAGCATGCCAAGGCTTGCGTAAAGTGGTAGATGCTTAACCTTCAGACTCATGATCCTAAACAATTCCCACTCTCAAGAAAAGAGGCTCCCAACCAACTCTGGCAACCTGTGGAGCTCCTTAAAAACCCACATCCCTATG
This sequence comes from Balaenoptera physalus, assembly GCF_965194825.1. Classification (NCBI taxonomy): domain Eukaryota; kingdom Metazoa; phylum Chordata; class Mammalia; order Artiodactyla; family Balaenopteridae; genus Balaenoptera; species Balaenoptera physalus. Next base: position 121,050,242 of record NC_138887.1, on the reverse strand, counting down.
ATCCACCACTGAGGTTTTGGACTCAGTAGATCAGGAAAGGTGTCCTAGATCTGCGTTCTCAAAAGTTCTTCTGATGAGTATTGGTGCTACAGTCCATTCCTTGGTATACCAGAACTCCCTGCCACTTGCGCATGTTTGTTTCTCTTTTCCCCCTAGGATGCCTGAATGTTCCCTCTCAGCTCCTGAGCTCCCACTCCACTCTCTTGGTTCCCAACCCTACTAATCCTCATCTGATGTGATCCACGATGACCCCTCCAAGGGGACCTCACACACAGCCCTCCCTCCCCAGCACACTGCAACTCCTAGGGAAGATCTGAGCTGTGATTCAGTGACTCAGATCCTGCTTTGAATTTCCCTCAGCACCTAGCAGGGGGCTTTGCACAGAGCTGCTGTTTAGCAGTGATCTATTGACTGACAAATCCAAAACTTATAATGCCAAAATCTCCAACTGGAGGAGTTGAATAAGGCTGTAGACTTTAAACTGTAATTAAAAATGGGAAGAAGGGACCAAATCCCAGTTAGAAGACAAAGCTTCTTTTAAATATTGCAGGATATATTGCTTTGGGGATGCCAAGGACAGAGGAAATTGTAAGACACACAAAAAAAATAAACTGAACCAAAAAGAAGGAAAAAAAAAAAAACTAGAGGAAAGGCATCAGTTAGAGAAAAACCAAATATCTTGAAATTGCTTATTTTAATTGAGTGTTTGATTAATTAAACACAGGTGGCTCCAATATTTTCAAACAATTTACTTTTAGAATTAAAAAAATTCTCTCTCTGAGTAATAAAATACCCAATTTCATTTAAAAATATCGAAATGGCTAATTAAAGTATCACTGGAACCCAAGAAAGTGCCTGGAAAATAGTGCTCATTGTTTACTGACTGAATAGATGAATGAGTTGGACAAGAAGAAAGAAGGTAAAGAGGAAATAGAATGTTTCACAGAATCTTTAAGAGAGAGAACAGTCCTTCAAGTGCAAGCTCAATGCTGACCTCTCACACCAAGACTTCTTGACCTCTGGACCTCCAGACTGCCCATTATAAAATTTAATGGTCATGTCCTCAAAAAGACTTGTACACGATTGTTCATGGCAGCCTTATTCATAATAGACAAAATACAGAAACCACCCAAACACCCACCAAACGATGAATGGATAAATAAAATGTGGTGTTATGTCCATACAACAGGATATATTTCATCCATAAATAGGAATGAAGCTCTGATGTGTGGTACAACATGGATGAATCCTTACAAAACATTATCCTAAGTGAAAGAAGCTGTATACACCAGAGCACATGTTATATAACTGCATTTACATGACATGACCAGAACAGGCAAATAGAGACCAAAAAATAACAATAATAATTAGAGGTTGCCAGAAGCTGGGCTAGGGATGGATGAGAAGTGACTGCTAATGGATATAGGGTGTCTTTCTGGGGTGATGAAAATGCTCTAAAATTAGATTAACATGATTGTTGCACAGTTTTGTGAATATACTAAAAACCACTGAGTTGTACTCTTTAAAAGGGTGGATTTTATGTTCTGTAAATTACGGCTCAGTGAAGCTGTAAAACAAATGTCATGGTCAATGCAAAGTACCATATTAAGTCAAACACAATGGTGATGTTTTAAACAGGACTGTGGAGATAACTGCACAGTCATTTGTTGGTTTTCTGGCAGTTTTAGAAAAATCATGGATGTGAGATGGAATGTTGACTGTATTAATTCCTGGAGGAAGAGAGAGAGAGAGAGAGGGAGAAACCCTTAAGGGCCTTATATTAGAAGACAGTCAGAAAAACCTAGGTACCTACAACCTATACTGGGAAGGGAAATCCATGGATGGGTCAGGCCCTGTCAGTCTGAATAGTGACACAGGCCACACCACAGGTGCCAGTAAGAGGCTGGGCTTAGACAGTCAGAGATGATGCTCTGCGGTGGCAGCCAAGCCAGGCAAGTGGATGGGGGAAAGCGATGAGGAACCTTGGGGCTATTCCCACTGGGAAGTCCAGATAGAAGGGTCAGCTCCAAGCCCCAGGCTGGAGTCCAGGGAAGACACCTGTCTCTGAAGACAGCTGGCAGGGAGATGAACCCTGGTGCAGGAGGGAGAAACCAGAGGTGGCAGAAGCAGGATGGGGGCCAGAGTACTGTCTTCCTTACTGCACTTCTGTGGCCCAGCTGTATCCCACCTACACGTCCTGCAGCTCCATGGAGCCATTTGAAATCCACAGATCCTTTCCAGTGGCCAGTAACCCTTTCTCCCCACAGCTCTCACAGGACAAATAACATCCCAACCCACCTACCAACCAATCCCCTTGGAAAAAGAATTCACTGAAATCAGAAAGCATCACTGTCTAGCACATTTGTAGACCTCATTATTACATCTGCCTTACTAATCGGGACATTTAAGATTTACATTCGAACCACAATGCATACAAATCTTATGAATTAGTTTCGGGAAAACCAGAGATGAAAAGTATTTTGGGAACAGATCTGGACCTCTAATACGTTGTTGTCGATTATTCGGTTCAGTCAAAGAAAGAAAGGGTGATTTCAAATGGAAACGGAACAAAGACAAAAGCAAAAATAAATGCAACAAAAAGCCACGACCAAGTCGAAACACTGGCAGTACAGGAAGACCAGCCGCTGAGCTTGACTTTGCTGGCAGGTGCGGAGCCGGAGGTCCGCGGCCTCAACCAGGCACTTGATGAAAAGCAGACTCCGCGGACCAGAGATGAGTCCTAGGCAAAATACAGCAGTGCGCTGACTTTAGCCTGTATATTCAAGAGTTCAATTGCCTTTAACAACTCACTTAGTAACCCTTACAAGTAAATAAAAGTAAATCTCTATGGAATTGTGGGTCATTCATTCCATAAGGACCGAAGAGGGGGACTTCATCTTCGGATGAGTTTGTCAACCCATCTACAGGACACTCAGTCTACAAAGCAGACGGTGAGGACGCTATTTGGTGAATCACAGATCTTGACCAAACCGTCACTTTACACCAGGGAGGCTTAACCCCAGCATAGGTCTCGTACCTTCTTTGCACTTGATCACATTCGCTCTGAGCTTTTTGATTAACCCCAGTATATTTTTGGAAGAGATAGAGAACAACAACAACAACAACAAAATGTATTTATAATTAAATGAATCCTTCTTTAGAATATATTTTAAACCAGAGTATGTTTGCTAATACTCAGGATAAATGTTCAGAGATAAAATCATATACTTTTAATTTTCTGGTTATTTTGTCCCTTGAGTAGATTCACTCAACTGAGATTTGAATGCATCGGTTCAGTTCTCTTTCTTCTCATGAAGCAACCTATAGTCTCTAATTCTCTACTCTTTGGCTTTTCAGTGACGACCAAGAGAACAGAAAACTTTCCCATCACATGAGTTCTTTGGGAAGCTTTGTATCAACTCTGGCTCTGGCCTTTAGCCTAGAAGATCAAGTAAAATGCCCCCCTCTAAAAGAAGCCTGAAGCCTAAAGGTTTGGCCTCTATTTCTACCTCTCCCCATAGCAAAACGTGTGACTGTGAGCCTCCCGGGGGGGCGAGGGGCGCAGAGAGCTCTTTCCAAACCCAAAGAGCTGGGCCGTGTGCGTGTGTCTGTGTGTGTGTGCGCGCGTGCACACTTGGATCAGATACACCTGCTCTACAAGCATATTATTGTACTCTTATCAGCAGCAAAGATCTTAACCTAAACATTAACAACCAACACTAAAACAACAGGATAAACCTGACAAGGATGTGGCTTTATCTACTGCTTTTGTTTATCTCCTCTGAATTTTTAGGGTGTGTCTATTATAATTTAAAAAAAAAAAAAAATCCTTCCAGAGGAAAAAGAAAGAATGTGGGGATTTCAGTTAGCAGTAGGGCTAGGTGTCATCTGCATCCTCCAGGGCTCACAATCACACGTGTCACTGTCACCACAGATCCGCTAACAGGGGATTCCAAATGGCATCTCATTCCCACTCAGGAAAGAAGGCTCTGCATTTGCTAGGCAGTGTTTTTTAAGAAGAGCTATCAAATGTGCCCTGTTTTTTGGTAAATAAGAACATGCTTTTTGGTGTTCATAGGAAACCACCTTGTGGGCAGTTATATCATCTCATCTGTTCTTAGAAAGAGAGGTAAAGGAAATGGGGCCACGGAGCCCTGCTGGCTGACTCAAGGCTTCCTGAGCCCAAGACTGGCTCTGAGCAAACACCACCATCAGAACCACGGTTGCTCCCAGGGGAAGCCCTGCTGTTAAGTACACCAGCGATGGGACCTTCCTCTGTGCTGGGACATGAGCACATCCCTTTCTTTTCTCAGGCTCCCATCTCCCAAGAACTTACCCTCTGTGATTTATCCTTGGACCCTAACTGATAGAACTGGGGAAAGGGTGGGAACAGAGACCCTGTAAATCTCAACTTGGTCTCCTCCTCCAGGTACTTACAGATTACAAGCCACTCAGGACAGCCTGGGAAGGGGAAGTGGAGTGCCCTGGGTTGCAGAGTCTAGTTCATAAGCAAAGCATCTTCTAGAAAAACCAAGGTCACATACTAGGTAAAGAGCAAAGAACACCAAGTCCTGGACAGAAAGGAAACCTAGTGTTAAAGGATCACCCAAGGCTGCTCTGAGCTCAAAAGGCCGAGCAAAAGAAATAGAAAGGAACAGTGGGTCCATTGAAAGATATGGTGCAGCGTTGGGCTGTGGCATTTCTAGGTGGCTTTTGACTGCTCCCTGGCAGAATGACCGCCATTGGTTTTAAAACAATGAGTATTTTAATTTTGGGAATTGTAGGCACTTAATTATTTATGATTATTTTCAAAAGAACAGGAACTTCTTGAGGTCAGATGACTTACATGTTCTTGGCGTTCCTCCACTCCAACCTACTGGGGTTAAGTAGAATGTTAGCAAGTCCTCTACTGAATTGTATTAGGATAGTAATTTCATTGCCAAGATGATAAAGAGAGGTGGGTTTAGGATTAATTAACTCTCTGCCTTTAAGCTATTTTCCAAATCATCTCTCTCTACCTTCTGGAAATGAGTCTAACTCATTCAGCTTAGAAATGCCTATGTCTCGATCTACATCAAAGTTTGGTGTACACTGGATCTGGGGGATGACCTCCATAAATGTTCCCACATTCTCCATCACAATCCATCAGGGACAGCCAGCCAAGTGACGGATGGAGTATCTATGAGACTGGTCCCATCTTGGCTGTTTCTACTCCTGATAACCCAAGGCATCCCCTGACCTGATCTTTCTATGACAGTGTACACAGCATAAACCAGAGAGGAACCCCTTACTCCTTAAAAGATAGTTTGTCAGAGAAAAATCAATGACTTTTCAACTCAGAGTTTACAAAGCCTAAGATGGGGAAAAGCTTGTAGAAATAGGTTGCCTTTTTTACCATAACAAAACAAGGCCCTAAATAACACATAACGGCCTAAAAGAAGTTAATGTATGCCCTTGAGGACTGTGGCATCCTTTATAGGTGATCATTTGACTCTTGACTCAGGATGGAGTAAAGCACACTGAACACAAGTGAGAAGCCTGGGTTCAAGACCTGTTTTTACTACGTAGACCTCTGGATTGGGGAACCACTTAACCTCTCCACATGTGATGTACCATCTGATACAACCAACTAATGGCATGTTTGTGGGGATAGGTATAAGCAATCTGTACAAAGTGCTCAGTATTTGTAGCACTTTACCCATTCTTTACACCAGGTAGAGTTGTTTAAGGGGTAGTGATGTGCACAATCTCTCTCTGACTTCTTTGTGGCCAAGTTCCTGTTTGCCAAGTAGACTGAATAAGGTAAAGAGTAGAGATTTTATTTTTGTTGGAGGAAAAGGTAGATCTTAGTATCTCATAAATATTGCCTTTTGATTTAAGTCATCTTATTCATTTGATCTGAAAAAGCAGAAAGGATCAAAGATGGCCACAGAAACCTTCTGGATTTTGTTTCTAACACAGGAAAAAGGCAAAGAAACACCCAGGTTGACGGTGAGGATGATGGCCCAGCTAGAAGCTATGCACCCAGCTTACAGAGCGCTAATTCACTCGGAATTAGAGATGGGAGGCTCCAGAGAGCTCATCTCCAGGAGGAGAACTGAGCTATTTAAATACTGTTAATCCTGGGAGGAAAAGCTATATAAAAAGGACACGTAGTAATATTAAACCTCTTGTTCAGCAACAATGCAATCATTGATTAATGGTTTAATCAAAAGGGTGAAATGACTAAGTGGGAGTATGGTAGAAGGTGAAATTGGGTGAAAGTAATACAGAAGAGTTAATCTTCATCTATTATAATAGGAAAGTAAAGATAATGTCTAAATAAATAAATACAAATATTTTAGTACATTTTTGAGAAATATTAAAGTAGGTGTCGGAAAAAATAGCAAAAAGAATTGAAAATGTTAGCCTTTGGGGATCAAGACTTGGGTGAGGAGGAGGGGACAGAGAACTATTCTTTTAGTCAGTATGAGCCTTGATGTACTACATAGTTGTACAAAATCTGTGTGTAAATTACTTTGAAAAAGATAAAAACGAAAAATGGTTTTAGAAGCAAAACAGACACAAAGCAGAAAAACAATTAGAGAATCAATTCCCATTCACAGAGAGATTCTCTTCTTGTTTGTTTTCAGTCTCTCATAGGCTTTGTAGAAACAGAAACTGGGTGGGGAAATGGAACTCTGTGTAGGGTTACTGGCTCTAAATTCATCCAAGTTTTCTCACACGAGTTGGGTAGAGAGAATGCATGGCAGCTTAAATCACTGAGTTAGCATTATTTGAATCCTTCTTGACTTTAGGCTCAGAAAATTCAGATGAGGGTATTTCATACATATGCAAAAATACATACGCCCTGAAGTTTTGCGACTCTGTGTGTATTAAGTAAAAATATTCAGAATAACCAAAATGTGAATACCTAAAATAGGTCTTCTACCCGAGAAATAGAAAGAACCACAAATATCAAGACTTAATTATCCCAATGAAGGTATACCTCTTAAATTAAATTTCTCTCCAGATATTACAAACATAACTTGTTCTTTGCCAGCAGTAAAACAACACAGAGCTATATAAAGATCAACATCAATACATAGCTCCCCCACCTACCATTCTTTTAAAAAGTGTGTTCCCCTTAAGAACAAGTTTAGTAGATCACTTTGGTCTCTTTTGGCTAAATTTGATACAGATGGACCCCTTTGATATTCAAGGGTCATCTGTATATGTAAGCCCTATTAAGTTCAAGGTCTAAATTTGATCAAGAAACCAAACTATGCATGGTTCTGTCAACTTACTAAAAGGTATTGGTCAGGAAGGAGATTTTATTAAACAAGAGAGAAACTGTATGTGAGTTTCCTGTGAAATGCATGTGTATATACACTTGTGAAATTTACTTTCAGTAAGGGTTATGTAGCTCACTGCCTCAATTTCTCTTCTTACCATGTGCCACCAAAGAGGGCTAGCTTTATCCAATAAAGATCAATGTTCCTCTCGCTAGTCTAAATGCCTAGTATTAATGATTTCTCAAGACCACTGAGAACAGTCTAAAAGAGATTAATGTCTTTGGGAGATGGTTCATCAATGTTTCCCTGGTCAAAGTCACCACTATGGTGGTTCTGGGCCTGGCCAAGTATTATTTACAGAAGTGATTTGGGCCCTGCCTGGCCATGGGGCCTCAGGGCGACCCTGCAGGTAAAAGTCCCTGAGTTCCTTGGGGCATCCGGTTGACCCATGCCCAGGGCAAGTGGGTAGAAGGTTAAAGAAGACCCAAAATGGAAAGAGGAAATGGAGTCCAGGATGAGTTTGGGGGACTGAGGGCTGAACAGGCCCAGACACTGAAGATGTAAAACTTTGGAGGAAGGTACAGCAGAACATGGGGCCACTTGGGGTTGAAAGGTGACAATGTCCCTGGTTTGCTAAGACAAACATTGGAAAATACTCAATGAACACATTACTTTGCCAACATGTGAGTGAACATTTAAAGGCCACAGCCTTCTGTTCCTTGGGAACAGAGTTAACAATCTGAGGTTCATTGGACATGCAGGTTATCAACTACCCAGCAATGTTGGAGCAGCGACATGGGGGATTATACATGATTTGAAATGTATGGGTTCCTATCATACAAACTGAAGCGTGTAGTCCTGGCAGTGAGTATGATGTTTTCAGAAGAGACTGCTCCCCTAGCACACGGCTATTGGACCATTCCAGCAACTTCCCAGGAACACTCTAACCATTAGGGCCTATGGTTTACATCTTTGCATGCAGAGCTCCCAGGATGGAAGGCAACACTGAAGGTAACAGTTTAGAGTTCTAGGCATTATCTCCGCATCCTGGACCCTCGCTAACTGACTCAGCCTGTGGCCTGCTGGGTCTACAGAGAGGGATGCTCATTCAACCCTTAATTCCTAACTGGTGCTAAAGGACCCCATTCACACAGGAGAGAAAAGGCAGGGTAAAGCAACCTCCCAATCCTGACCCTGCCAGCGGCTGTCATATATGCTTCAGGACAAGGGCCTAAAGTCATGGGACAGGCGTGGGAAACCCCAGGGGGCTTAGGAGAGAAGCTGTGAAGAGGAAATGGGAGGACTCCCAAGACATTCCTGCCCCTGGTGCTTCTCAAGAGGAGCCTTCTAGTCGGGGTGGCATTAAGGACCTAGGAACTTGGACCAAACCCTGACTACGGAGAGTTAATTATGCAGGAAGATGGAATGATCGTGAATGTGGCATGAGCACCGCTGCACTGGCCTGGTCAACCCAGCCCTGCTGCGGAGCGCCGGGGCTCAGCTGTTAGCAGTTCAGAGGAAGCATTGGGGCAGCTTAACTGTCTCCATAATGTCACTGGCCCACCTGCCTTGGCCCTGCAAAGGGACTGAGCCAGGTGTGTCATTATTATTTGTGAGCTTTACGACTGTCAGAGGAGATCCTGAGCTTGTGAGCTGAAATGGATCCAGACTTTGAGGCATGGGGAGGGTGTGCACACGTGCATCTTAAGGTTTCTTTGAAAAGAAATCTAACACATTCTATCGCTATTTCTTAGAAGACACTAGAATGTCGGCAAATCACATCTCCATGAACCTCAGTCAATCGGCTATAAATAAGGGTTTGGACTAGAAGAATTCTTGGGTTCCATCTGTAGTTTTATTCTCTGAATTTAAATGATATCCTGGTCACACCATGCACAGGCTTTAGGGATTAAAGTGAGTAAATTTGGGGGACTGTCTTTGTCTGTTTCTTGGGTCGCCTCAGACATGTTTTACTGAAAGCACCAGCCTGTTTTGAGAAGCATCAGACATGGGAAGATGGGAAAGACTGGGTGGGTTTCATCAACATCTCCGGCAGGTTAATCGTCACTGTAACCATCCAGAGATCTCATGAGCCCAAATAGCCCATAAACACACACAACTGGTTAGCACCCAGCAATCAAAATGCTTACTTGGATACATTCTATCAAGATTTTATAGTCAGAGAAATTGCTCTGACTATAAATCAGTTCAAAAAGACTTCAGTGAAATGGCCCAGCAAAGTATGGACAGAATGGATGAAAAGCCACCCTAAGACCTTTCTTTTTGATTATAGTTATGACCCTTCTCCATGGATAATGCCAACCCAGATGGTAAGTGCAGTAGCTGAGTTCAAACTTGTCCTCATGCCTGACATCTACCAAGAGCTGATTCTGCCATCACTTCCTTGCTAATAGGAACTGGGGGGAAAATTATATGATGTGCTAGGGCTGACCAATGAATAGTCAAATGCCAATGAAATTATGGCTGAAACTCTAAATGACTCAGCCAGAGAAACAACTGGTGTCATCGAGTTCAAGAGGATATGCCACCCTCATCTGAGCCCTTACTTTTTAAAAAGAAAATGTTTATTAATTTATTTGGTTGTGCTGGGTCTTAGTTGTAGCAGGCAGGCTCCTTTGTTGTGGCATGTGAACTCTTAGTTGCAGCATGCATGTGAGATCTAGTTCCCTGACTAGGGATCGAACCTGGGCTGCCAGCATGGGGAGTACGGAGTCTTAACCACTGCGTCACCAGGGAAGTCCCTGAGCCCTTACTTCTGAGCTCCTCTGCAGGCTACACTCTGGAACAGGAGTCAGCAAACTGCAGCCTGTGGGCCTGTTGTTTGCTTTTATAAATAAAGTTTTATTGGTACACCACCACACATACAAATTTGTGTATGTGTTGTCAATGGCAGCTTTTACAATACAACAGGAAACAGGAGAGTTGAAAAACTGATGAGACTGAATGGCTCACAGAGGCTAAGTCCCCTGACCCCTGGGGAGGGCCACTGAGCTGAGGCCAGCTCGAAAGTTCACACATATTTATCGATGGATGTGAGATGCCTGATGTGACAAGGGGCTTTCATCTACAAGTAGTAACTTTCCTCTTGTTCAAGCAAGATGGAGTTGAGATCATTTACTTTCTTTCTACAATTCCACAGAGCAGAAGTTCGTTTGACCCCAAAGGAAGAAACTAGTTGGAAGACCAAGATCTGGACCAGAACAGGTGCAGCTGCCTTCACTGGCAGGCAGGCCACTTCCTCGTGTTTTTTACTCTTTATGCAGGCTCAGAAAATTATCTTAGCTCATCCAGCCATGAAACTTTCAGTGGAACCACAGTGGGAGGGAAGGCATACTTGTAATTATGTCTATAACAGGAAGCGTCTCTGTTTACGATCAAATGGTGGCTTTGGGTGGACATATGGGCAGGAACTAACATGAAAGCTGGGGGACCAAATTAACAGAAGACACTGAGGGCATGGATAAAGAGCTTGGACCTGATGCATGCAGTACTCCTTTTGAGCCTAGCTCTTAAAAATACCAGCACTGATTTATATTAATGAGAAAAGAACAGGGAATACTTTGGGTGCTGTTGAGATCTGCTGCCCCTCCCCCTTCAGGACTGAGGTCCCCGGTGCCCCCAAAGCTGGGAGAGTTGGCAGCTGGTGGCTCTTAGGTGGAACCAGCAGGGCGCCAGAGATAGCCCGTCCCAGTTCCCAGGAGCCGACCGACTGTATCTCATCCTAAGTCCACACTCAGCGGATGCCAGAGCAGGGGAAGGTTATAAAGACCTGGGCTTCTTGCCTCAAGGGCAGACAATTCTGAAGAGTCACCCCCGCTCCAAGCTCCCCATGGATGAGCCGAGACGGCCACAGACCCCACACTGCACTTCAGCCCTTCCCTCTGCCCTTCCTACTCCCATAGGGGTTGGTCCCAAGGGCTCCCTAACAAAATCCCTGCACACAAATCACCATCCAGGGTTTTCACTGTCCCAGAGATTCTCAGCCTAAGACAGACACCAAAAAGCACTGAGATTTTTGAAAAAAAACAATAAGAAAAAATAAAGTACCTATGGAGAGCATGGATTAATCAAACATGGGGTCTGAAGGACAGTTAGCAAAAATGTGAGGGCGAAACACCACTAAAAAGTGAGATGACCGGAGGAAATATTTACAGTGGGTCACGGACCAGAAGGATGTGCTCTGGAGACAGAAACCCTGCTCTGAAGTCCAGGGAAATGTGTCTGAACAGGGAGGACGGACCCAGGGGGCGAGTTTCTTCTTCCCGAGAACTGAACTGGGGAAGTGAGATGGGAGGTGAGAAGCAGGCAGAACTATTCAGGGATCATCTGAACCGTGAACAGCAGCCACGTGCGTCCCAGTGCAGTGGGGAGAGTCGGGAGGGGTCGGGGATTCTCCTGCTCACGCTGGCTGACGGCACGGACGTTTGCAGTATCACCTGAAAACCCAGACAGGCCTGGGGAGAGGCTGGGACACCCTCAGACAAGTTGCAGAGTCAAGGTCAACACATGAGTCAGCTGTTGGAGACATGGGTTTGGGTGATCGTCTAGGCCAGAGGTAAGATCCTGGTGGAGAAGCTGTCACCCAGGGTGCATTCGTCTGGCAGAAGAGAGGCCTCCTTGTCTTCTTTCTCTTCTTGGCCGTCAAGGGCAGGGCAAGGAGGAAAAACCTCCCATGAGGCCAGAGGAAGGTGACGTGTAGGGAAAGCACGTAGGCAGAGCCTCCCAACTTGAGTCACTGGGGGTCCTGAACGTGCCGTCAAATTCTGTTATTTGCATGAATATATACGTAGATATGAAAGTGAGGAGCTTGGGGAACCCTTCTGGGCCAGCCTTCCAGGAGGAGGACAGAGTGAGCCTCAGGTGCTGGGATGGCAAGGACCCAGGCACAGAGGGGGCTGAGGGAAGCTGCCCGAGATGAAATTCTTAGCTGGTTCCTGGCATCACAGAGGATCTCCTTCTTCGAGGACGTTGGACTTTGTGGGGTACAGGAGCCAGCCGGGAGGAGAGCAGGATGCAGTGATGATTAGAGGGAAAAGATCATAGCCCTGGAAAAGGCTGGGTGTTCTGAGCACGCTGTGTGCCTGCAGGGTTCAAAAGGATGCGCTGCACATGTGTGTAACGCCGGGATAAACATCAGTAGCAACGTCGACGAGGCTCCAAGTCTCCAGGTGTCCCGTTAGACCAAATGCCTCTCCCTTTCCAGCGCCCAGACTATAGGATGCTGTAATTTGGGAGCACTGCCATGCTTTTGAGATTTAATCATCATGACCTTCTGCAAATGTGCTGGGCTTCCTCCTTTCCTGGTGCTGACTCTGCTCTCAGGGCAAACCCTTCCCCAGTTGCCTTCTTTTTCAGACGCCCTCCCAGAAAAAGCCCTGTCTCCACCTTCCCTTGGTGTGTTGGCCCCAGAGATCGGCAGATTGGTGGACGAGTCCCAGGGCTGTTATCAGGCATCCTCAGCGACTTCCATGTTTCTCTCCGTCGGCCGAGGTGAGTGGTACCTAAGAGCCCAGTACAAAAGTGGGTCTTGTCAGAGGAGAAAGGCAGCTCTCAAAAATTCTATTTAATCTCTGTTGACAAACTACATATTTTCAAAAGAAAGGCTCCAAATTGAAGATGAGATGTCCTAATGTCTAGGTAGCGCGTTTGTTCTTAGCACAGCACAACAAAAGCATGAAGATGGGTTTGTGTCCTAATAAGGAATCAGATTTCCATGAGCAGAACTTCTCTGGAGATTTTGCTGTAGGTTCAAGAGATACAAGAAAAAGACCCATCCATTTTTTTTAACACGTTTATTGGTTTTTCTTTGGTAATAATAACAATACAAATCAAATTTCCCCCCCACCTATTCCTGTCAGGAGAGCAGGGGTATCCGTCTGCCTAGAAGTTCGGGGGCCTGAACTGCCGACTCCTCCCCATTTTCCCCGTTTCCTCTCATCACTGGCTTAATGGGAGCCTTCACTCTGTTCTCTCTTCCCTTGATCCTAGAATTCCCTCATACACTTGGGATTACTAGCTCAGCAGTTAAAAAATAAATAGTTTTCCATTTCTCTACAATCTTTTCTGTTTCTGCCCCCATGTATTTCCTTCCAAATGCCTGAAGCACCATCCAGACTTAAATAAGCCTTTTTTTAAATTGTTTTTTATTGGGGTATAGTTGCTTTACAATGTTGGGTTAGTTTCTGCTGCAGCACGAAGTGAATCAGCTATATGTATACATATATCCCCTCCCTCTTGGACCTCCCTCCCACCTGCCCGCCCCTCTCACCCATCTAGGTCACCACAGAGCACCGAGCTGAGCTCCCTGTGCTATACAGCAGGTTCCCACTAGCCATCTATTTTACACATGGTAGTGTATTTATGTCAATCCCAATCTCCCAGTTCATCCCACCACCCCTCCTCACCCCGTGTCCACATGTCCGTTCTCTATGTCTGCGTCTCTATTCCTGCCCTGCAAATAGGTTCATCTGTACCATTTACAATCCGGTTCTTCATGGGGCTGAAATGCTCTCCGTGGGGCCTCCAAGAAGAGTAGTTGAAGATCTGCCATCATGCTTGTAAACCAGTCAGCCCTGCCCGATGTTACAGTTCCGAGGTCTCATCAGTCACTCCGAACACGTTCTCCTGGTGCTGGAGGACCAACTCCAGATGCTTCACCAGACGGAGCTTTGGAGGCAAGAATCTCAATGCAATTCCCCATCCAGCAGCCAGAAGGCAGGGTAGGCGCGAAAGGACGGGCCGAGCATCACGCTGCCGGGTGGGCTTCCGCTGTGGGTCCTCCAGTAGCCCCCGAGAGCTGGGCTGGGCGCTCTGCACTGGGCCAGGAGGGCTGCAGGCTATGCTGGGACCTGCACGGTTCTAGACAGAACTGACGGCAGAATTCATGTCGCCTTATTATAAAAGGTACAGCAAATGTTCTGCTGATACAGGGCTGCTGCCGTGGGTGGTTTACAGGCTGCAGGCAATGCCCTGGAAGGGACTGGAGGCCAGTGGGACACGGGGAGGGCCACCAGGCCATTGACCTGCCCTTGGACAGCACTGTGGCATTTCTGCCGGCTGGACTTCTAGAGAAGATGCACCATTTCTTCTGTCGCTTGCTTTCCAAATTCACTTTGCAATGCCTTTTGCTTTCTAGCGAAATCCCCCCATCTTGTGGCTGGTTTCTGTTTCCTCACAGCAATATGATATCCACGTGAACGTGCACAGAGGCTGGGTTAACTGCAAGCCCAGGGCATCACGGTCAGAACCGTGACTGACTTCCCGATTCTGTCCCACCCACGGCATTGCTCCACGCTCCCCTGGAGCCCATAGCACATTCTGTGAACCCTGCCCCCATCCGTAGGGGACTCCGTGGGCAGAGCTTCAGAAAGTCCTGAGAACCACTAACTAGCACACTCTCTAAATGAGGAGGAGAAGGGTGAGGTATTTTGGAAGCATTTTAAATGCATGCCCTAAAAATAGCATGTCTCCTTTAACAGCATTTGAAATTTCAAAATAAATTAAATATCATTGCTTCAAAAAATTAAAGCTCTTATAGTAATGAGCAAGCATTTACCATCATCAGTGATTGATATAGTGAAGCCCGAATGGCACCTGCTGCAGCACCCGGCACGCGTGAGCTCTGTTTTAACTCATTGAATTCTCATCACGTCTATGGTTGCTAATATTATGACTGCGTTTTCAAGATGAGGCAAGACTGACTTAGGACACATCATGTGTCCTGTAAGGAGCAGAGCCTGGCCCCAAATCCTGTACTCACAGCCAGGTAAACTATTCCCTCGCATACCTCTCCCCGGACCCCCTCTTCCCTAAGGATAGTCAGCAGACATCAACAAGTTGGAAGGCAGTCCCTCAGTCCAGTCTTAGTTCGTAGGTCACTGCTGGTGGCCAGAGATGGGACGGCCCCGACAGGCAGGGTGTTATGGACTGAATGTTTGTGTCCCTCCAAAATACACATGTTGAAGCCCTAACCCCCAAAGGGATACTATTTGGAGACAGGCCTTTGGGAAATAATTAGGTTTAGATGAGATCATGAGGGTGGGGCCCCCAGGACGGGATTAGTGTCCTTATAAGAAGAGGAAGAGACCAGTGTCCCCCGGCTCTGTCATGTGAGGACACGGGGAGAAGAAGGTGGCTGTCTGCAAACCAGGAAGAGGGTCCTCACCAGACACCAGATCTTTCAGAATTCCCAGCCTCCAGAATTGTGAGAAATAAACCCTTGTTGTTGAAGCCACCTGGTCCATGGTACTTTGTTTTAGCAGCGCCCAAAGGGCAGAGACTCAGGAGGAAGTCAGGCAGGGGACCTCCCACTGTTCACCAGAGTTCATCTATGTTCATGTGAAGGAGACTTCTGCTCATCCCTGTGAAATGCTGCAGGACTTGGGCTGTCAGGACACCTCTAGGAACTATTCCAGCTCTTAGGAAACTTGGGGAGCTAGTCTCAAATGTGATACATATAGGAGGGGGTACGATGCGGGGGAAGCTTAATAACTATGAGACTTGGGTTCATTTAGGAAAGAGGAACCTGAGGTACAGATAACACTGTATCTGTCTTTGCTTTTTTGAAAAAAATTGTAAGAGAATTTCATGTTTGTTGTGAAAAAAAATCAAACACAGAAAATAAGTAAAAAGTCAAAGCTCCCACACCCAACCTGCAGTTAACTGTTTGATAGATTTCCCTTCAAACTTTTGCTTTATTCCTATGCTTATGTGCATCTTCATTCTCAGAAAGAGAAAGAAAAGAGTGAGAAGGAGGGAGAGAGACAGATAGACAATACTCCCAGAGTCTCTTCATGCATTTCATGGCTGTGTTAGGTAGTCGCCATTTCAACCAGTCTTTCTCCAATACAAGCCAATCTGGTCGGTCTACCCAGCATATTTACAGGAACAATGGGGGCCGGATACAGAGGTGATGTGAAATTCTTAGATGTGGGTATTCAGTTATGGCCGTGGATTTCCACACTGAGCACCTGCTGTACATAAGTCATCCCCCACCACGTGCTGCAGGTTGGGGGAGTGGACAAGTAAGGTGTGAACTTCTCTGGGGGCGTGGAGCCTCTTCCAGGCTCACTGGTGGTTGGCAGGATTCATATCCTGTAGTTGTAGGACTGAGGTCACCCAGGATAGCTCTCAGCTCTCAGAGGCACCCACATTTCCCTGCCATGTGGCCTTGCTTGTGGCCCCCACGGGCAGCTCATGACAAGGAAGTGTGCTTTCTCCCAGGCCATCCGGAGCATCTCTCTAACTCCTCTTCTGCAAGCAGTCAGAGAAAACTGCCTTTAAAGGGCTCATGTGATTACATCACCCTACCCAGATTATCTCCCTATTTGAAGGTCAACTGACTGGGGACCTTAATTACATCAGCAAAATCCCTTTACAGCAGCACGTAGATTTGTGCTTCACTGAATAACTGGGAGTGGGTGTGGGTACAACAGGAAGTGGAAATTATAGTTGCCAGGGGGTTGTCTTAGAATTCCACTTACCACAGTTGGTAACTGCATCATTGCCTGGGACTCAACTTTGCCTTCCTTCTAAAATATTTCAATTTTGAATATTAAAAGACTCTCTACCCATATTTCATTGACCCTCGCTGCAGATGAAATCATCATGGCTTTAGGAGGCGCAATGTCAAATCCAGCGCTGTTTTTCAGCTTAAATATCCTGGTGAAAAAGTGAATTCGCAGAGATTCCAAATATTTAAGGTCAGTAGTCATAATGGAAAAGATTGGTGAATTTGGCTACATAAAAATGAAAGATTTCTGTATGTCGTAAAATACAAATAAAATTAAAAGACATATAATAAACTAAAGATGGGGGTGGGATGTGATTGCAACATCTATGAAAAAAAGAGATGCACCACAGTAAATAAACAAACACACAAACAAATAAGTAACTAGCAGAGCAATAAGAAAAAAATCACATCAAATTGCAGGAATAATGACATGAAGAGGCAAAAGAACAAAAAACAATGGTCAATAAATATGAAAAAAATTCAACCTTACTTATGAATCAACAAAATGCAAATTAAGTCACCAGTTATCCGACTGGCAACAATTAAAAAGAATGATAACACCTTGTGTTGAGGAGTGTCTGATTAGAAACGCTCTTTTATATACAGCTGGTGAGTAAATCAACAGAACTTTTCCAAAAGAAAAATTTCTAGCACATATCAAATGTATTAAAAACATACTCTGACCTAGCAATTCTATTTCTGAAAATCTTTTCCTAAGGAAACTAGTTAACAAATGTGCAGAGGTGTGTACTAGAAGGCTAGTTGCACTGCAGTTAATAGCTGGAGACTGCCTGGTGCTGAAATCTACCAAGGTTTAGCCCAAGAAAAGAATGTCAAGCAGCCATTAAAAATGACAAATGTGTGGTTAGTGACATGAAAACATGTTCCTAATTAGTTTCTATGCAAAAAGACAGGTGACAGAACAAAGTGACACCACTTTTGTAAAGTAAACATATTTATATGCATAAATAGATGTGGTATAGATTGATGGAGATCTAAACAGAACCATAGATGCCTGGAAAATTACAGAAGGAATATTTGCCAAACTCTTTACAGTGATATCTTTGAGTGATTAGATTATGGGTCACTTTTGTATTTCTTTTTCTGCTTGTTTTTAATTTACTTGATATGACAAACCCACAGCTAACATCATACTCAACAGTGAAAAGCTGAAAGCATTTCCTCTAAGATCAGGAACAAGACAAGGATGCCCACTCTTGCCACTTTTATTCAACATAGTTTTGGAAGTCCCAGCCACGGCAGTCAGAGAAGAAAAAGAAATAAAAGGAATACAAATTGGAAAAGAAGTAGTGAAAGTGTCACTGTTTGCAGATGACATAATGCTATACATGGAAGACACTACCAGAAAACTACTAGAGCTCATCACTGAATTCAGTAAAGTTGCAGGATCCCAAGTCAGTACACAGAAATCTGCTGCATTTCTATAACACTAAAAACAAAAGATCAGAAAGAGAAATTAAGAAAACAATCCCATTTACCATCACATCAAAAAGAATAAAATACTTAGGAATAAACCTACCTAAGGAGGCAAAAGACCTGTACTCAGAAAACTACAAGAAGCTGATGAAAGAAACTGAAGATGACACAAACAGATGGAAAGATATACCGTGTTCATGGACTGGAAGAATCAATATTGTTAAAATGACCATACCACCCAAGGCAATCTACAGATTCAATACAATCCCTATCAAATTACCAGTGGCATTTTCACAGAACTAGAACAAAAATTTTTTAATTTGCGTTTTCATTTTTCTTCCTTAAACATCTATTGCTTATTCAAAAATAAAACGCTAAACTGCTTTGAAGCTTATTTGAGAGCTAAACTTATAGTCCCCAGTTACATCACTCAAAGACTTTGAAATCTGCTAACAGCACTGCAATTTCTGATTGGGTCAACGTGTTACATCACTTCAAAGACTTAATACCAAGGAGTCTCGATTTAGAACTTTCAAGAAGTGTGATCAGTGGGGGAAGATCTGCCTGGCACCCTACAACATATTCTGTATTGGGTGCCTGCTTACTTCTGGGTTAGCAAACTCTGCTTCTTCTGCCTTCCTTCCCGAGTACAACAAGAGCTCAACACACAGGAAGCAGTCATCACAGCCTACAGACATTGCACCGCAGATGATCACAAAATCCTAGACTACTTTCCACAGCTTTCTTACACCCGTGGGTGTCTTAATACTGCCATTTAGCATAGGACACTAGAAAAGAATACATTTTGGAGGGTCATTTGACCTTGGAACAATCTGCTCTTTGAGCCTTATGTGCTGGCTTATGGAAGGCTGTTTAGGTGTCGAATTTGGAACTGTGTTCATTGCTGGCAAATGAACATTTGCTGTGATGCTGTTTGCCTGAGAGCAGGTCAGTTTGGGCATCACCTGTGTTTTTTTCTCGTCCACATAAGTGTTTGTGTGATTTTTATTTTCACATTTTGCTCTTTTTTTTTTTTTTTTGGTAAAAATGAGTAGAAAAATGCAAAAATGATAGTAGTGATTCCAATGATATGAGGCACAGATCATATTAACTTAATTTCCATAGTTTGCTGAATTATATGAATAGAATTTTTTACAATGAAAGCCCAACCAAATTCAGTCAGCTGTATAAAGAACAAAATTAAATAATGTGTAAATACTACAAATACATTAATATTTTATCTTAAAGATGAGATGTAATGAGGGATTATTTAAGACCTTCTAGCTTTCAGAACTACCCCTAATCTCATAACATAGAATGTTATTATTTATCATTTTCACATCCCACGTTTGTACATATTTTGGGGAACATTATAAACAATAAACATGGGACTGTCTTTATATCTGTGTTCACTGTCATCTGCCCACTGATTTATGCATTCAGTTTATAACCCCAAATCTAAAACCAAGTAAGTTATCCAATGCCAACCAAACAGCAGTTTCTTATCCATTATTCAGCACATTGTGTTAATCTCACTTAAACTCAAATATTCTACTAATATGCTTATAAATAACAACCTCTATCACTATTTAAACCGTTTAACTGAGTACGTGTAGGATGAATGAAGGATGAGGTCATTATCAATTTAACTTGT
Organism: Balaenoptera physalus; assembly: GCF_965194825.1. Classification (NCBI taxonomy): domain Eukaryota; kingdom Metazoa; phylum Chordata; class Mammalia; order Artiodactyla; family Balaenopteridae; genus Balaenoptera; species Balaenoptera physalus. The sequence goes on along the minus strand of NC_138887.1, from coordinate 121,030,345 downwards.
GGTAATCTTTGTACCTTTCTCAGGAATATGGTATCTTTCAATTCTAATCCACATATAAGAAGAGTACTCTGAATAGGTGATGCTTAATTAATTGTGTGTACTCCAGCTGATGTCTCTTTCTGGGTATTAGGTTTAGGTCTTTTTGATTTGCTCTGCTGCAAGCAAGCAGTTGGCATTACCTGCAAGGCAGTACCTGATATCCAAATCCATTTTCAACATGAGTCCACTGATAAGTTAAATCCATGGTTACTAATTTCTCCAATCCTTTGTTCATCTCTAGTTACTCTTTTCTCAGGATTGCCACAAATGTGGGTCATTCCATCTATTGTTTATTCCGGGACCACTGAGAAATATTTTCTTGAGAGTTTCTTTTCATGACATAAAGGACAAGCCACCTACTTCACATGAGTTTGGACAGAAACTCTAATTTGGTGCCAATGTAATTGCTTCTCAATCAGCAGGGGCTGTGGAGGTGATTCCGGCAATCAGGTTTATAAAGGTTCCCTCTAATAGAAGCAGAAGCAATGGAATGTTGCAAAACACATCCAGGACCCAAAGAGATTTAGGAACATGTACCAAATTTATTTGTTCATTTATTTTCTTATTCATTCATTCACTCATTCATTCATTCATTCAAATAATATCCATTGAGCAGCTTCTGTGTGCCAAAGCACAGTGCAAGGTCATAAAATTCTGATGTTTGCAGAAACTCAGGTAAGCAAGGCAGAACCCTCAACGTCTCCAGGTGTAAAACGAGGGAACTCACTGCAGAGGCTCAAGAGAAAGAAGCATCACGAAGCACATTTGATGCTTTTACCTTCTTCAGTAGAGAAAGAAAATAAACTATTATTTATGACTTGCTAAAACTGAATATCATTGTCTCAGTACGCAGGTGCTGTAGCCAACAATGGCCCACATATCCGCACTCTCCAAAATTTGAGGGTATGTCTCTGGATGACCCCAGAGCCCTTTAATGCTGGGACACGAACTTGGCAGGAAAGTGGACTCCACTCTCACCAAAGACTACCATCAAAGTCAAAAGCCAAATGGCCTTCAACTTAACCTGGGATTCACAGAAAACCCATAGAATCCTACATCCATGGGACTTTAGAGATATCTTAGTGGGCTCCATGTCTAATTTGATATATAGAAACCTGAGAACCGGAAGGTCACAAAGCTTCAGGCATCTTATTTACATATTAGCTGATTTATTTATACTCTGCCTACTTCCAAAAAGGTTTTGAGGCAATTCTCCAATCGTTGTGGTTAATCACTGTGTTATTTTTAGAAGTGAACCTTCCTTTTTAAATTATGTTTCTAAAACTCCATGGATTTAGATAGTGTTAGGTAAATAATTCAGGTTATTGTGTATATGCTGGCATTTTGAAAGAGACACTAACAAGCTGAATCCTCCTGGTATTTCAAAGGATTCCTAAAATCAGCTCCTTGGGTTTGTACAGGGCGAGTGGCAGGAACTATAATATAGTGAAGAGTTACCCACGTTTACGTGATTATCTTATGAAATCTACAGAGCAAACGTGGTGTGAATAAGATTAATTACTCTGGGATATTTGGCCTCTCTTTATAATACGTGGGTTGATGTGTGCTAACAGAATGATGGTGGTTTAATCAGATCTGGCCCTTTTCTTAAAAATGCATATAAATAAAGAGATCACTGATTGGGGTAAACAAAGCATAAATGTGGGCTTCGAATTCGGAGTCGGCGCCTTGGATGCACACTGAAGATCAAAGAAGAGTGGCGTAGGGGCAGGGTAAGAAGCATACGGTGCAAGATGGGGCAGCCCATCGCTGGACCACTCCCATCAGATCTAAGTCACATGCTGGAAGAATCTGATGGGCATCTTCCCATGGGCTACTCTTTGACACTTTCACTTAGCAGGGCTCTTTGTCACTGCTCAGTCCCAGAACTCAGGAAAATTGGAACCAGAAGCAGGAACGGGAAACCAGGGCAGGTATTTTGGGTAAACTTGGTCTGCACGCAGAGACAGCACTATGACTCGAAGGTCATGTAGATACGAGAGCAATGGAGCATCTTGATTGGTCTCTTTTGTGCTGAAGGGCAATGCCATCGTTTCTCTCTCTTTCCAGCCAACTGGCTGTGGGAGCTGTCCGGAGCCTCGTGTACTGCTGGAAGCAGGAAGGGGACGCAAAGGAGACTTCCGTGTCGTTGTGGTCCAGCATAAACTATAGATGGAATAATGGGTATCAAGTGGGAGAGAGCAGGCCAATGCACGGTGGTGGAGCGCCTCACTGGACCCCTGAGGGTACATGGGACTTAGGGGGCGTAGTGCCCCCTCCCACCCTGTCCCACTGCCTGAGAATCTCATCTGAGTCTGGCCAGGCCCGCTTCCTCTGCTCTTAAGAGAAAGGAGGGGCCCTTTCTGTTATACATAGATAGATGGGGGTCACAGTACTTCAGGCTGCCCCTGCTGTGACAGGAAGTGTTTCAGGTCCAGGCGTTTCTCAGGTAACTGACGTGTTCCCTTGTCTGGCCTGAGCTGCTATGGTATTTATTTGCTAAGTGATGTTGTCCATTCACATCAGTCCGTTGACAGGCCTAGATGCCCTTTGTGTTGAATTGGCTTCACATCAACGGTTACCGTGTTCAATTAATATTTAAAAAACAATCGATTTAGAAAAATAATCACTCAGACTCATTGTTGGGCAGCAGATTTGCCCTCCTCCCAACCAAACACAAGGTGGCATTTTTCTCTATTTCACCTGTGCAGTCACAGGTCTAGGCTGTGACAGTATTGGTTTCATGGTTGATCCAGTATGCTGGTACCCACAGAGGATCAGTATAAATCCTCATGATGAAAGAACTCACGTGACAATCAAAGTCCACGGTCAACAAGTTCAAGGGTTCCGCTTGGCATCTCACTTGTGGATCTATACCTTCCAGGTGAGCCGTGCTGACACAGAATGAGCTTCTCTATCGTGTCTATTCCAGGGACTTACCTGCCTGATCCAGGCTTTCCTCAAGCTTTTGAGCACCTTGAGGTTTTCCAATAATGTCTGCATTCCAAAAAGCATCTTCAACGCCATAATCTAGCATTTCCAATTTGCTATTTTCATTCACTTGAATGAAGTATCTTCTTCACATAAATAGTACTGGTTCCTTCTGGAGAAGTGTGTTTACTGGCACCCTACACACGAAACATCTTGACTGTGTCTCATAAAGAGCCGTGATTGGTGTGTAGGCAAGCTTTCAATGAACTTCTGCGAGAGTAAGCCAAGCAGTAAAGTCCACATATTTTCTGTTCATAAAGACACCTCGTTTGCAAAGGAGAGGTGTGGATTCCAAGGAAACAGACAGGGAGCAGAAGCCAGGCTAGTGATGTATGAAAATTGGTCTATTTCTTTCCTTCCAGAGACCCTGGGTTTGGATAGACTAACTCCTTCCAGAGACCCTGGGCTTGGATAGACTGACCCCAGATCCCAGGAATTACGTCAGCTAAGGCTCTGGGGGCAACACCAGGACAACAGTGCATTATACATTGAGGGAAGGAGGCAAAAAAGGCCCAGTACTTTTGGAGGAAGAAGCGGCATTGATCACGCCCTGCAGAACACAATCACTTTCAACTGAAATCACTGAAGACGTGGCGTGTGGTGTGTGTTGGCTCAGTGCCCCGCGAGAGGGGAAATGAAGGTCATGGCAACCAGCCGGGGGCCATGATCATCCCCTGAGCACCGTTTTCAACAGGAAAGGTATGTGTTAATCCACGGGGCTTGGGCCCTTTCCAATACGATAATTACATTCCACCCACGCACTGCCCCTGTGGCCGCCCCTCCCCCAGCACTGTTCTCCTGTGCCCAACGCACCACAGTTGCAAAGATTCTGACACCAGCCAACTGGCTCTCTCCTGCTCTGTGATGTATGTATTTCTCCCCGTAACCCCATCCTTCAGAGATTTCAATTCGGTGTAGAAAATACCATATTTCATCACTAGAATGGGGTGTGGGGAAGAGCCACTGACAGACTCACACATCACTAAGATCCCTCCATGTTCCAAGGGATCATACGCTTCTACGATTCTGCTTTTGTATGATCGCTCTAGAGCAGGGGACCCGGAGGGTCTGAATGCACTGGAAAGAAGAAGGCCTGCATAGGCTGCGAGAGAGATGGGTTACGACGGGAGGAGGGCTGATTTCCAGCATGGACTTCACTCCTCGAGGGACTATTCAGGGGGATGGGATGAGGTAGCCTCCAACTGGACAGGCCAGAGGCAGGTGCAGCTGAGTTCAGAGAGTTGGCATAAAAGAAGGCTTAAGAAGTGGGAGTGGAAACAAAGAAGTTGTCTGGTCATTTCTCCACCTTAATAAACAATTGGGTTCCTAAGCATGTCTCCCAAGGGTTCTCTTCTCAGGCTCCTGCAGTGTCCTGAGTGGATTTACACTGAGATAAGACAGAGCAGTTCTACCACCTCTGTCTACAGGTAAACTGTATTTTCACTGAGCACAGTTCTGCAATGAGACTGTGCTATAGTTTTTAGGGGCTGGCTTTTTGTGGGCCATGTTCACCAGTGGGAATAATATTATGTTTGCTGTCATTTTTGCAAATCTTCTACTATTAGGCATCTATTAGTAGATGAATGTTTTTTCAGAGCTCTGCCTAAATTGACGTCATCTTTTCAACAGGTTCCAAAGTTTTGGTAATAACATTTTACGGTACTTTACCTTCCTTAAGAAAACTGTCTTGGAGGAATTATGAGTCAAGATTTCCAAAAGCCACCCTCCAGATCTGAAGTGTCTGAGTAATGAGGGAGAAGCAAGGTGTTGAAGAGTTTGTGAGAGCATTTTAGGAGTTAGGAGATTCACAAGTGATGTGTGTCTGAAAATGTACTGACAAAAGGGTACAAAGTACGGCTACCCATCTAAATGAAACCTACTCTCCACCTTTCCAAAAATCTGGAATAAAGATTCTGCAACATGCTTAGAAGTGTGTCAGATTACAGAAAAATCAATGGGTCCTATGTGGTAACACAAACTTCCCTGGTATAAGAGGCATACTAAAAATATCCCAAGCCTATAATTTAAATTTAATTATGACTCCTAAGGAGAGAAATCTCAGCTGTAATATATCCATTCAGTTAAGAAACACTTGGTGAAGGTCAGGGATGGCTGACCCTGGAGATTCTGTGAAGAAGAACGTCGACTTAGTTCTGCTACTTGCCATTTAGCGGGGGAAGACATCAACTGTCATTAAATAATGATCCTTCTCAATAAATGCCACCAAGAAAAAAAACACAGGTCCCAACAAAAGCACACCACAGGGAGACCAACAATGTTTAAGGTACTGGGAGAAAAAGAGAGGTAAGAGTCTGAGAGAGCAACGGGTCCCAAGGGTCTGGGGTAGAAAGGGATCCTGCGTGTCTGGAGTGAGTGTGCAGGTAAGTGTGCACACAGAAAGCACAAACAAAGGAGTACACACTCACAGGAAGTGTGCACACACAGGAATGAAATGTCACTCGCTCCCAGGGAGGGGAAGCTGGCGATACTGCAGGGACCAGATCACAGGAGATTCCTTGAGGAAGAGAAACAGCACTGGATTCACACACCACTTGGGTTCTACATGTAACTCACCCCATGAAGTGTGGGTGTGGAGGAGCCCGGATGTGACCTGGGATCCAATGGAATCAGGGCCACGAGGAAGGGAGCCCGTGGGAACAAGCAGATCTGGGAATCTGGCCATTTTCTCATAGCATCTCCTTCCTTCTCCCCAGACCACATGCTCAGGGTCTCCCCTCTCTACCACCTCTCTTTGAAAGTATCAGTGGACGAATCTAATAACATGACTATCAAGAGGACAAGGGAATGGGCAAGAGATCACAGTTCCAGAGACTTCTATCCCAAAATTCCGATTTCTCCTTGGATTTCTCTGCTAGAAAGACTAGTCTTAGCCCCAAGTGGGGAGGAGAGTCCAGTGGATATGCAGCCAAGGAAGAATTAGCCTTGTTTTGTTGCATCCTTGAGGTTCCCCTGGGTGATACCTAGAAACTACACATCTCACGGATTCAGAACCAAACTGTCTACTGAGGGAGGAACTGTTTCTAAATACAGAGATGGTACTGAGTTGCCACACTGCTCAGTGTGACACTGAATAAGGCTTTTTGGACCTTCAGGCATGAGTTTCCGCCACTGGAAGTTGCCTGGAAGCTCTTCAGCGTGGGGTGTGTCTCGCCCCATCGGCAGGCTGCCGAGCAGGGTGTGGACCTGATCGGCAGAGGCCATGGGAGGGGCGTGGAGCCTGTGGGGAGGCTGGCATGGCCCCGTGGGCGCCACTGAGCTGGTTCTCTGCCTCCTGGGGATAAGGCCAAGGCAGTGCCAGAGCTCACAGAAGCAAGAGGTCAAGTGCACCCCATAGATTCAAAAGCCACTACTGAAAATAACTTCTGTCCCAGAGACGGCGGAGAACATGACACCCCAGATTTAGAACAGCCCTGCCCTTGTCATTTTCCCTCTTGAAGACCCACATTTTTCTCACTTCATCTATTCTTTGAAGGAGCCCAAGTTGTAACAAAACTATGAAGTTAGGAAGTTGAAGAAGGATAACTATTCTGTATTTTCCCAGCCACATTATGTTTCATGCGTGACCGGTGTCATCGTGTGTCTGCTTGTAAAGAACCTCCCTCTGGCTTGGGAGCCCCCCGAGGACGAGCATCCTATGTGCTCCCTCCTTGGAGTGCCCTTATGTCCTGACACAGGACACCTCTCCTGACAGGAAGCTCTTCAGTTCTACTCAAAAACACTTTTGTAGCCACGAAGTACATTGGCCAATCTCTGGGAAGACACATGTGATTGGGCAGGATGGCCCTGGAGAAGGAGCAGGAAGTGATTAAACCTCAGAGCTTTGGCTGACTAGCTGTGTGGACTCGGGGACTGTATTTCACGTCTAAGAATCCATTTCTTTATCTGTGAGGTGTGATATTTTAAAGGTGAAATAAGATACCATTTTTAAGGCACCTAATATATTCCTGGCCTTTTCTTCGTAATTATGAGGATAATTACGACTATGATTAATGATTATATTCTCTGTCTCTCTCTCTCTCTCTCTCTGTCCAGGGTTCACAAACCAGGAAAAGAGAGAAGATGCCTGAGTCCAGTGCCCAGTACTGTACACAGTCAGGTACAGGGCACAGAGGAGGGGATCATCGTTTCACAGAGTAGAAAAGCATTCCAGGGGAGCCAGCATGAGCTGGGACTTGAATGATGAGCAATGCTTCTGCTAGCAGAGAGGTGTGGGAAAATCATCCTGGGAAAAGAGAATAAACGTGGAACAAAGGTCAAAGACGTGCGAATGCATGGTACATCTAGGGAGTGATGAGTCACGTCACGTGGTTGACGTGTGCTGTGCCCAGGTGGCACCATGGGGTACGAGGCCACGTGATGGCAGGCTCTTTGTCCTGCACCCAGGAGTGCAGACTTTATCACGAAGGCAATGGAAATCCGCTGAAGGCGTGAAAAATCCTTTTTTGCTGCCAAGTATGAAATGCACTTACAGAAGGAGTAGGAAGAGGCCTCTTACAAGATTAGTGGAATGGAGGGAGGGCCTGAGGCAGGGCCATGGCCACAGGAAAGGGGGAGAAAGAAGGGGATGAAAGGGGTCCTGTCGAGGTGGGGACGGTGGCGAGGGCTCCGGAGGGAACGGAAAGGGAGGGAGGGGCGAGAAGCACATCTACAGTTTGTAGTCTGAGAGGTGGAGAGGATGGTGACCCTCTGTATCTTCTCGGTGGGCTAAGCCCAGCTGAGGACTGGCTCTCAGGCAATAACTGTAGTCCCATTTCCTTTTAAGACATCAAACACCTGGCGACGGAAGAGGAATACTCAGATCAAGGACGAGCCAGCAGTACGACCAGCAAATCAATCAGCCGCCCAACCGGTTTCTCTGATAATGAGGGTTGGTGGAGACTTGAGTTTAGTGATTTGCTTTCCTTTTTTTTGTTTTTAGGTTTTCAACTAGTAAAGGGAGTTTGGTGTTTTATTTGAGAATATTCAATTCTGCTACAGAAAATGAGAAATCAAATGGGAGAAGTGAAACTTGTAAGATGTGCTAAGTATAGATAAGTAACTTATGAGACATTAGGCATAAATAAAATACATAGACGTGCTGAACACAGAAAGGGATGGAAATGCTGAGTAAACACTAAAATTGTCACTAAGCGTTAAATACACATGAGGTATTAAAATTGTCACTATACATTACATATACATGATGTATCTGAGTCACTCAATATTTATGAAGTCTTGAATTGGTCACACATTGGTTACACACATTCTAGCTCCGCAGATACTCTGCCAGATAAAATCCATAGCTGCTCATAGACTCATTGGTGAGCGTACAATTGTGACCAAGTGATTTCCTTTTCAATACGTATTGTGACCAGCTAGAATGCCAAGATCTAGGATTCAACGTGTAGAAACTGAAAATATTTCTCCCGCCAAGCTTAAATTTAGGAAGGGAACAAGGCCTGACCCTAATTTGCAAAACGCTTCGGCTTGCCATGTTATCCTTCAAGGATATTATGTTTTACTTAGTGGAAGAAAAAAAAAAGGTGTGTGTGTATGTAAAAATGCAAGATCCAACTTATTTTTGTATTTTCAGGCTAATATTTAACTTTTCAGAGGAGTACACAATTTATGAATTGAACTCATTTCTATTATAATTAGACTTTATATAAAGGTTCATGAGACGGTTTATTCCTTCTCCTTGAGTATTTCTCCATTAGCCACATCTCAGCCAGAATCCAAAGGGCACCTTTTCAAAACATGTTTCTTTTCCTTAAGTTATCTTCATTTACATAATGAACAAAGCTTCACATTTGCTCCCCACAGACATTAGTTCTTCGAGATGTAATTAGTGCAAGAAAAGTCCCTTACCATTCCAGTTATTGATTTAATCAAACATTCTGCTAATCCAATATTCTCCAAATAGGATTTTGATAATTTTCCTGATGCACCTCATAATTACAGAACAAAAGACAGAAAGCAGCTGAAGATGACCTATTTCCACATGGGCCTTGCTCATCGCACAGAGCTCTGTTGGATCTGGCAGTGAGGCCCCTTGACACGAAACCCTCGTTTTCGACTTCTCCACATGCAACCATAGCTGCAGAGTATCATTAGGGAAAAAGCCTTTCAGATCATCTATTCCATTTTCCCAACATGGGTCCAGAAATCATCAGCCACAACGGATACTCCTTGAAAAAAAGGTGTCGTGGTGGTTCAGTCTGGGCTCTGCTGCCTGCTACCCTCACTTCTGGAAGCTTTCACATCAGCTTAAAAGTCTTACCATAAATAAGGAAATGTCATTGCAGAGAATCTAGAACACTTATTTGATCACCTTTTCCCCTCATAACACGTGTGACCATCCTGCTGAACTGACAGTAAACAGAGATCTCATCCACCCCCATGCCCACACTTAAAGATAAGACCCAGGAATTGAGCTGTTTGTCCCAGTTCCCTCAGTTAAGACACTGGCTTCTGATTCTGCATCTGCTACCTGCTGACTCCTACCTCACTGCTCTGTTTATTAAAACATGCTGCCTCTTTTATGTTCATGCTGATGCTTGCTACACTTGACAAAAAGAATCATTCCTCTACTGGCAAAGTGTTCCAGAAAGACCTGAAAACATCCATCCCAGGCATCTTCCATGGGTCTTTGCCACACCTCAGAGAGCCGATTCTTGCTGTATCTCATTTGCATTGTGAACTCATATTTATATTTATACTTTATATTTACACTTACATTTATACAGGCACACCTCAGAGGTATTGTAGGTTTGGTTCCAGATCACCACAATAAAGGGAATATTGCGGTAAAGTGAGTCACATAAAATTTTTGGTTTCCTAGGGCATATGAAAGTTATGTTTACTATAATAGTCTATTAAGTGTGAGACAGCATTGCGTCTAAAAAACAATGCACATATCTTAATTAAAAAATACTTTATTGCTAAAAAATGCTAGCCATCATCTGAAACTTCAGTGAGTCCTAATAGTAACATCAAAGGTCACTGATGACAGATCCCCATTACAAATACAATAATAATGAAAAAGTTTGAAATACTGAAAGAATTACCAAAATGTGACAGAGACATGAAGTGAGCAAATGCAGTTGGAAAAATGGAGCTGACAGACTTGCTCGATGCAGAGTGGCCACAAACATTCAATTTGTAAAACAAAAAAGTAAAAAACCACAATATCTTTGAAGTGCAATAAAGCAAAGTGCAATAAAACATGGTCTGCCTATATTTACGATGGAAGTTAAAACAAGGTCCTCTTTGAACATGATTGTGATTTCAAGTTAAGGTAGCAGAAGGAGGGAGAGCAGGAGGGTTAAGGTTTGGCCACCTGTCACTTTTGGTTTAGCAGCTTTGTCTTCTAGAAGAATTCTAGATCCCAGGTCCAGCATCAAAGCAAACAAACAAACAAATCACCAGAACTCTAGTCCGGAATTTGGACATGAACCATCCCGGGTTATAAGGGAGCCACCATCTAGAACCGCTAAGTAGTAGAGTAGCTCTCAAGCCGAGGTGCACACCGGGCTCTGGCCAGAGATGTCTTCTTGTACAAGCCACCTTCCTATCTAGCATCTTAGGTACTCGAAGTCCAATGAAGAGAATGCAGGAAATGTCAGCTAAGATCCCTTCCAGCTTCCACCACCTCTCTCTCTTTCATGCCCAGGTTTAGATGACCACCACTCGCCAAGCTTGAGTATCTAAAGACAGCAGGTTGGGAGAAAGAAATCTCCAAGTTTGGGGGGGATAGGGGTGACGGGATGAATTTTTAAAGATCCATGATGAAGATAAGATGTCCTCAACAGGTAGAGAAGAAGCAGAACTCAACTGTCACTGCTCACTACTCTCTTTCTGGCCCAGAGAGGAATTTCTGGCTGCATCTTGGGTTACTTAGCTAAAGCCAGATACTCTAGAAGATGATCATCTGGCAAATCACTTAACAGTGCATGAACGATTCTGCAGCTATACTTCCCAGACTTGAGAAGACCGAGCAGTAAAAATCTGACTTAGGTCCCTGCTAAGGTTGCCTTTGGCAAAACGCCTGGAGGCATGGCCGCTATCAGGTGTACCAAATCACTTTTTTTTTTTTTTTTAACATCTTTATTGGAGTATAATTGCTTTACAGTGGTATGTTAGTTTCTGCTTTATAACAAAGTAAATCAGTTATACATATACATATGTTCCCATATCTCTTCCCTCTTGCGTCTCCCTCCCTCCCACCCTCCCTATCCCACCCCTCTAGGTGGTCACAGAGCACCGAGCTGATCTCCCTGTGCTATGCGGCTGCTTCCCACTAGCTATCTATTTTACATTTGGTAGTGTATATATGTCCATGACACTCTCTCACTTTGTCACAGCTTACCCTTCCCCCTCCCCATATCCTCAAGTCCATTCTCTAGTAGGTCCGTGTCTTTATTCCCGTCTTGCCACTAGGTTCTTCATGACCTTTTTTTTTTCCTTAGATTCCATATATATGTGTTAGCATACTGTATTTGTTTTTCTCTTTCTGATTTACTCCAACTCACTTTTAATTGTAAAAGTCCAACAGCCATAGTCTAGAGGACACGCGAGCGAGAGATCACTGAGGACACAGCTCCAGACCCTCTTCCAGGAGGAGAAGTTCATGCACGTAAATAAACGCCAGGGATGAATGCAGTCATGCACGGAATATCAAGGTCAGCTGACCCGGGGTGGTGAAGGCCAATCACACTGTAAAGGTGGCCGAGTGGCCCTGTTTGCACACTGCCGGGGGCCCCTCTCTGGATCAGTTCTCTGGCTCCTGCTCCGCCACCTCGACCCCCCTCTCTCTCTTCTCTCCCCTCTCTCATGCCTTCATCACACTTTTGAGCCCTTATCTTTGTGTTCATGGGAACAAAGACTTGAGCTTCTTCCTATAAAGTAGAACTGAATTGGTGTCCTTCCGAAGGACAGGTGTAGCTCAGTCCGCTGCTTGGAAAGCACAGAGGTCAGAGCTGGAGCACCTTGTAGGGTCAGGGTCCAACCAAGAACAGCCTCAGAAAGGGAATACCTACCTACGTTCTTGGACAAAGAGATCCCAAGCTCGCCCATGGCAGACGACCACGCCAAGGGAAGGAACAACGTCTTCCCACCCTCAGAAACAGCTGTTTCTCGTGATGCTGCACCATCCTCACTTTTGTCTACCACCCCTCTCCCCCCTGAACAATAGGGGGGGCAGAAGGAGGCAGCAAACTGCAGGCCCTGGAAACAGAGCTTGACTGCACGGGGTCACCTGCGTCCCCTCCCCACACACAGCAGGCAGCTCAGCGAGTGATGTGCTGGGGACCTCCTCCAACGTGAGTCAAGCCCTTTTTTATGATTCCATTTCCTCATCAAAGATGGTAGTTCTTTTTTTTTTATCTGTACCTGAAATAAACATAATGTATTTCTGGCATAAGAAAAAAAATTGATATATTTGATGTCCCCTTTCTCTTGGCAAGTGTTTTCCTAAAACGTCCACAGCAATCATTGTTTTCTTAAAATGTCCACAGCGATCATTGGAATTAGCTTCTGTTTTTGGTTCTGGCTTTGAGATATTAATTTAATTGCTTTAAAACAACATAACTCAGTGCCTACCAAATGCCCAAACCGTATCAATTATCGTTGACCTGATGGTAAAAATTAACATTATGTTTAACTTTTCAGCAATACGGAAAGCATTAAAAAAAAAAAGGAGTGAAATTCCGAAGGAAAATAAGAAGAGGGGACACAACTGATTAAAGTTAATTAGTTTAAATCTAACCCCAGGATCCCAGTCTCAGAATCCCCCAAGGAGCTAGAGGAAGGGTAGAGAGAGTAGAAGACTTTGGGAAATATCACTTAAGGCAGCTTGGGGTTTAGACGTAAAGAAAATCAGTACGACTAGAGAGGAAAAATGGGGGTTTTTAAAATTCAAATGATAAAGTCTTCAGGAATAGCAAAATTAGTGTGTTCAGAAGGCAAAGTGGAGTTGGCCTCATAAACTAGGGCATACAAATTCTCTTTTTTATATATCCTCAATTTTTCAGCCAGCTTTGAAATATCCTAGTAACCAAATACATTGTAACCACATTTCCAGGCATAAATTCACACAGAGACTGGAGTGTGTAGCAACAAGAGGGAAAAAACAGCAGAACCTTCTAAAATTTGTGCATAAAATTGCAAAGCAAGCTCCTAAAAACTACACTTGTGATAATCTTGGGAACAAAATCCGGAGAACATGTTTAGCTGATCTACCAAGAGGGCATCTCCTGGTCTCTTCTCTTTCCTGTCAGGGAAGGGTATACCCAAAATGTTCCTAGCCAATGAGAACCCTCTATAAGGTGACAATTTATCCTGGCTTCCCCCAAGGCTGACCGAGGTGATGTCTGTTGTCTTGACACGAATACTAAGAACTCCCCTTTCCCCTTTCTGAGGTTCCCCATTTGGATGATAAATGATATGGACACCTTACTTATAGGTCAATTTCGCCTCATATCAATTCAGCTTAACTTGATTTCACTGTTGGATATTTAGTCAGTCAAAATGTAAATTCTGTTTTACATATTTTTTTGTAAATTGACAGTTTCTAGATTTGTTACCTCTCTGGAAGCCAAAAGAATTTCAAAGAAGTTGCAAATTTCTAGGTGATAGACTTAATGCCTCCCCTTCAAGTTCAGTGACCCCAGACAGAAAGTGTCCCTGAATTCCTGGAGCGACGACATAACTAATAGGACCCCAGCAATCAAGTCCCACAAACCGGTGCACATTTACATCTAAGTGGAAATGAAATGTGCAGGAAGACAATTTATGATTCTGCTCAGGAGTCTAGAGGATGATTTCTTGGTGGCCTGTTAATTCTAGGCTTTTGCCAACAGAACAAAGATCATCTCTGTTTTAGTCTCTGTACTGCGAGCTCATTATCCTCATTATGGTCTCTAGCCCCACGCATCGCTCCTGATCCCAGGGAGCAGTCACACCTGACACGTACGAGCAAAAGAAAGTAACACTGCAAACCCATTTTTGTCCACTGGTAAAATAACCAAAGCACGTGCCCTACTGACGGTGGGTCAGAATTAGCACTTTGCTGTAAAAGGCCATGCTACATGGGTAGATTGTCCATTTCACGTTTATCGTTTTCTCTAGACCTGCCAGTGTGTTTCGTGCCTTCCCTCCAACGTGCATGGCCCTTTCACGGTCACCCTAGGATTCCTGCACATCATTTTCATTACATTTTACAGCTATGCTTCTCTATAACGTGACTATAGCTTATTTAATAGGAGTAAAGCCAAGTTATAATTCCACACGTACACTGTGGCTTGGCAGTAGAATTTTCAGAAATTCGGGTAGTATATAAAGAGAGGCAAGTCAAATTCGGAAAGGACTTCTGGGAATTCGAGTTCATGTCCTCACTTGGTCCTGGGAAAGCCTCTGCCTCATTCCTGGCACAGAATCACCTCTGCATTACAGTCTCTCCTCCTTACGTCCCGTCACCCTTTAGAGAACTCTCATCTGGCTCTGACTTCCACTCTTCCTGGTGAAGTGTCCGTAAGTTGTCCCTCTCACGGTCTCCAAAGACTTCTGTGCTGCGTAACCAGTGGACATATTTCTGTCCTCACGTTAGCTTTTGGAACGTACCATTTTTTCTCTGTCCTCCAACCTCACCTGACATACCTCCTCGGTCTCCTCCGTTGGAATTCTTAAGCATCCTCTCTTTTTATCTGCCTTTCCTCCCTAGCTGTGAGCAGTCACTACTTGCCTCTGCAGAGTATCTATTGCTAACTACTCCCACAGTTTCTTCCTGCCTGATCTTTGCCCCCTCAGTGCCCCAGCCAGAGAGCTGACGTCGCCGCCTAGACATCTCACAGGTGTCCCAGCTCCGCAGGCACTGAGCCCTCACCCCAAGGAGCCTGTCCTTGGCTTACCCGTCTCAGTTAGAGAAAACGGTGTCAGTATTCAGCTGGTCGCTCAAAGAGCAAAACACACAGACACCGTCGTAATTTCTTCCCCACCACCCTGCCTGCAAACCAAATCCATCGGCAAATTCTGTATTTATTTTTGCTTGCTTTGAGTATGTCTTGGAAACATCTACTCCTTCCTACCTGCCCTGCCAGCACCCTTGCCATTCAGAGTAAAATGCTAACTCCTCGCCCGGGCTTGGATCTGGTTACGCCTTTCAATGCTGATGTGCCGCTGTCCCCTGTCACTCCTCCTGCTGCAGCCACCCTGGCCTTCTCACGTGTCCCATGACCAGCCTTGCACCTGCCCATCTCAGGCTCCTTGGAGATGCCTCTCTCTTGACGACTCAGCCCCCCTCCCATCTCTGTCTTCTCCCCCCCTCTGGCCCCCAGCTCTTCACAGGGTCAGCAGTCCCTTCTCATCCCTTCAACCTCAGCAGAAGCGTCAGCCTACGAGGGGTCTCCCCCACTGACCCCATGAAAGAGCATTTCTCCCAGCTCATCGCTCCACAACTGGATCTCCTCCTAATGATATAAAACACTGAAGACAGTGGGAGAGACAAGTGAATAACAAGCAAACAAGCAAATGAGTGAGAGGGTGCGCCCCTGAGGCCAGGCCCCAGGTCCGGCTCCTGGGTCCCTGGCGCCAAGCTCGGGTGACCAGCACACAGAGGGCACCCAGCAACGTCTGCTGGGGGAAGGCACACTTGGTCATGGGCCATTCTTCAGTTTAACCCTGATGCGTCCCGCACTGCCCTGTCTGTGGGCCATAAGGAAAGAAGGGCCTTGGGTCTGGGACAAGGCAGCTCTGAGAAAGGAAGAAAGAAATCGATCGCGCAGCCTGCTTTTGTAAAATGTCAGTTATTCTCGCTGGGAAAAAATGAGCTGTATCCCTAACAATCTTAAGAGCAAATGCCTCTGTGTAAATGTTGATCAAATGTGTAAGGAAGAGTTTTAAGACTGAGCTTCAATTGAATTTAGACTAAATCAGACAAATTCACAGGACTGCCTCAAAGAAAGCCCCGGAGTTCACTTTGAAGGAAGAAGCCGCTCTGGCTGGGAGGGGTTTGGGGTGGGTTCGGGCAGAAGCTCCATGAGCAGATAGATATTTGCTGATGTAACTGCTTGATGTGGGTCAGACACAGAAGGCTTTGTTAGGGGAGGGCAGACAGCAGTTCAGTCCATTCGAGTTCATGTTCTTTGTTAACAATTGGTTTCCCCCTGAGACTCCTTTTCCTTGTTATAAACAACCTCAGAGTGTCTGTCAGCTCAACTCCTGGCACTTGGATGCAGTGCTGATTGTTTGGAAAAACAGCCAAAGGGTCTGTCCCTGAGTGCTGCTGGTTGCTTGCTTCAGACCCACTCGATGGCTGCTGGGGGCGGGGGGAGCAGTGCGGGGGGAGAAAGCAAGGAAGGTCTGATGGTCGGGGGGGGGAGGGTCTGATGGTCAGAGGGAGGAGGGCCTGATGGTCAGAGGTGGGAGGGCCTGATGGTCAGAGGTGGGAGGGCCTGATGGTCAGAGGGGGGAGGGTCTGATGGTCAGAGAGGGGAGGGCCTGATGGTCAGAGGGGGGAGGGTCTGATGGTCAGAAGGGGGAGGGTCTTATGGTCAGAGGGGGAGGGTCTGATGGTCAGAGGGGGGAGTGTCTGATAGTCAGGGGGGAGGGTCTGATGGCCAGAGGGGGGAGGGCCTGATGGTCAGAGGGGCGAGGGTCTGATGGTCAGAGGGAGGAGGGTCTTATGGTCAGAGGGGGAGGGTCTGATGGTCAGAGGGGGTAGGGTCTGATGGTGAGGGGGAGGAGAACCTGATGGTCAGGGCCCAAATTTCATAAGCAAGACTCACAACCTAAAAGAATAGCTTTTAACAGTGGTAAAAATACAACCCTAAAGGTGCTAAAGGTACGTTATATACCAGGCACTAGAACGGTACTTTAAGATATTGTTGCTAATGATTACAGCAAATCACTGAAGCAGGTGTCATTATCACTGCCAATGCACACATGAAGGCATGAAAGCTCGCAGAGTCTAAGAAGCATGCCCAACGTCACTGAGCTAGAAAGTGATAGACAATTTAATCCCACATCTCTTTCCAATAACCTATATTTATTTTATATAATACACGGGGAGGCATATATGTTAAAAGATGTTATTTCAAGATCACATCTTATGTGTGTTGGCCATCTCTTGATTTATTTTCCTTGGTTTTACATGGTTTCCGTTGCAGTTTACACTTTAGTAGGTTCTGGATCTTAAGTTCATCGAATGCTTTATGTTTCCATGTCATAGTCTCATCCTCCACACCCTACCACCTCAGGTCAGTAAACAAACACACAGGTGTGAGCTGCTCTCTGCAACTCAGGGATGGTGTGGTAAAGGGTCCGTGATGGGAATAATCATTTCTAATCATTATGTTTTACTTTGGGCTCCCAGAAGGTAATTACCTTTGAGCCAACCTACACAGACACCCTGAGAGAAGTCCAGTGTCTCCTGCAGCTGTGTTCTTCCTTAGCTTTATGTGCAAATTTCTTAATTGTATTAAATGGAAAATAAGATAAAATGATATTTCAATTGAACAGAATAGTCACACGTGGTTGTTTTCAGTAATTACTAGAATTGTGAGAAATACAGTCAGTTGAATGGTCTCTGGGATGATAGGTCACTTTAAATAGCAGACAGCCAAAATAATATATGTTTATATTTGAATTTGGCATCTACAACATGGCTTTACAAATATAAAAAGAAGAATTGAATTTTGTGTGTGTGTTATGTTGAGGTGAGACAGCACTTGGCATATTCTGGCCTATGTTAGAAACTGTGGTCCGTTACGAATTATTACAAAATTTCTACAGAGCCCTCCACCCAACAGCAGCAGAATACACATTCCCCTCAAGCACACATGGAACATTATCCAGAACAAACCATATGTTAGGCCACAAAACAAGTCTTAAAATACATTTTAAAAGATTATAAGCATACAAAGTATCTTTCCTGATCACAATGGAATGAATCTAGAAATCAATAACAGATGGAAAGTCATGAAACCCACACAAATATGTGGAAATTAAACAGCACACACATAAACAACCAGTAGATTAAAAGAAGAAACCACAAGGGAAATTAAAAATACTTTGAGCTGAATGAAAATGAAAACACAACATACCAGAACTTATGGGATGCAGTGGAAGCAGTGCTTAGAGGGAAAATCATAGCTGTGAACTATATTAAGAAAAAACATCTCAAACAGTAACCTAATATTCCACCTTAAGAAGCTCATTAAAAAAGAGCAAACTAACCCAAAGCAAGCAGAAGGAAGGAAAGAAGAACAGAGCAAAATAAATAAAATAGAGAATAGAAAAACAATAAATTAACGAAGTCAAAAGTGGATTCTTTGAAAACCAATGAAGTTGACAAAGCTTTAGCTAGACTGACCATTATGAATTTTAATTCCAGGATGACTTCCTACAACTTCCCATCAAGCTAGTGTTTCTTATGCATACTGATTCTAATCAACCATATATTAGTCTTTTAGAAACTTATTTGATAAGGATACACTTCTGTAATTCTTATAAAGCACAGGGATTTCTATAGATGACGGATTTCCAGCATTACAACCAACTCTTCACTTTTTAGTTCAAGGCACTAAGTTTTAGGAAAATCTCTTTAAAAATGAACATGTACAATGTAGAAAGGATGTGGAAGAAAGGAGACATCTTAACACAGTAGGATGCAGTGAGAGAATGGAACAAATCAAAAGTTTTATCAGTCAGAGTTCAAGTTTGGGAGTGAAACTCTGAGTATTATAGAGTAATATCTATTATAGGAATTAGACCTTCCACATTTGTGGGGGCAGACGGGGAAGTAACGGTCTATAGAAGGGAGCTTGAAAGCATCTGGTGGGGACCCTGGGTCCCCAGGTGGGAAAGAGAGCTGGGTGTTGGGCAGCGGAGAGCAGACAAACTGGAGCCTTCTCATAGCTCCACGTCTGTGTCTTAGCATCTCTAACTGCTACTTCGCTTTACCTCCCAAATCTCTCACAACTTCACTTTTGGCCAACTCTAACTCAGAATCACATACACACGGAAGAAGATCTGGGAAATTCCCAACATCACAGGTTGATGCTACAACAACCCATCACAGGTAAATTACTTAATATTTCTGCATTTCCATCTCCTCACCTGTTAAAAGGCTACGAATGATGTTATCTATCTCACAGCTTTGCTGTGTCACATGAGATAATATAAAACTGTAAGTGTTCACAGTTGGTTTTTATTTTAGAGGAGTTAAATCAGAACCTGTGTGTGTATATGTTGATGGATGTGTTATAAGATCAGACGAGGAACTGGAGCAGACCCAACTCTACTTTGAGGGCACCATGAAGGTTTTCCTGCCTGATGTGGGATTTGTCTGGGAAACATGCATTGAACAAACCTTGGAAGAGTTCTGCCTTCTTTGCTAGCTGACGAAAGCCCCTTCTGCCCTGCTTCCCCTAACTCCCATCATTGACCCACACGTTTGGTTTGCATGAATATCACTGGAGGGGACCAAGTCTTGGCTGGCTGGCCACTACTCGTCCTGATGACCACTGGCATAGGTCTCTCCCTTCACCCAGGGCAGGCATTCACGGTGTTCCCATTGTATACAACAGTATGTGTCCACGTGTCTAATAAATTGTCAAAAGTCACAGGATGCCCTCCACAAAAGGTTCATGACCGCCACAGGCCTATTGCCCCTCCCTATTACCTGTGACCACTAACCTTCAGGAAAGTATTCATGTATTATAAAAACACCAGTGATCCTCTGGA
Organism: Balaenoptera physalus; assembly: GCF_965194825.1. Classification (NCBI taxonomy): domain Eukaryota; kingdom Metazoa; phylum Chordata; class Mammalia; order Artiodactyla; family Balaenopteridae; genus Balaenoptera; species Balaenoptera physalus. The sequence goes on along the minus strand of NC_138887.1, from coordinate 121,010,575 downwards.
AACAAGACACCCAGATTTCACAGCATCTCTGGAGACTTTCCATCCTCCGCCAGAAATCAATGCATTGTCATCTTCCTGCTGTCTCAGATGTAGAGTTGAAGACATTTCATGGAGATGCCATTTCAGATGTGAAGAAGGAAGAGATTTATAGTTGCCTGATAAACTACTTGTATTTTCTTGTTGCTTATTCGGAACCTGCCAAATCTCTAAGAAGAGCTGTATGTCAGTAACACAGGTGACACTAGACACACTCACCTTATAATCACTCACAAGTTTTGTTTTTTTCTTCCTGCCTCTCAGCTTCCATACGACATTCTTGGCATTTAGACACAAGCATCTCCTCTTTGGTCCCATTATCTGTGCCAAGCTCAGTCTCATCGATATTACTATTTTTCTCCGTATGCACGATCCCAGCAGGCTTAGCCCCTAAAGCAGACTGGCAGAGATATATGGATGTCACCTCCGTGTCTCAGTCCCAGAACTCGGCACTGGGCTCTATCAGGATGGAAAAACCCGTCTATCAGGGCAGCTATGCGGCCATGCCATATTCCTTACTCGGAAACACTGTACGGGGCTCTGCTACTTGTCTGCTCACCTATATCTTCTACATCCTATCCAGTCTTCTCCCATCTGCCCCACTGGGCAGATCAGATTTAGCATAAGCTCAGTTAATTTAAGCTCATTAAGCAGCAGTCTCTAGCATGAATCCCTCCAAAGCGCAAGGCGTTTGACATTCGTTTTGCAAGTCATTATGTGGCACAGTAGTGAACTGGCAGGTTCCAAGTCACAATGAACAATGAAGAAAATAAAGGTTTGCAAGAGAAGCTAAAGGGAAGGACAAAAGGAATCCGAGTCTCAACTAGAATTGAGGTAAGAGTGGTTTTTGTCCTACTTTAGTCCAAAACCTAGATTCCCTTCCCCTAAAGGACAGATAAAGACACCAATGTGCTGAGTGTATCAACAAAATATATGAGAAGAAAAAGACAAGGGCTATAGTACTTAGTCCTTAAAAAGGACGGATTAAAGATAGGCAAAAAGATAATTCCTTGAAGGTAGTATATATGCCTCGAGGACAAAAAGCAGGGTATCTTGTACATAGATCCTTCCAATAAATTATTTTGAGTGACCACTGTGTGACTCTCATGTGAAACTGTAATCTTTATAAATTTCTCTTTTATGCGATAGCAGACTGTCTTAATAGATCTAGTAAATGAAATGCTTGGGAAATGAGTGGAATAAATTAAGTTTCTGATAGTCTGAGCAAGCAATCCCTTTAATGTATATTTTAGGTTAAGCATGCATTAATTCCCATGGATTCAACTTGCTGCTACAGAAAGCAAAAACCTGTGAAGAGAGGTCTTTTTGATGCCTCAGGATCTTAGGGAACCTTGAGGTCCTCATTCTGAGGAAGCCACTTCACCAACTTAAACTGAGCTGAAGAAGAACAAGGATTTCATTTGCCCTGGGCTCAGTCAGAGCTTGGGATTTGCTTATTTTTTTCTTTTTTCAATTCCTACTACCTTGTTTTCATAGAATTGTTCTCCAAGTTCACCTTCTCAGAAAAGAGAGAGGTCTTGAACAATTTTGATATCTGGATAAACAGAAGCTTGGCTGGATTAATAAGTAAGTAAACAAAAAGTCAAGAGAGGTGGATCAGAAATGATGTGAGAAGAAACCACTGCTTCATAAAGGTCGGCTCGTCCAACAGTTCAAGAGAGGTTGAGATGAAGGAATGTCTGAATCTCAAACAAACACGGAGAAGATAATTCTCAGACATCTGCTGAAGCACAAATGCCTCAGGTTTTGTTTTATGGAGAAAAGTACAAGTGGAACCGGTTGCTTCTCAGTTGACTTTCGGGAGGATTAGCAAATCTAATCATAAATGAATTGCTTCGGGTCAAATTTACCGAGAGGCCCTTGCGGAGCAGCAGAGGCCAGAACGTGGATGCTTCGCGTCCCTTCAACAAGGGAATATTCAAGAGGGACCCTGATTTCTAAAGGCCAATCAGAAATAAGTAGTTTGAATCAAGTATTTTATGCATTCTTTTGCAAAACAAAGTTGAATATATAGGTTTTATTCAAGAGAGTAAATACCCATCCATCCATCCATCCATCCATCCGTCCGTCCATCCATCCATCCATCCATCCGTCTATCCATCTATCCATCTATCCATCCATGCATCTATTTATTCAACCATTATTTATTAAATTCTTATTTGGATGAGAATTTTTTTAAAATTTAACTATAGTTGATTTTTTACCAACAGTGTAGGAGGGTTCCCTCTTCTGGAGGAGAAAATTTAAATGAAGCAAAAGACAGTCCCAATTATTTATTTATTTATTTATTCATTCATTCATTCATTCATTCATTCATTTACGGCTGTGTTGGGTCTTCGTTGTTGCGCGCGGGCTTTCTCTAGTTGTGGCAAGTGGGGGCTACTCTTCATTGCGGAGCACGGGCTCTAGGTGGGCTTCAGTAGTTGTGGCACATGGGCTCCAGCAGTTGTGGCTCGCGGGCTCTAGAGCCCAGGCTCAATAGTTGTGGCGCACGGGCTTAGTTGCTCCGCGGCACGTGGGATCTTCCCAGACCAGGGCTCGAACCCGTGTCCCCCGCATTGGCAGGTGGATTCTCAACCACTGCGCCACCCAGGAAGCCCCAGTTCCAAATTTTAAAAGTTTATAATCTACTTGAGTAACTTAAGTGTGTAAGTCTTAGCTAGCACACCCAGCACATGCCCATATAAGAGTGGGCGTGTGAAGGAATTATGACCACGGAATGTTTTGTAAAAGGTAAGAATTTGACCATTTGCCACACAAACACACATTCAGCTTTATATTTGACTTTATAACTAAGTTGTTCGTAACTGGAGTGAGATCCTTTCCTTCTGCTTAGAATTTGAACTCTCACGTAAGGTTGCCTTTGCCTGGAGGACCGAATCCCGGTGTCCACCTCATCCCTCATCCCTCCAGCACGCCAGTGAGCCTGTGGAGGTGGCCAGCAGTGCAGGACCAGGACAGGACTGAGGAATAATTCTTACCCTCTCCACCAAGCACAGCTGCCTCAGCCCTCATATTTCCAGGCAAACTCGTCTCAGAAACAGACCCGTGGCTTCAGGCTAGCATTCAGCACAAACCTAAACACCCAGTGTCACAGAATGTTCATGTACCTCAGGGCAGACCTTCTGGCAGCAGAAAAGACTGCAGACGCCTCCTGGGCACAGGTGGAAACATCTAGAAAACTGAAACTCTAGGAGAGGGTTCACTGAGATGCAAGATTATTTGTATCATTAATACTGAAAGTACTGTCCCTGACTCGACTCTATTTCTGCTGCGGGGCACCTGGGATTTTGGCAGGTAGGTTGGAAGTTTGGCAATGAAATTAATGTGTCTTGGCTCTCTGGGTGCCCAGGGAGAAGGTGTGAGACCGTGCAGTTAAGGCCCTCCTTCTTAGGAAGGTAAAACTCATGGGGAGTTTTTGAAGCTCACTGGGAAATAACCTCTGTGCTGCGGTCCTCCACGGTCTCCTCCTTCCTCTACCTCAACAACCGAACAGAAGTTTTATTATTATGTGTCGAGCTCTCGATCTCATTTGATCTTTATAATACCCCTGTGGCGTAGGCACTGTTATCCCATTTTGCAGATAACCAAACTGAGACTCAGCAAGTTTATGTAACTCGCTCAAGGGAACTCAGCTGGTGCACAACAGGGTCAGGATCATCTGAAAGGGATGGTCCTGCTGCGGATAACTGAGAGTTTGCCATGAATCTGGAAATGGTCCGGCATTTGTTGAGACCTGGTAGTGCGTCCAGGGCTGTGTTAAACGAAACCCCAGCAGGAGCACGTCATTACTGACCAGAGAGAGAAATGATCCGAGTTCCTCTTCCAGGAGTGCAACTCTTGCACAATATTCTCGCAAAGTATTTTGTGAAGATCAGAAAGTTTACAGGAACTTTCCCCAACACTTACTGAAGGATTCCTTTTATCTATTGTCAATGCATTCCTTGCTAAAAAGCATCACAGATTTCTTCATTCTTCCTTTGTTGACAATGTCATATTTGATTTAAATTCATCAGCTGGTTGGTCTCTCTTTGACAGCAAGTTCCCTGGTGCCTGATGGGAATTATGATGTAAATGTTGGTGACGGTTTCATCGTGACACTTGAGAGATACTTACTGTCCACACTGTGTACGTCCCAAGTGCATTTCAGTTCAAGGATGTTGGACATTTCTAATTACTACATCTTTGAGCATCCTTTCCAGCCTTTGTGATGCATTATGGCCAAGATGCAAGGAGAATTTTTCGGAGTAGAGGAGGGTAAATTGGAAGACATGTGTTCTTTCACCCAATCCCTGCCTATTTGGGCCTCAATGAAATTTCAGCAAAACTTTTTTAAAAATTTAGAAATATATGTGTTTCCCCATTTTTCTGTTAAGGAAAAGGATCCTGTCTTATGCCTAAACATATTTTAATGATGTGGGAAACTTCCCCTTAATTATACAACCTGCCTGCCATCAACCCAGTATCCGTGTGGGATTAGTCATATGCTCCCATCTTGACACTCCATATGGAGGTTTTCTTTAGTTATATTTAGGTGAGATTTTACGGTCCAGTGTGAGGACAAAGAAAAACTGATCAGAAGAGACATCTAATTTCATCAACTAAATCATGCTTGCAAACAAAGAAAAAACATACCTGCTTGTTGTTATTTTTACTGTCCCCTCTGGCACTACCCAGACAAGAAAATAACTGAAATAAGTATTTTCCATTAGCCACTGGCATACATCACGATTCACTCTGACAGGTGCCTCAGCAGTATAAACACCTGTGACAATAATCTTGGCTAATGTTTCTTGAGTGTGTACTGTGTGCCAGGCATGGTTAGAAGAGCCTGGCGTAGGTTTTCTTGTTAGAGGCTCACAACGTGGTTACGAGTCAGACACAATTCTCTGCTTGTGTTACAGGTAAGGATACTGAGTCACAGCAGGGTGAAGCAGTTGGGCCAATGAGTTCTCCTACCAATTCAACTCAATTCCGCTGGCCTGCTCTCTGCTCCCTGGAGCCCTGCAAGTCCGATGGGAGAGCCCTGCTCAAAAAATAGGCTCAGCTCCACCGGTGATGGAGCTGATGATCATTGCACATCACAACCAACGCAAGTGTCTGCCCCTCCAACCGAGCCTCATACGTTGTCCAACCCCTTCTTCTGGACCCATCCAAATTCTGTTTTCATACTTGGAACCCCCATTCTGAACGGGATGGATCTCCTTCTGGCCCCAAACAGCAGCTCCCTCAAATGGCCACTCCCCTCCACCCCTCCTCACTCTTCTCTTGCTCTCCTTTATCCTAAAACTGCTCTCCCCAAGCCCTCCAGCCCACAATGATCTCCCACTTTCTCCGGTTGCTTCTCCTCTATCCACACTCAGATGCCCCAGACCCTGTAAGGTTTTCTAACTTTGAATAGAATAGCAATTTCCAGATCCTGGGGCCAATGTCTGTCTGCTCCACCACCTCCAGACTATGGAGATCTCCCTACCCTTTCCTCCTGGTGGGATGAGACTAACAGCGGAACCTTCCAAGAATCACTTACATACAAGTCAAGGCCGGCTATTCCTGTGGAAACCCCACTCAATACCACCAAAGCCCCACCACTCTTTGGCCCACCCCGTATATTATGGACAAGCACCATCTCTCTTCTGTTGGTTCCACCCAGTATATTACGGACACGCGCCCTCTCTCCTCTCAGGTTGTGCACGTTTATGAGAAGGGCCTGACGTCCCGTCGTGGTTTCCTCTCCCCTCTCTGTCCTTGTCTACCCGCCAGTCTCTGGCTGTTACTGCACATCCACGTGGTAGCAAACACCAGATTCAAGGGACAGCAGAGCTTCCTTCCTGACTGCCCAATCAGCGGAGAGATTCACCCATTGAGTTTTCTGTTTCAGGTAACTCAACCCCTCAGTAAAATACGAGGTAGGCACCACGCCTCCGTGTTTCCCGCAGCTGCACAAGATGAGCTGAGTTGGCACCCAACAGCACAGACACCTGAGTTGGACTGAATGGAAGAAACTCACTGAATTGAATATTTCTGCATCTGAAACCTCAAGGGGAGAGCAAAAGGATGCAAATCTGGTCCCCCCTCCCCACCCACGGGTAGCCTGAAAAACCACACTTGATAAACGTACAGCTTTAGAAAGCCAGCAAAACAGAGCTTCCATCCCTCCTACTTTGACTTCTTTGATCACCTACACTTCTCTTTAGAGCCATGTGAAACCTTCTGGTCAATTTTTGTCAAAGCATTAAGTGCTGTGTTTTACCTTTTCTGAAGCCCACTTCTCCCCATCACAATTTCAGTTCACCCTCTCACCCTCCCTTGGCGTGGACCCTCCAGGTATCTCAGGCTACTGGTCTTGCAGACCACCCCCCATCCCCATGAGGATCCTGAGCTCTGAAGGGTCCCCTCTCCTTGTTCTGCCATCCAAACATGGCCATCAGGGCCTTAATCCTCCAGGGGTTCAGCGTCCCGATGGCTGACAATGGGTGGTTAATGGACTGTTAATCAAATCAATTAATTCCTACCATCTTTACCCTCTAAGAAGAATAACATCCTACCAGAGATAAAATGTGCATACCACCAATAAAGCTTTGCAGGCAACTTTAAAAAAAATTATGTTGGTTAAGAAACATTTAGAAAAGTAGACAGCACAGTCGGGCATAATTAATTTTCCTATTCCCATCATCCAGATTCTGACAATGGTTCCTCATTTTGCACAGTACTCTTTACCCACTTTAAAAAAATTATTTCAAGTGAATACCACATTAAGACATCTTCCCTGTAAACAGTTTAGCACGCATCTTAAAAAAATCTGTGTGGGGCAACTCTTAAGAATGGAGACCCTAAGCCCTGTATATTTTGCCATATAACTAATTTTAAACGTTTCACACTTTTAAAAAATGAGTATAATTTCTGAATGTCATCTAACTCTCACCCAAGAACTTCCCTAATTATTCAAGAATGGCTTTGTGGAGCTGGTTGGTATGAATAAGGATTTAACGAAGGCTCACATGTTGCCCTTGGTGGCTATGTGTGTTTTAATTGAGAATGTGCCCACCCTAGCGGCTCCCAGCCCCCAGCACATCATGGGCCTGTTGAAAAGAAGAGGCCAGTTGTCTACCTGTGGATTCTTCTGGTTGTCTCCTCCTGGTGTCCATATAGATACCCTGTATCCATATCTCCTAAGAACTGAAAGTGAGACCTTAAAAGCTTGATTACATTCAGCTTAAACCCTGTCCCTTCTTGGCACATGTGATGCTGGCCCCCTCATGCCGCATCACAGAATGTGTCTGTCCTGCTGTTGGGGATGTGAAGATTGATACCTGGGTCAAGGTGGTGATGGTCAGCTCTCTCCAGTATAAGCTCACCCTTCTGCCCCTGCAACCAGCAAGTGATCCCTAGGGTGGTGCTGTAGCGCCATGTAAATACCCTGATCTACTCTTTCTATATCCATACCTGACATTCGTCTAAATCAATTGTTTTGGTAAAGGCTCCTACACTGTACATGCAAGGAAACAAGGGCTCAGAGAGAACTGTTGGGCCATTTGGAGAACTGGTGACCGTGAGTCGGATGGGCAGTGGGCATCCGAAAGAGTGAAGGCACCCCCCCCCACCCCCGGGGTCTCGTGAATCTGCCCAGAAGCAAGCTGGCCTGCCGATCGCAGAAGTAGGGCTGAGGTACAAGGTGCCCCTTATAAGTTTGGGAGAATACATTTCTTTATTTTCCTTTTCCTTTCATTTCCCAGCCTTCATGAATTATTTATTTGTTATTAAGTTCAACTGAATGAGATTTCAAAGGCAATGAAATCCACTGAAGTTCAAATGAAATCAAATTATCACTATGAGCGCCAGTGGGTGTTGGAGGGCATGGAAACTCTGCCTGATTTTGTGAAGGGCCTTCAAGTGGGTTTTCTGAGCCTGGGTCTGGGATGTCACCAGGCGTGGAAGGTCCCCAGTCAGCGTTGGGATCACAGACCCCCAGAGCCGGAGCATCTCCATACCAGAGCCTGGCACTACGTCTGGCTTCCTGCCCCCTGGCCTGAATGCCACCAAGAAAGCACCAGCCCCTGCTTCGTCACACATGCTGCCAAGGTGCGTGCCCCCCAACCTCCACGTCCATTCTTACAGTAGATCCAACTCCAGGGCTCCCCTGCTCCCATGTTGAGTCTGTGCTCACAGACTCTCCTCTCCAGGCCCCTGACGCGGCCCCTGCATCCACACCCTCCCCTGCACCCGTTCCCCCCCATCCACACCAGCCTCATGTCCGTCCCATCAGTGGTCCAGAGGTCCAGGTCCCCTGCAGGTAAAGCGTTCACCTCTCCCTGGGTGACAGGCTGGTTCTGTCTTATCCTTTGGTCCCGGCTCATGGGGCATCTTCTCAGAGAAGGGACCTCCCAACCGCCCCCACCCCTGCCAATCAAAGGGCTCTCCCACCCAACAGTCACTCTTCATGCACCTCCTGAAAGTCACCATCACTTGATCGTTATTTTTTTCTCATTCATCTACCACCTCCTACAGCGACTAGAACACAAACTGAATGAATGACTAGGGAATCGCCAGCACCCAGCCCGCTACAGGGAACACAGCAGGGTCCCTCCAAAATTACAGATCGTATAAAAAGGTCAAAGAAAAGGACTCTGCAGAGTATGAAGAGCTCCGTGTTGGTGGCCCCCGACACCGTTCAGGGCTTGATCCTCACGGCCGACGCTATGAGGTGGCTATAGAGCAAAAGCGTACATGATGCTGGGGTTTTGTTTTTCCCTTTGTGACAATGACCACAATTTTTAATATGTTTAATGGTGTTTGTTTGAC